>NC_091262.1:78137777-78443055 GCF_042477335.2 Ovis canadensis
TATATATTACAGCTCTTTTTTAAAATAGATAAATTAAGATGTTTAGTTGGAGTTTCAATATCAACCGCTCAAAAATTAGTAGAATGAATATACAGAACAGTAGAAGGATATAGCAGATGGAAAAGCACCAAGAACCAACTCAACGTAACGGAGATTTATATGATCTTCACACAACAGTAGGATGCAAATTCTATTCAAGTTCCCATTGACTGTAAAGCCAGGAGACACTGGAACATATCCAGGGAGATACAACGAGGTGCAGAGAAATCCGTGGTCTAAAGGCACGGAAGTCACAGAGTCTGTTCTCGTATCGCTGCCGAATTATGTTAGAAATGAATATCAAAAGATATTTGAAAATAACCCACATGTTTTCAAGAGCAATGTGACATTTACTAAGAGAGATCGTTGACTAAAAAAAATGCACATTTTGAAACAGCAGTTTTTTTTTTTTAAAGTAGTGAAGCTTGAGTTAGGAAATAAACCCATACAGTTCAGTATGGATAATGGACGAAATAGTCCAGGAAGCTGAAAGGCAGCATTGTGGGGAAGAGCACTCCCTGGGTGGGAGGTAGCCCCGCTGTGACTCCCTGCCCAGTGCCGACCCTGGCTGAGCCTCAGCTTCCCCATCTGTAACTCGGGGCTCATCTTGGGATGACTGAAGAAGAGGCCAGGAAGGCGGCGCAGTGAGCCCCACCTGCACCGGTGGGGGGGGAGGGCTCCTGCCTGGTGAGTCCTTGACCCCGGTGCTATTGCCCCACCCCTCCCTGCCCTTTCCAAGCGGCCACCTGTTGTCTCATCCCAGGGGGCTGGGGCCCCATCAGCAAGTGAGCCCCTGCAGAGAGAATTCCCCGTTGGAGTTGAGGCTGAGCCCTTTGGCCAGGCACACACTGACCCTCGCTGGTGGCCTGACGCTGCCAGCCCCACCGGGGCTCCCAGCCCAGGACTGCCAGCCCCCACCCCCTTGCATCCCAAGTGCCGCCAAGCAGATGGAACTCACCGCACATGCCACGCCCTTTCTCTCCTCCAGGTCCTGACCTGCGCTTGTCCCTCTTCCTGGAATGCCTTATCATTCCCAGGCACGCCCTTCTTCCCTCCCACCGGCTCCTTCTCCAGCAGGAGGGGCCTCCCCTGGGTGCCTCCATCGCTCAGTGCTTTTCATCTTGAGGGCAGCGGTTACGTGTGAGTCCTCTTTATGCCCAGCACCTGGCACAGAGCAGGTGCTCAACAAACTCTTTTCTTTTTTTCTAACGGAAGGATGTTGCCTTACAGAATTTTGTTGTTTTCTGCCAATAAACTGTCCTGTTATTTCTCTGATGCTGCTGACACACCTTGTTCCTCCAACAGCCCTTATGAAGCATTTAGGGCTGACAGCTATCTGCGAGGCCTTCAACCCTGTCATCTTTTCTCTGCAACGCTGTGGTGGTGGTTGTGTAGTTGCTAAGTCATGTCCGACTCTTGCGACCCCAGGGACTGTAGCCCGCCAGGTTCCTCTGTCCTTGGGATTCTCCAGGCAAGAATACTGGAGTGGGTTGCCATTTCCTTTACCAGGGGATCTTCCTGACCCAGGGACTGAACCCACGAGACTCCTGCATTGGCAGATGGGTTCTTTACCACTGAGCTATTAAGCCAGCCTTACAATCCTGTTCAGTTCAGTCGCTCAGTCATGTCCGACTCTTTGCGACCTCATGAATTGCAGCACGCTAGGCCTCCCTGTACATCACCAACTCCCGGAGTTCACTCAAACTCATGTCCATTGAGTCGGGGATGCCATCCAGCCATCTCATCCTCTGTCGTCCCCTACTCCTTCTGTTAGCTAGGTGTTATTATCACTTCCATTTTATGGACAAGAAAACTGAGGCTCAGAGGGTGTGGATCGTCACATGGCTAGTCCAGGGAGGCATGAGGGTTCAACTTCAGGGCTGCTGGGATGCATAGCCAGAGAGCTTTCCAACCAATACCACCCTCCTTTGAGACTCTCCTCAGTCCTGAGAGCTCATGGATAAATCCCTTCCCCTCTCTGGTCCTCAGTTTTCTGATGTGTAAAACAGGTGGAGCTACAGTGGGTGATATTAAAGAGTCTCACCAGTTGGGCTGGGGGACACAAATTGCCATGTTCTGCTCGGGTCCAGGTGTCCCTGGAGTGCCTGTCGATCTCCTGAAGATAATAATTTATCCCAGTACGCAGCGACTTCTTGTGACATCACCTTGATTCGGCATGGGTAGCAGTGTCATCAGTTTGGTGGGGTCTGTCGGAGCTGGGAGGGACCCATCTCCTAGCCCGGAAGGCCACCTCTCCACTCCCGCTACCCCGCTGGTGACACTCAAGACACTTAGGGGCTGCGGGCATCCATTGAGCCAGGAGCTCCAGCAGACCCCTGGCCGGGGCTGTGATTCACTCCCAGGCCAGCTCCAGGCTGACCCTCCAGGGCTCCCATTGGTGGCCTGGAATTTTTATTCTCTTGCCAATTTCTGCTTGATGCAAGAATCAAGTTAGACCCAGAGGCGTGGGTGGACAAGGCTCACTCATACATGAATTCATTTCTTCCGATTCTTGTTTGGAGGACAAAATGAGTCAGCCTGGCACCCAGCATGGGGCAGGGAGCCCCAGCAAAGCCATCCACCAGCTGTGTGGTCTGAGCGAGACTCGGGTTCTTCTCCTCTAATAGGGGCCTCGAAGCACCGACCTTGAAAAGAGCGCCATGGGCTTCACAGGCTTCGCATGAAGCCGGGTTCCTGGCAGGCAAGGCAGCCCTGCCCGAGCCCCCGTGGTGTGCAGGCACCCTCCCCGTGTGCCCATGCAGGGTTACAAGAAAGAACAGGTGGCCCCCAGGAAAAGCCGTAACTCTAGCCCTGTAATCCTGCTGACGGCTGGTCTGCCTTTCAGGAGAGGGAGGTCTTGCCTCCTGCGCTCAGCCAGGAACAACAGGCCATCGTGTTCTTCGGGGAAATCGAGACGGAGCGCAGAGAACGACGAGTCAGATGTCCACGCCTTATCTTTCCTGGCAAAGCGGGGACCTCTGGGCCAGGTCCCTGCTGGCAAACAGAGCGAGGCGTGAATAATAGAAGAGCTGGCCTGGGCTCCCCGCCACCTGGGCTGTGTCAGGGAGCCGAGGGAGGACCCATGGGAGCTACGCAGCCTGGGGTGGTGTGGGAGCCCCAGAGGCCCAGGTGAGCTCGGGGCTGAGCTGATGCTGCTTTAGAGAGGCCAGGTGTCACTGCGAAGCCCGGGTTTTCAATCTCGGGTCTTACAAGCCGTGTGTCCTTGGGCAAGATGCCTAACCTCTCTGAGTCCTCATTGCCTTGTCTATGATATCCCTGTCTACCTCCTATGATCATCTCAGAGGCTCCAGAAGCAAGCCTGCAGAGTGCCTGGTACACCGTAGGTGTTTGGCAGTGGCAGCTATGGAAGAAAGCATTTAATGGGACGGGGGCAACAGAAAATGTTCTGTCACGGCTTCAGGCTGGGGGTGTGGTGCAGGGTCAGCCTCCTCCCCATCCTGGGGCCACTTCCCTCCTGGGAAACGGGGGGCCCCTCCTGGCCACCCCCCAAAGCTTGAGGACCTGCACTGGGGAACTCCATCCCTCACCCCCACGGGGCAGGGATGCGAAACTAAGATGCTTCTGGGTTTCTGAGAGGTGCAGGGGCTGCCTAGAGGAGGTGTGGCCTGAGGGAGGTGGGGCAGGAGCCTGGCCCCGGGTCCAGGCTGGCCCAGGGATGTGCTGTTTCACAGGGGACGGAACTGCAGCTTGGCGAACTCACAGGGGTGCCTGGGGGCAGCAGCAGCCTGCTACCCCGCAGCCCCTCTCCCAGCCATGATGAGCTCAGCAAGCGGGCAGCATCTTGACCTGGGATGGTTTTCAGTGAGTTGGAGCCTGGGCATGGAGTTATTCTGGTAGGGTCACCAGGTGCCAGCTGGGCACCAGGCGGGTACAACAAGGACCTTCCATTGACCAATGCCAATCACCTGTGCTTTAGGGTGAGTCTCAGTGTGTGGAGGGGTCAGGCTAGGAACATGGGCAAGGACAGGCATCGACGAACAGGGCCCACGCCAGGACCCACGCTGATAAATCCAAGTCACAGCAGGGGCAGCCGTGGCCCCACCCTGCCGACGCAGGGGTGTGGGCGGGGAGGGCTGGTGGTCAAGGCCACTCTGTCCTGCTCGGGCGTGAGTCACCATCTGGCTCGGAGCCCAGGACGCTGAGGGAGGCTCTGGGCTGAGTTCCCCACGGTGAGCAGCCTCCGGGCTCCTTGGCATTCCTGGTGGGCTGCTGGTCCTTTGGGAACCTGAACTCAGATGACGAAGTGGACGGTGAGATGGTTTTGAGCTGCAGGAGGTTCTGAACACATCCTTAAATTCAGGGCCTTGACTCTCAGTGCCTCAAACCTACGGCCAGTGGTTCTCAAACTGTAGTCACCTCGAAGGAGGGCCTCGCTGAAGTCCTGCATTCCTGAGCCACACTCAGGGCCCTAGAATCTGCATTTGAAGCTTCCCCATGGGCCGTGTCCGGCCCCCTCTGGCATATGGTGGCCCCCTCGCGTCCACCTTCCCAGGCCCCCAACTGCATACGTCCTCACACAGGCCTGCACCCCATCTGTGTGGACTCACGCCCACACAGACACGCAGACACACACATGGACACCCAGGCTGGTTACCCAGTTCGCCAGGCCTGGTGCAGAATGAACGCGTGTGTCCCTGTTCAAGCATTATTAAGAATTTCAAGCAGAAGACTAAAGCAAGCACAGGGCCCTGGGTGACAGCACAGGGCACGTGCCAACAAAGCCAGCCCGGCAGGCTCTATGTGGTACACGCTGGGGCCCTCCGGGGTGAACTCACCCCAGGGCACAGACGAATATACACTCATGGACACACATGCTCAGGTGCAGGGAGGCTTCCAAAATGACTTTTATTGGGATGAGGAAGTGTGCTGGTTAATGTTTAATAGCAAAATTAAAGTTGAGTCACATGTGAGTTGCTTGTAAGCAAGAAATGCCAGCCGGAATACGAAATGAATCACTGTCTTGGGGTTCGTGAGTAACATTCTAATTGGGTTGTGACTAGTTTGGGAAAATGTTTCAACTCTCCCACCCCAAATCTAAATTCAACTGGTGCTTAATTAAAGTTTCAAAGGCCACGAAGCTCCCTGAATACAATGTGAACTTACAGGAGTTTCATGAACAGATTTTCAGCCAGACAAACTGCAATGAGCAGGGCTGCCCTGTCTTCCTAGGACTGAGAAGGGGTGGAAACTCATGTTTATTGAGCACCTACTATGTGCCAGCCCCTGTGCTCAGTGATGGGCCCGGTGCTTGGCATACAGTAGGTGCTTAGTAAATGGTAGCTTGCTGCTGTATTTCATCAGCGCCTCAGTTCAGTTCAGTTCAGCTGCTCAGTCATGTCCATCTCTTTGCGACCCCACAGACTGCAGCACACCAGGCCTCCCTGTCCATCACCAACTTCCGGAGTCTACTCAAACTCACGTCCATTGAGTTGGTGATGCCATCCAACCATCTCGTCCTCTGTCGTCCCCTTCTCCTCCTGCCTTCAATCTTTCCCAGCATCAGGGTCTTTTCAAATGAGTCAGTTCTTCGCATCAGGTGACCAAAGGATTGGAGTTTCAGCTTCAACATCAGTCCCTCCAATCAACACTCAGGACTGATTTCCTTTAGGATGGAAATCAGCGCTGTCAGCACCTAGGATGCACTAATCGTGTGCATGCTAAGTCGCTTCAGTCGTGTCTGCCTCTTTTTGGCCCTGTAGACTGTAGCTCTCCAGGTTCCTCTGTCCGTGGGATTCTGCAGGCAAGACTACTGGAGTGGATTGTCATTTCCTTCTCCAGGGGATCACTGCAACCTGGGGATTGAACCCGCATCTCTTGCCTCTCCTGCATTGGCAGGTGCGTTCTTTACTACTAGCGCTACTGATGATAACACACACTTTATCTTCCAGACCACTAAGAAAGAGGAAACACTGCCGTTCAAATGCTGACCCCAGTCAAGACATTGATGGCAGGGCATGCTTCTTTCTCCAAGGTGCTTACATGGGAAAAGTGTGTTTCAGAGTCCAGGGAAGGAAGGATTAACCTCCACAGTCAACAGATGGGAAGGACGGAGGCCTGGAAAGGATGGTAACTGGCCAGAGGACATTTCAGGCTCTTGCTAGTCTGTGATCAGAGGCTTGGGAGGGCTTGGTCTCGGGTCCCACCTGCTGGGTATGCAGGGCTGCTCTGGGGAATGGAGACCTGCCTCAGTTTCCCCAAAATGCTGCTGGTGACCCTGCTGTATGCAGCCTGGGGGCTTAGGCGTTCCCTGTGGCGGAGCCTCCCTTCTCTGCACCCCGCCCCCTTTGTTTTTGCCTTGGTTTAGGCTGTGGATGTTCTCTGCTGCAGAGGGACAGAGAGCATGTGGTTGCAAACTTCTAGTTTGTCCTTCCTGAACTGCGGCACAGAAGGGGCAATTCATTAAGGTCATGCGTGCAAGCTAAGTCTCTTCAGTCGGGTCCAACTCTATGTCACCCTATGGATTCCAGCCCGCCAGACTCTTCTGTCCGTGGGATTCTCCAGGCAAGAATACTGAAGTGTGTTGCCTTACCCTCCTCCAGGGATCTTCCCAACCCAGAGATCAAACCGGCGTCTCTTACATCTCCTGCGTTGGCAAGAGGGTTCTTTACCACCAGCGCCTCCTGGGACTCCCTCCTCCCCTCATTTGACCAAAGGCAGGCACAGTTGGAAGCATTTTCTTCAAAGCAAGCTTTAGTGATTGTAGTAATTTTGAGGACTGGGGGCCTGCCCTCAGCTTCCACAGCTCTTTCATGCAATAATTCATTACGGGAGGATTTTTCACAGACAGCCACTGGCCTTGGAAGGCAGCGAGCTCATGAATATGCATAGGCTTGTCCTCATGAATTATGCATTTGATACGGAGGTTTCCTAGGGAGGCTGAGGAGGCTGGGACTGGCTCAGTCCTGCCTTACTCCTGAGGACTTATAAAGCACAGATTCCACCTCCCTCCCTCCCCATCACAGTGAACTTGCAGAACGCCTCTCTAGCTCCATTAAAATACAACTCCTTGATTTTCACAGAGTCTAGAGTCATGCCTGTTGCTTCTCTGACGGCAAGGTTGGCAGGTCTAGAGGGGCCATCGGGTCAGAGCAGGCCTGCACTCGCCTGGGAGATTGCTTCAGGCCCATCCATCTTGGATTTTGAACTTGGACTTTTCCGGGGCCCCAGCAGCTGAGAAGCTGATGCCCAGATGTGCAATTTACTTGTAGTTTGAAGTGCTCAGGCTCCTCCAGGTCTGAGCGAGCTCAGGGCAGGTGGAACCAGCTTCACGCAACAAGCACTGGGCCAGGACTCAGGGTGGGCCCAGGTTTTCCCAGCAGGAAGGGGGAAAGGAGCTCTGCTTCCCCCAGTGCAGGCTGTCACGCTCAGAGGCCATCTCAGGCCTCCCAAGACAATGTGGTGCACACGATGGGCACACACACCGTCAGGGTTGGGGTTTGAGGTGCGCTCCACAGGGCCTGCTTGGCTGGGGGTCGCTTCTCCCTGGGGGACCCTCCCTCCTCCTGCCCAGCTGCTGCCAGACGTGCCCACTTCCTGCCCTCACTGAGCGCATGGTTCTCAGATGGTTCAGCAGCTCCTCGCCAACCACAGCTCTGCTGGCCTTGCATGTCTGGGCCAGGAGATTTCTCTTCTGAGCGATCATTCTGTGACTGCCAGCCCCTATCCTGCAGCACGGCCACCACGTGTGACCACTTCACCTTCCATTCATTTGAGCCTCCCAGCGGCCTGGGCGGGAACCTGGAGCACATTGTACAGTCCAGGCCTCAGACAGAGAGGGAAGGGCCTGTCCTGGGCCGCAGCTGGGAGTGGGCACTGCAGGTCTGGAGAACGCCTGCCCACACTCGGTCACTGCTTCCAGCCCAGCTGAGCCTCAGCCGTCTTCACGAGCTGCAGGGCCAGGGCCAACCCCTCAAAAGCACTATCATCGTTCATGGATCAGGAGCTAAGGGGCTGGGCTTAAACCACTCCAGATTTTCAAAAAGTCACCTTCCAAATGAGTATAAGAAATGAAATCAAGTACCGATGAACCTATGCGCAGAGCAGGAATAGGACACAGACATGGAGAATCAGCTCGTGGGCACAGTGGGGAAGGAGAGGATGGGATGGGCTGAGAGAGCGGCCCTGAAACATACGTTACCATGTGCAAAATAGAGAGCCGATGGGAAGCTGTGTCTAACACAGGGAGCTCTAGCCGGTGCTCCGTGACAACCTAGAGGGGTGGGATAGGGTGGTGGTGGGGGTGGGAAGGTTCAGGAAGGAGGGGATATATGTAGACTTTTAGCTGATTCACCCTGTTGTATGGCAGAAACCAGCACAACATTGTGAAACAATTATCCTCTAATTAAACTAAAAAAAAAAAAAAAAAGAAAAGCCTCTAAAGAGAAGATTCATTAAATGAAATAAAAAAAGAAAATGAAATCCCCTCTAGTCCCTTTATTTGGCAGCCCAGCGCTGCCGGCCACTCGGCCCTCCCACTCTGAGCAGGCCTGCCAGGCAAGCGGCCGCCGGAATGGCACCTCCCGGCCCTTCCCTTCAGCACCGTGCTGAGCGTCTCACTTCTCTGTGTTGTGTCCACGATCACTGCTTCTAATGACTGCGGGATGTTACGTGTGAAATCAGTCCATTATGTCGGGCATTACTGTGCAGGATTTTAAACGTCACTGTTCAGAGGAAATTACTTTGAGCCTTTTGTTAATTTACTCCGCACGTTGTGTTGCTAGTGGACCACCATCTGTCCACTGTCTCTCCTTCACTCCCGCCAGCCCCCTGCAACACGAAGAGGGCTTCTCTCCCCAGCCCCCCAGTAAAGACCTTGAAGATGGGATCCACACCCATTCAGCTCCCGAGCACACGCTGACAGCCGTGGGCCTTGGCCTCACCGAGCAAGCACCAATCCTGGGCCGTTGGTCCCCGTGTGGAGCAGGCTGTGCAGACAGTGTCTTGCTCAGCCAGTAAGTACAGAGCTGGGATTCAAACACATCTAACCCAGGGGCCTTGGGTGTGAGTCTCACTCGTCACTGCCTGAGGGCCACAGAAACGACCAAGGCTTGACCCTGGGGCGAGCAGAAAAAGGAGACACGAGGACTCACAAGCAATGCCAGCCAACGCTTATGAGGACTTTTTCTCCTGGAAGAGCTCTGCAATCGCTAACCCACTTAATCCTCATCACACCCCTTGAAGGCACTGTTACTAACAGATGAGGAAACTGAGGTTCAGAGAGGCTGCGTAATTTAGGCAGAGCCACCCAACTTTTGAGGGGCAGGATTTGAGTGCGGGCTGGAGGCTTCCTTGGTGGCTCAGATGGTAAAGAATCTGCCTGCAACGCAGGACACGACTGAAGACTAACACCGTGTCTGGCTCCAGAGTTCAAAGTCAATCACTTTGCTCCTGTGAGTCCCCTAGAAGCCAAATTCAGTCCAGCTCTCTATCCCTACCATCGCCTGCACAGGGCCTTCCCAAAGGAGGTGCTGGGTCAATATTTGTCAGTGGAGGACTGCTTACTAGATAGTAACCTGGCGGATAATTCGGGAGAAAGCAGGCTGGCAGAGACACGGGGTGGGTGTCAGACACTGGCCGGCATGGGACGCTGAGCCCACAGCAATCTGACCAGAGTTCTTGCTGGATGTGTGGGACCTGGCACCCCTCCCCAGATAGAGTAAGATCCCTAGCATTGGTAAGAAGGTCTGGAAGGACACATGGAAGGCAAGCGTATCAAATCTGTGGACAATACTGAGCCTAGGGCCGGGAGGCGGCCTGGGAGATCACAGAATGAGTATTCACAACGAGTATTCACACCTGGGTTAGAATTGAGGGCAGGCTCACCATGAAATGTGAGGTTGACAAAATCCACCCTGAAGAGTAGCATGAACGGAAGCTGGTAACCAGCTAGAGAAACACTGGAGGTAGAAATGAGGCACCGCCTGAGCAGATGTGGGGATGGGTCAGGAAAGAGGCTTCGCGTAAATTGACTGACGGTGAACTCAGCACCGAGTCATGACCTTGATCTTCAGCATCTTCGTCTCTAAAAGGCGACAATAATGTCCCCTGTGCCCCAGATAATTTTTAAGCTAACTTTTTTCCATAAACTTTTTATTATTATGTATGTAATCAAGATGGCAGATTGCAAAATCCTTATTGCAAAATTCAGACTTACACTGAAGAAAGTAGGGAAAACCACGAGGCCATTCAGGTATAACTGAAATCAAGTCCCTAACAATTACACAGTGGAAGTGACAAATAGATTCAAGGGATCAGATCTGATAGACAGAGTGCCTGAAGAACTATGGACAGAGGTTCATAACATTGTAAAGAAGGTGGTGATCAAAACCATCCCTGCAAAAAAGAAACGCAAGAAGCAAACTGGTTGAGGAGGTCTTACAAATAGCTGAGAAATAAGAGAAGCAACAGGCAAAGGAAAAAAGGAAAGATATACCTATATGAATGCAGAGTTCCAAAGAATAGCAAGGAGAGATAAGAAAGCCTTCTTAAGTGAACAATGCAAAGAAATAGAGGAGAACAATAGGATGGGAAAGTCTAGAGATCTCTTCAAGAAAATCAGAGATTCCAAGGGAACATTTTATGCAAAGATAGGAACAATAAAGGAAAGAAACAGAATGGATCTCACAGAAGCAGAAGGTATTAAGAAGAGGTGGCGAGAATACAAGAACTAAACAAAAACATCTTAATGGGCCAGATAACCATGATGCTGTGATCACTCACCTAGGGCCAGACATCCTGGAGTGTGAAGTCAGGTGGGCCTTAGGAAGCATCACTATGAACAAAGCTAGTGGTGGTGATGGAGTTCCAGCTGAGCTATTTCAAATGCTAAAAGATGGTGCTGTTAAAGTGCTGCACTCAATATGTCAGCAAATTTGAAGAACTCAACAGTGGCCACAGACTGGGAAAGCTCAGTTTTCATTCCAATCCCAAAGAAGGGCAATGCTAAAGAATGCTCAAATTACCGCACAATTGCACTCATCTCACACACTAGTAAAGTAATGCTCAAAATTCTCCAAGCCAGGCTTCAACAGTATGTGAATCAAGAACCTCCAGATGTTCAAGCTGGATTTAGAAAAGGCAGAGGAACCAGAGGTCAAATTGCCAGCATCTGTCAGATCATAGAAAAAGCTAGAGAATTCCAGAAAAACATGTACTTCTGCTTCACTGAATACTCTAAAGCCTTGACTGTGTGGATCACAACAAACTGTGGAAAATTATTCAAGAGATGGGAATATTAGACCACCTGACCTGCCTCCTGAGAAACCTGTATGCAGGTCAAGAAGCAACAGTTAGAACCGGACATGGAACAATGGACTGGTTCCAAATTGGGAAAGGAGTACATCAAGGCTGTATATTCTCACTCTGTGTATTTAACTTACACGCAGAGTACACCATGTGAAATGCTGGGCTGGATGAAGCACAAGCTGGAATCAAGTTTGCCAGGAGAAATATCAATAACCTCAGATACGCAAATGATACCACCCTTCTGGAAGAAAGCGAAGAGGAACTAAAGAGCCTCTTGATGAAGGTGAAAGAGGAGAGTGAAAAAACTGGCTTAAAACTCAACATTCAACAATGAAGATCACGGCATCTGGTCCCATCACTTCATGGCAAATAGATGGGGAAACAGTGGAAACAGTGAGAGACTATTTTCTTGGGCTCCAGAATCACTGCAGATGGTGACTGCAGCCATGAAATTAAAAGATGCTTGCTCCTTGGAAGAAAAGCGATGACCAACCTGGACAGCATATTAAAAAGCAGAGACATTACTTTGCCAACAATGCTCTGTATAGTCAAAGCTATGGTTTTGCCAGTAGTCACATATGGATATGAGAATTGAACCATAAAGAAGGTTGAGCACGAAAGAACTGATGCTTTTTTTTGAACTGTGGTGTTGGAGAATCTCTTGAGAATCCCTTGCACTGCAAGGAGATCAAACCAATCAATTCCAAAGGAAATTAATCCTGAATATTCACTGGAAGGACTGTTACTGAAGCTGAAGCTCCAATATTTCGGCCACCTCATGTGAAGAACCGATTCATTAGAAAAGACCCTGATGCTGGGAAAGATTGAGGGCAGGAGGAGAAGGGGACGACAGAGGATGGTTGGATGGTTGGATGGCATCACTGACTCAATGGACATGAGTTAGGGCAAGCTCCGGGAGATGGTGAAGAACAGGGAAGCCTGGAGGGCTATAGTCCATGGGTTCGCAAAGGGTCAGATGCAACTGAACGCCGGAACAACAATGAACTTTTTAATTGACATTGATCACTGCATACAGAAAAGTGCACAGATTGTGGAAACACAGCTTAACACAGTGAAAACACACCCATGTAACCAGTACCTGATTCCCGATCATGAGACAGAGCATTACAGCCCCTGAATACCCCTGCCCCCACCTCCAGTCAATACCCCTCAGAGGCAAACACAGTCAGACTTCTCACTCTAGATGAGCTTTGCTTGTTTTAGACATTGAGTGGAAATGCAAATACTGGCAAAGCTCTGGAGCCGCTGGAACTCAGGCCTGGTGCTGACGGAGTGTAACCTGTTGGAGGCATTTTGAAGGATTGAGATTATCTGCTCAAGCTGAATTCACTTCTGGGTCTGCATGCCTGATGTGTGTACATGTATATAAGTAGGTGTGTGTGTGTGTGTGTGTGTAGACATAAATACACGTATTCACTGTAAGACAAGAATGTTCACAGCAGCACCCTTATTTTTTTTATTTTTTATTCTCTTTTTAAGTTTTTCCTTACTTTTGACTGCACTGGGTCTCCTTGCAGGGCTCGGGGGTCTTCGTTAATTACAGAGCAGAGGCTCCAGCACACACAGCAGCGGCGCATGGCCTAAGCTGCTCCGCAGCCTTCAGGATCTCAGTTCCCTCACTGGAAACTGAATCTGAGTTCCCTGCCCTGGAAGGCAGATTCTTAACCACTGGGCCACGAGGGATGTCCCAGCAGCACTTTTATGATGACTTCAAATTGGAAGCTGCCCAGATGTCCATCCGCAATAAAACTGACCCACAGTCAGTGCTTTCCTGCAGCAGACCACTCTTCAGCCATAAAAAGGAAAGAAAGGTGGACACCGGTGGGTCTCAGAGGCTGAAGGAGGCAGACCCCAGGCACACCCACAGCCGGGTCCCCCGTGTTGTCCTGGGAAAGCACCAAGGCCAAGCCCCACCCCCCACCTCGGGGACGTGCTGGGAGCAGCTCCTGTGGCCACCGAGGGCCCAGGGGGCAGAGCGGGTGTCCTCCACACAACCCTCAGGCTGGGGTTTCTCTCCTGATTCTCCACTAAGCTGCACAGACGTTTCAGCTGATTTTAGCTTTTACTAGAGTCAGACACGACTGAAGCGACTTAGCAGCAGCAGCAGCAGGGCTTCCCTGATAGCTCAGTTGGTCAAGAATCCACCTGCAGTGCCAGAGACCCTGGTTCGATCCCTGGGTCTGGAAGATCCCCTGGAGAACGGATAGGTGACCCACTCCAGTATTCTTGGGCTTCCCTTGTGTCTTAGCTGGTAAAGAATCCACCTGCAATGAGAGAGACCTGGGTTCTATCCCTGGGTTGGGAAGACCCCCCTGAACAAGGGAAAGGCTACTCACTCCAGTATTCTGGCCTGGAGAATTCTATGGACTATATAGTCCGTGGGGTCACAAAGAGTTGGACACGACTGAGCAACTTTCACTTTCGTTCACATTCCTTGGGCTTCCCAGGTGGCGCTAGTGGCAAAGCGCCCACCTATCAATCCAGGAGAGGAAGCAGATGTGGGTTCGGTCCTGGGGAAGATCCCCTGGAGGAGGGCATGGCAACCCACTGCAGTATTCTTGCCTGTAGGGTCCCAGAGGAGCCTGGTGGGCTACAGTCCATGGGGTTGCAGAGCTGGACACATTAGCATGCACACTCGCGTTCACACTGCTTACGGCACAGCTGTACGGCACACATGAGCGTGGAGAGTGATGTGAGGGCCGCTTAGAGCAGTGGGAGACATCAAGGACCCAAGACATCGCTGCCTGCCCTTCACACAAATCTGCCTTTGGCTCCGGGAGGCTGCTGACCCTGGAGGCTCTCCCTGGAGAGCAGGGCTTCCCTGTACATTGTGCCAACATCACGGGTCAACCGAGGGCCTTAGACGCTTCCTCCAAGAGGAAATGGCTGGCAGCTGGGTGAGGAGAGCCCAGGGGTTAGTCAGGGTTGTCTAGAGAAATCGATAGGGTTATAGAGAGGGACACAGGAGATTTCTTACAGGGATGAGCTCAGCTGGTTACGGAGTCAAGGAGTCCCGCGATCTGCCATCTGTGAGCTTCAGAACCAAGAGAGTCGGGCCTGTCATTCAGTCCCGGCCTAAAGGCCTGAGACCAGTCAGTCCCAGAGGCGTGGTCCCAGCCCGAGTCAAGAGCTCTGATGTCCACAGACAGAGAAGCTAGATGTCCCAGGTCAAGAGGAGAGAATGAATGGTCCCTCCTCCACTTTTTGTTCTATTCAGGCCCTCCGTGAACTGGGAGGTGCCCATCTGCACTAGGGAAGGCCAACTTTTATTATTTTATTGAAATATTGTTGATTTATACTGTTGTGTTCGTCTCAGTTGTACAGGAAAGTAGTTCAGTTACACACACATATATATGTGTGTCTAATCTTTTTGAGATTCTTTTTCATTATGGGTTATTACAAGATATTTATTATAGTTCCCTGTGCTAGAGGTAGGTCCTTGTTTTGTTTTTCATATTTTTTATTTTATCTTAGTAGCACCACCAGAGATTTTCCTTTCGGCTTTCAGGGTCTTTAGTTGCAACATGTGGGATCTAGTTCCCTGACCGGGGGTCTAGCTGGGGCCTCCTGCATTGGGAGCGAAGTCTTAGCCACCGGTCCACCAGGAAGGTCCCAGTCCTTGTGTTTATGTTCCACATACAGCAGTGTGTATCTGTCCACCCCGAACTCCTAACCTATCCCTCCCAAGGCCAGCTTCTTTACTCAAACGCTGTTCTGGAAATACCCTCACGGACACACTCAGAAATAATGTTTTGCCAGTGATCTGGGCACCCTTCGTCCCATCAAGCTGACACAGAAATTGAACCGTCATACCCACTAAGGTGTGGAGAAAGGAGAGTAAAGAGCGATACTCCAACAGTCCCTTTATGAACCTTGGGGCACATGTGTCTTTTTCAGTTATGGATTTCTCAGGGTGTATGCCCAGTACAGGGATTCCTGGGTCTGTGAATTCGATTCCTCTAAGATCTTCCTGTGGGTGGAATCCCACAGTGTTTGTCTTTTTGTGCCTGTTACTTAGCATAATGGTAAGTTTCATCTGTGTTGTAGCATGTATCAGAATTTCCTTCCTTTTTTTAAGGCTGAATAATATTCCATTTCATGCGGTACCGTGTTTTGTTTATCTGCTCATCTGTCAACAAACACCGGGCTTGTTTCCACCCTTTGGTCATTGTGAATAGAGCTGCTATGAACACGGTTGTACAGTATCTATCTGTTCAAGTACTTGCTTTCACTTGTTTTGAGTTTATAGCCACAAGTGGAATTGCTGGTCATACAGTCATTCTGTTTAATTTTTTTGAGGCACTCAATTGATGTGTTTTTTTTTTAATCACACATAGATTTACTACAAATTTTAGGGAAGCTTATCAAGAGCAGGATAAGCCAGTCATTACGTTCAAACAATATTTAATGTTTGTCCATCATTTTAGACTTAAAAACCAGGCTTGACCTCTTCACCATTGAAATTCTATTGGACAGTGTTCAATATCCACCCAAATCAACATCAATAATTTGTTCCACTTGGCAAGGAAAAATGTTTAAAATTTAATGAAGCCAGCAGATATCCACAAACCCGTGTTGCCAGGCAGCAAACATGCTAACAAATGGCCAGGGCTCTTCTTATAAAAAGGAGAGGGGACCAGTGTTTGCCTGGAGACAGCAGGCCTATCAGTAATGGAGTGAGGCTGGCCTTCAAGTTTCTATAGGAAGCGACGTGCAATCCATCATTCTGGAGTGTTTACTTTGAAAATACGGCCTGTCCACTGGGAGTCACAGTTTTCCAAAGGCCCTTTTGCTGGTTCTGCTGATTCATATTCCCATAATTCCTTCACCGAATAATATTTTCCCATCACCATGGCGACTGTGTGAGAAGAAGGCATAAAGAGAAACCTCAGGACTTCTAATGTCACAGAACAGAGATCAGACTTCTGCTGGAGAGTGGGCTTCACGTTTATATTTTAAAGACAAGAGTTAGAGGTCCCATGAGGCAGTTTAGGCAAGAGAAAGCAGGAATCAGGGAATGAGGACAGCTGGGTCTCTGGCCTTGGTTCTGGCACTTTCTGGCCATTGACCTTGGGCAGCACTCTTCACTTGGTTCGTCTCCCTGCAAAATGAAACGTTGAGGAGGAATTAAGATTGTCAGAAGAACTAATTGACAAAATTCAAGACATTAATGGAGCTTCCCAAGTGGCACTAGTGGTAAAGAAGCTGCCTGCAATGCAGGAGACCTGGGTTCCATCCCTGGGTAGGAAAGATCCCCTGGAGGAGGGCATGGCAACCCACTCCAGTGCTCCTGCCTGGAGAATCCCACGGACAGAGGAGCCTGGCCGGCTGCAGTCCATAGGGTAGCAAAGAGTCTGACATGACCAAAGTGATTTTATCATAAGGACACCAATTGTAGAAACCTTATCCAAAAAACAAACAAACAGGCTGCTGCTGCCGCTAAGTTGCTTCAAAACAGACATGAACCGAAAACAAATACAAAACCTCAAGTTTAGGCCGCATCAAGGCGCCTTGGCAGGTGGCTGTATCTTGTGTTAATGTGGGTGACGTTTTGTACAGTCTCCCCAACCACCCCCCCATCCACTCTCTCTCTCTCACACACACACACATACATGCAGACACATACACACACCTATGACCTTCTAGAGGGAGGAAACTTTTATCCTGGACTCTGTACTTTGCAGCATACATAACTTCACTTAGTGTAGGCCTCAAGAAATGCTTGAGTTGAATTCAATTTCGGATCCAGCAAATGATTGCCAAGTTCACTGCACCAGGCTGTGGGAGCGCAGAGGTGATTCGGGGGGCAGGGCGCTGAGTCACCCTGATTCTCAGAGCAGCCTGTGATTTCACAGCACCTTCTTCAGGGATGGGGAAAGGGGAGAAGGTGTGCATTGGATGTAAGAGTCAGTCATTTCAGAAACAGAAAAAAAAATGTGTCTTAGAGTTGAGGGGTTACGCCCGTTACAACGGCACGTGTGATGTGAACTTCTCAGGAGGATGTACTGTTGGCAGAAGGGACCCAGAGAAAGCAAGGATTTGCTTTGCGTGGTGAGGTGGGGGCTCAGAGCGTCTCACGGAGCAGCCATGTGAGCCGGGGGTGTTGAGTCTGAGCTGGGAGGGTGAAGGGCTACGGAGCTGACTGAGCTGCCCCGGAAGAAGGGATTTCAGAAGAAACCTGGAAGGTCATGGGCAAAGGCACAGAGGCAGAGAAGAGCCTGATGCAGCCTCAGGAACTCTCCACATGGCTGGAGCATAGAAAAGGGAGGAGGTGGGGAGAGGGCGGACGGGCCCCACGCCAGGAATGACCACATACGCTGTAGCACTCAGTTCGTGGGCACAAAGAGGAGCCCTGCTCAGACGCGAGAGAACTGCTGGGCAAGGAGGGAAGACTTAGAAATCCACTGGGGGGAACCCTCAATGCAGGTGTGTCTTTTTTGTCATCAGTTCGGGGTTCCAGGGTGACCCGAATCGGCCTTGGTTAGTGGTTCTGGTGTGGATTCAAGACAGCCAGGAGCCAGGAACCGCAGAGCCCTCCGGCGACAAGGGGAAATCACTTTGCTGATGTTGTTCAGTCAGTCACTGAGTTGTGTCTGACTCTTTGGGACCCCATGGACTGCCGCACGCCAGGCTTCCCTGTCCTTCGCTGTCTCCTGAAGCTTGCTCAAACTCATGTCCATTGAGTCGGTAATGCCATCCAACCATCTCATCCTCTGTTGTCCCCTTCTCCCACCTTCAGTCTTTCCCAGCATCAGAGTCTTTTCCAATGAGTCAGCTCTTTGCATCAGGTGGCCAAAAGTATTGGAGTTTCAGCTTCAGCATCAGTCCTTCCAATGAATATTCAGGGTTAATTTCCTTTAGGATCGACTGGAAAGGGACCCTTTGGTCCTCCTTTCTCAGCCAGCCTCTGGACCTCCGTTTGCCAGCTGTTAATACTTGCCTGAGAAGCAGGAAAGCGAGCAGCATTAATCATCTCTTCTGGCGAGTCAGGCCAGCAGGGATTTTGCTGGGCACTTTGGGGCCGGAGGGTGTCAGCACGCAGGCAGCAACGCCTGCTCTGCAGATGGCATCTTGTTCACCTCGGGGGACACTTGACCCAGGCTGAGGTCTTCCTGCAGGCAGAGTTCATCCTTGAGATACCAAGAAAAGCACTGACCCAAAGGGCATGGCCCAGGCCCCAGGGTTCCTGCGGTGGGCACCGGCAGGAGGCAGCCCCTGTGGAAGTCAGAGCCAGGACTTCCACCGAGTCACCCTCAGTAGGCAGTGCTGGCCTTGAACTTCAGTAACCTTGGCCTCCCTGGCAGTGGGCAAGGACCCAAGTGCCTTCTCATCTGGGGGAGTCCCTTTCTCCCCTGAACATACATGTCATGCCGACAGTCCCAGCTCCCTTAGTTTACATGGTCCATCTGATTTCACTCATCTTGGGGGCTTCCCAGATACTGCAGGGGAGGCTAACCGTTTGCGTGTTCACATCCCGACCCTTTAAGACGTCAGTCTGGACCAGGGAACATGTGCATCGGCATTTGGACGAGTGTCTGGTTTCCTCTAGACGCCTCTGCTCTTAGAGCTCAGCTTTTCTCAGGGTGTTACGTTGGGGACCCTCAGTTTAAGTGTGGGGAAGCTTCCTCCTGGGCTGCGCCTCCTACGTGCAGCCAGCCAAGGAGGAGGAGATGAGTGAGATCCCCAAGTCCTCCTTATTTTGTTTCTGCCTCCCTTTCTCCCTTTACTCGGGGATGGAAATGGGGGCTTAGTTTGATGTAGCCCCTGTAGCTGCCTCCAGCCCCATTTCCCACCAGTCCTTCTTGTCTCCTCCAAGTTTCAGGCACCTGATATCCATCAATATCACATATAAGCTTCCCCTCCTCCTCACCTCTCTTGTCCTGCCTGTTCCAATGGCACCTAAACTTCCCTGTACACTCTTGCCCTCCTATGGTAGTTTTGTAGGAATCAGGGCTGGTTCAAATTCCAGTTCTGACACTAACCCCGGAATTTTACCTCCCTGGGCCTCAGTTTCCCCACCTGTAAAATGGGGTGATGATAAACCTGGCCAAGTAGCAAGAATTGTGTAACTGAGTAGCATGCTGAGCACAGGGCCTGGCACACTGTGGATAGTCAGCAAACATTAATTCTCTCCCTTTCCTAGTCTTCCTCATAGCAACGTCCATTGTTATTATCATGATCTGTGTATGTTTCATCTACTAGATGTTGAATTTTAAGGGTCTATGATTCAGACAATAATAACTGTGTATGTGCCAAACAGTTGTTGTTCAATCAGTAAGTCGTGTCTGACTCTGCAACCCCAGGGACTGCAGCATACCAGGCTTCCCCGTCCTTCACTGTCTCCCAGTTTGCTCAAACTCATGTCCATTGAGTCAAAGATGCCATCCAACCATCTCATCTTCTGTCACCTCCTTCTCCTTCTGCCCTCAATCCTTCCCAGCATCCGGGTCTTTTCCAATGAGTCAGCTCTTCACATCATATGGTCAAAGTATTGGAGCTTCAGCTTCAGCGTCAGTCCTTCCAGTGAAAATTCAGGGTTGATTTCCTTGAGGACTGACTGGTTTGATATCTTTGCTCTCCAAGGGATTCCCAAGAGTTCTCCAGCCCCACAGTTCAAAAGCATCAACTCTTTGGTGCTCAGCTTTCTTTACGGTGCCACTCTCACATCTGTACCTGACTACTGGATAAACCGTGGCTTTGATTTTATAGGCCTTAGTCAGCACAGTGATGTCTCTGCTTTTTAAACACTAAGTTTGTCATAGCTTTTCTTCCAAGAAGCAAGCGTCTTTTAATTTCAAGTCTGTGGTCACAGTCTACAGTGATTTTGGAGCCCCAAAAATAAAGTCTGTCACTGTTTCCATTGTTTGCCCATCCATTTGCCATGAAGTGATGGGACTGGATGCCATGATCTTCATTTTTTGAATGTTGAGTTTTAAGCCAGCTTTTTCACTCTCCTCTTTTACCTTCATCAAGAGCCTCTTTAGTTCTTCTTTGCTTTCTGTCATAAGGGTGGTATCATCTGCATAGCTGAGGTTATTGAAATTTCTCCCGGTAATCTTGATTCCAGCTTGGGCTTCATCCAGCCGGGGACTTTGCATATAAGTTAAACAAGCAGGGTGACAATATACAGCCTTGATGTACATGTTTCCCACTTTGGAAGCAGTCCTTTGTTCCATGTCTGGTTCTAACTATTATCTCTTGACCTGCACACAGGTTTCTTAGGAAACAGGCAAGATGGTCTGGTATTCCCATCTCTTTAAGAATTTTCCAGTTTGTTGTGATCCACACAGTCAAAAGCTTTAGCGTAGTTCCTGAAGCAGTAGTAGATGTTTTTCTGGAATTCCTTTGCTTTTTCTATGATCCAGTGAATGTTGGCAGTTTGATCTCTGGTTCCTCTGCCTTTTCTAAATCCAGCTTGTACCTCTGGAAGTTCTTGGTTCATGTACTGTTGAAGCCTCACTTGAAGGATTTTGAGCATATATAATTCAGTGAGTTTTTGTCCATTCACAAAGCTGTGCGATCATCACTAGCATATAATTCCAAAATCATGGTTTTACTCCCAGGTAAATCCAACGCTCATTAGCATTCAGTCCCCATTTCCCCTTCTCAGCTCCTGGCACTATCTAATCTAATTTCTGTCTTTCTAGGGTTTCCTGTTCTGGAAATTTCCTGCTACTGGAGTCATGCAGTGTGGTCTAGATAAGTGACTTCTTTCACTTGGTATTTTCAAGGTTCATCCCTGTAGTAGCATGTATCAGTACTTTGTTCCTTTTCATGGCTGAATGATGTTCCACTGTTTGGTTGGACCACATTTTGTTTACTCACCAGCTGATAGACATCTGGATATTTTCTCCTTTTGGCTATCATGAATAATGCTACCAAGTGGTTCATTTTTACATATTATACGTCTTGACTGAGAGAAGGTGATAGGGTTAGGGTTTGGATGTCAAATATTATTTATTAAGATGTATTTTACCTCACTATTATCATAGCTGCTTGAAGTTCTTGTCTAACAATTATAGTATCTGGCTCATTTCAGGGTCAGCATCTATTGACTGATTTTTTTTTTCTTAAAAATGAGCCTTCATATGAAGAGCAATTTTGAATTGTGTTGTGGACATTGTGAGTGTTGTGTTGTGGAAACTGGATTCTGTGATATTGTTTTGAAGAAAGCCGATCTTTTTCTGTCAGTAGGGAATTAATTTGGCCAGGCTCAAACTCTGCACTCTATGACGCTTGTAGTGGCGGGGGGTGGGGGGGTGGGGGGGTGCTCAGTTCTCAGTTGAGAGTGCTTTTAACCTGCCATGCGCACGTATGGCCTGGGGCTCTGCCAGAGACTCGGGCAGGGGTCTACACACAAACTCTGGGTTCCTTCTTCTCCGGCTCTCTGCGTCATGGGGCTCCTGCCAACTCTCCAGGGACTTGGGCTGGCTAAGCCTCCTTCTCCCGGTTCCCCTGTCCACGTGGACAGTAGGCCTCCCACTGGAATTTAGTCACCTTGTGCGCCCACCGCAAATGTGGCGGACGCCCTCAGGGCAAAGCCACAGAAATGGGAAGCTTGCCTCTTGTGGGTTGGTTCGTCTAAGTTTTGACACTGCCCCAGGACATTTCTGCTTATGTTTACCCTCCAGGGCTCTGTTGTTTTTGTTATATTGTCCATACTTTGTGGATTTGTACGTGTTGTCTGTAGGACGGTTGGTTTGTGCGCAATTTACTCCTCCACACAGAAGGAGAATATATATATATATATATTTTATATATATATATACACGTATTTTTAATATTTGAATACGTATATTTGAAACATAAGCTTCATGAATACTTACCTGCTACACTCCTGCAGATGACTTACTCTAATAATTTCTGTTCTGCTCCACAGTCTTTCATTTAAAAAAGGCTGCTCTCAGTCCTTCCCTAAATTGATCTTGTGACCCACAGGGGATCATGATCCCATCTGACCCGCTCTGCTCTGACGCCTGGCAGACAGGAGCAGAGGCTCCTACTGTAAGAGCTCACCGAGCAAATAAAACACAAGAGCGTCTCAGTCTCTTGCCCAAGGTTTAGAAGCTCTGTGTCCTGAACATACTATGAGCAGGGTGCTCATGATGCTGTCCCCACAGATGAGGGGGTACACTTGTGTCTCCTCCCCCTGCACACCCCTCCAGGGCTGTCGTGACCAAAACCTGCAGTGAGTCATTTAGGACCCAGAACTCCTGCTAAACGTGACTCACAGACTTCATACATCTCTAGCCATTTTGCTGGATAAGGAAATTTAAAAATAGTGACTACCTACTCTGGCCATCATAAACTAAAGGTTAGAAAAATGTCAGCTGGACAATCACAGAATAAGGCAAAGTCTTGAAATTAAATTCACTTCCTGCTGCGGAAACCTCACTCCATACCTTCCACATCATTCCACGGATAGGTGCTTGAGAGCTCTAGATCTAGCTGGGACCACAGGAGGCCCATCCTGGAACTCACCTCCCTCCTGTGTCGGCAAGAGAGGATGGGCATTCGCCCAGGGTCCCACGCCTGGGAGAGAACAATCGCTTTCCAGTTTGGCATAGGTACTTCTCTGCTGAAACGCCAAGTGGCTCTGACTGCAAAGATGCAGGCGCTTGTTCCCCGATTCCTTCTTTCCTCCATAGACTCCCCAGGCCACAGAGCTCATTTCACTCACCGCAGCCGGTCCCCTGGGGGGCTTCCTCCGCCCTACTTGCCATCACCCAGATGCGCAGAGAACAGAGGGTGGATGGGAAGAGGAACCAGCGGGGCCCCCGCACGCACCCCGCCCGCTCTCCGGAGCAGTGCAGGAGACCCGAGAGGCATTAATGCCCACATAATGGAGCCCTCCTCCTCTCTTCTTGGAAATCACCAGCCCATCTTCCTTAATGACCACAAGAGGAGTGAGATGTGCGCTCATAAGGCTGGGCCGTGACGCCCTGTCTTCACTGGAGGAGGGGCAGCGGCTGCTCGGCCTGGGAGGAACTGGCCTGGTGTCTGTCTTCTGCCCAACGGAGGCTGGGTGAGAGCTCCCCCTACTCCGACTCTCAGGCCATTCTGCTGAGGCGCTGGGGCACGGGGCTTCTGAAATGCACCTGGGTGGGGGGCGGCTGTGGAAGAGCCCTCTGCGGGGTTCAAGGGCCGACAGAGTGGGAGGGAGGGAAGTAGAGTTCCAGGCCAAGAGCTGAGGGCCTGGAGATGAGAGGGTGGAATTCTAAGGGGGGTCTCAGAGACAGCCGTGTGGGGTGGCCTTGTGACGCCTGCATGAACTCACCAGGCCCCTTGCCATGACCTGCTCGGGCATCCTTGGGGCTGGGCAGGGCCCAGCGTCAGCAGGCACACCCTGGATTGGTCTTGGCATTTGTTGTAAGATTCAGGTATTTCTGCAGCGCTCGGTATTTCTGCAGTGTCTTCCCAGCCCTCGTCCTCTGCTTAGGGCTCCCCTTCCTCCTGCCCCCAGCCTTCTCCCCTGAGACCCCTCAGCTGCCCACGTCCAGCAGCAAAGGGGCTCCTGCCCTGCACACCGGGGGGCCTCCAGGCTCCTGCTCACAGTCATAGGGGGTGGCATGTGCTTTTATTGGGGGTGTCATTGCTTTACAATGCTGTGTTAGTTTCTGCTGTGCCGTGTGGTGTATGTATACACGTGTCCCCTCTCTCGGACCTCCTTCCCAGCCACCCTCTTTGCCGGCCCTCTGGGTCATCACAGGGCACCTAACTGAACTTCCTGTGCTTTATGACAGCTTTCCCACTATCTGCCGGTTGCCAGGTATTTCTAACAATGCTTTGGGGCCTGATGCATGACCGAGGCTGGTTCGCAGCCCCGGGCACGTGCCCTGCCCGCTGGTGGGGACGACCCAGGGATGCCAGCCCTGTTCACGGGCGGCCAGCAAGCGGAGGAGTAGGTAGCCATCTGGCTGCGTGCATGAGACGCCCCGGGTTGGGGAGAAGCTGAAGGGAAGAAGGATGGGAAGGGGGGGGTATGTTGCCAACCTCCTCCCACCGAATGGGAAAGAAAGTTGAGAGTGAAAATTTTAATTGCAAAGATCCCACTGACAGCTTGACTTGAAGGGAAAAGATGAGCTAAATTTAACCTAGCCAAAGAGCCAAAAATGCAATTTACTAATTAGCTTAAAATGGAAACTAGTCCAGTGATCCTAAAGAGGTTTTCTGGTTACAAGATACCAAAAAAGAGGTGGATCTTCTCTTCATCCTGACACACACTTTGCATCTAACACTGTTGGATAATTAGGAACGCAGTTTGCTGGCACGTGGCCCAAGACACGGAGGCAGAGCACCAGAGCCTTCTTGAAAAGTCACAGGAACCTGTGTTTTCACATTAAACCTATTTTCTAAATCCAGAGCATCCGGAGGGAGGGAGTCTGTCCTCCGGGAGTACACAGCGCCCTGGGAAGAGGAGGCCAGGTCTGGAGGGGCTAGGGTCCCCCGGACAGTACTAGGTGCCGAGGAGACTGTTTCTGCTTTATGTTTTTCGGCCACAAGCCATGTGGGCTCCTAGCTCCCTGACCAGGGATCAAACCCGCCTCCCCTGCATTGGAAGGTGAAGCCCCAACCACCAGGGACAGCAGGCAAGTCCCACGAAGGCTTCTCTTTCTAGAAGGACACAGACCCTATCAGAGGAGGGCCTGATGACCCCGTTGAACCTTCTTCATTACCTCTTCACAGGCTCTGTCCCCAAATAAGTCACCAGGGGGGTTTAGAGCTGCGACATAGAAATGCCGCAAGACACAGTCCAGTCCCTAGCAGGGAGCAGAGAGAAGGGACAGCACAGAGGCTGAGATAGGACCCAGCAGCTGTGTATCTGGAGAACAGGCCCATTTCACAGGCTAGTAATGTGAGGCCTGGACACATGTGCGAGATCCCACACAGGGAAGGCTGGCCTGGCCCCTGACTCTTCACTCAGCAGGCAGTGGGGGGTCACAGGGGACCTCTGAGCTGGGCAGTAACAGGATCAGAACTGCACTTCAGCGGGCAGTCTGACCACCAGGTGGAAAAGATGTCTTCATTACTCTGGGATGATTTTTGTTCCAATTTGAAAGGCATGCCTAACACACGAGTGGAACTCATTAACCCTCTTCTCTTTCCCACATAATGGCAGTCTTGGGAGAGCAACAGGGACTTTGAATAAAACATTTTGGAGATTCATCCAGAACATTATAAATAGTCATAGCACAAAAGTAACATTTGGGAGAAAGCATTTTCAGCAGCAAATTTACATGGTACGGTTTCTGTGTATACTCTTCCAACTAAAACAGATGGTTTTTCCAAACGATGGCTATCTTTTAAGAATGTTTTACTGCTTCTCTAATTTGGTGCAATAAAATGTCCTACAGGCAAAAATAAAATCTTAGCAGGTAACACAGCTGTTCCTTTATTAAATGTATAGAAGGGGTGCTCCTCTCTGCTCCCATCAACGATGCTAAAAGGCAGCAAGCATATCTGTTATAGAGGAGGCAATGAAAAACCTGTGAACTTAATCCATGCAGAATCTCAATGATGTTAAGCTGAACGTGTTGCCATCCCATTTATGGGGTATGGTTAGTTTTTAATAGCTAAATGACATCATTAAGGATGCATATAATAATGCAATTAAGGACCGCAGCTCAGTGTGTGGAATAGAGATGGATTCTCATTTGTTGTCATTAGTAATATCGGTCATAAATGAATTCCCCTCTTGCCAAACGGCAATAACATCACCATAAATTCGTTCTCAAATTACCTTTCCTTCTGCCACATCTATTTCCCACCAGACTGGCCAATATATGAAAATATGAGTTTACACATATATTATGCAGGATTTTTACGCCCCCCCCCCCCGAAAGATTTAAATAGCAAGCTCCAGCCATACATTCGCCCAAGATTTCAAGTGATTTACAAATGTAGAATTTAGAGTTCTTCAGAAACCCATCTTGTATGCAAAACAAACTGAAAAGGCACATAAATCTCTAACCTCCTTGAAGTTTTTCTGATAAAAAGAGAAGGGCCTTTAAGGGCAGAAATTGAGACCTCGTCTTTATCTGGCACAGCACCTGACCTCCAGAAGAAGGCCCACAGGAAATGTCTGTGGAGTGAATGAATGAATAAACCAACGAGCAAATGAACTAAAGAGCAATCAGCATGAGACAGTTCTACCCTATTGGGTTAAACGTCAAAAATGTTCCAAACCCAAGGAATAAATTGCGTTTCTGAAGAGCGAAAAAAAAAGACCCAATATACATTTGTTTGATTGAATGAGTAAATGAAGGCCTTGATAAAAGATAACTAAAAATAAAAAGACTATTTTGTGTGAGAAAAAAAGAGCAAATAAACAAATTGAAGCTCAAGAATTTGCATTAAGATATACATATAATTTAAAACTTAATTTAAATTTATTAAAGTCACGATGCACAGATTTTTAAAAATCAAGCAGGTCTACAAGGCTTAATAAAAAAAGTAGCAGTTACCTTCCCTTATTCTCTGTGCCATTCCAACCTTCCAGAATCAACTGTCCCTCCCAAATATTTTATCCATTCCTTTTGGAATGTATTTGTCTTTCTTGAAATAACACGGGTATACAGATGCTTCCTAATTTGTCCACATTCGGGAGTTTCAGGAATTTGTTACCTATTTACTTCCCACCACGGAAGATGAAAACCTACTTCTCTTTTCCATCACTCACTATACACCCACACATGCATACAGACTCCTCTCCATCTTTCCAGTACAGCCATGTCATAATTTTTAATTTAATTGTTATGTGTTTTTATTATTAGGACTATGGAACACTATTCATGGTTAAGCTATACAGCATTTGATTGAATTTGCTTTCTTCTACAATTTTTTGTTACCCTGGAGTGAGTCTTCTGTTTTCCTTGTACCTGTCACTGCTGCTGCTGCTAAGTCACTTCAGTCGTGTCCGACTCTGTGCGACCCCATAGATGGCAGCCCACCAGGCTCCCCCGTCCCTGGGATTCTCCAGGCAAGAATGCTGGAGTGGGTTGCCATTTCTTTCTCCAATGCATGAAAGTGAAAAGTGAAAGGGAAGTCGCTCAGTCGTGTCCAACCCTCAGCGACCCCATGGACTGCAGCCCTCCAGGCTCCTCCGTCCACGGGACTCTCCAGGCAAGGGTACTGGAGTGGGCTGCCATTGCCTTCTCCACTAAGTCATCCCAGATACTCTGGCTTGTGTGTGAGTCTCCTTTCAGAAGCTTCCAGTTTCGTCTTATTGGCAGCCTTTCTGCAGAGCCTTTGTCCCCCTGGCTGCAATCTGACTGGCTGCCCATTAGCACAATTATTACTGTCAATTGCCCAGGTGGCATCTTAGGCTCTCGCAGCCTATTTTCACGGAGGTTCCTTTCACCTCTTTCCTGGGTTCCTTGTGTCCTGCTGCTCATGAGTCCTTCACTCTTGGTGACTCCCTCACTTTGGTGGAGCACACCCTTCAGTAGCTTTCTGAGAAAGGGGACACATGGTACCTAAGTTTCTGAGAACTTACATGACTGAGAATACCTTTATTTTACTCACATGCTTGGTTGAGTGGTTTGAAATTATAGGTTGAAATTAAGTTCCCCCCTAAAATTTACTTTCCTGTATTTCCTTATTATTTTCTGGGCTTCCCTGGTAGCTCAAGTGGTAAAGAATCTGCCTGCAGTGCAGGAGACCCTGGTTAGATCCCTGGGTCGGGTAGATCCCCTGGAGAAGGGATAGGTGACCCACTCCAGCATTCTTGGGCTTCCCTCGTGGCTCAGGCTGTAAAAAATCTGCCTGTAATGCAGGAGCCCTGGGCTCAATCCAGGGTGGGAAGATCCCCTGAAGGAGCTTGGCTCCCCACTCCAGTATTCTTGCCTGGAAAATCCCCATGGACAGGTGGCAGGCTGCAGTCCATGGGGTCTCAGAGTCAGACATGACCGAGTGACTAAGCACACTGTTTTCTAGCTCCTCTTATTGCTGTTGAGAAATCCAGTTTCATTCTAATTCTTAACCCTTTGTCCAAGACCTGTCATTTCTCTCTGGAAGCTTTTTGAACGTCCCCTTTATCTGCAGCGTTCTAAAATAGAGAGAGAAATTTTCCTGCTTGGTTCTCTCTTTATTGCGCTGAGAACGTAGCTTGCTCTTTCAGTGCAGGGATTCATGTCCCTTTGTCCTGGGAGTTTTTCTTGAGTTATTTATTTGAAGATTTCCCTCCATTTTCTTCACTGGTGCTTTCTGAAACTCCTATTATTCAGACACTGTACTTCCCAATATGACTGTTGAACTTTCCTCCTATCTTCTATATTGCTTTGTCTTTTTATTCTATTTTTCAGGGAGATTGATGTAACTATTTTATTGTTATTTATTTCTTTTCACTGACATATAAGTGATTTACAATGTCATGTTAGTTTCATGTATACAGCACAGGGATTAGGTTGTATTTGTGTATATGTATATATACATTATTTTTCAGATTTTTATCCCTTACAGATTGTTAGAAAATATGGAGTCTAATTCCCTGTGCTACACAATAGGTCCTTGTTGGTTCCCTCTCTGTATATAGTAGTGTGTGTATCTTGTGTATGTTAGTTGCTCGGTCATATCTGACTTGCGACCCTTTGGACTGTAGCCTCCCAAGCTCCTCTGTCCGTGGGATTTTTCAAAGATACTGGAGTGGGGTGCCATTTCCTTCTCCAGGGGATCTTCCCAACCCAGGGATCAAACCTGGCTCTGCTGCATTGCAGGCAGATTCTTTACTGTCTGAGCCTCCACGGAAGCCTGCGTGCATCATGCTCCATTTAGTTAAATTAATCAATGCATTTATTTATGACTGAGCTGGATCTCGTTGCTGCGCGGCTTTTCTCCGGTTGCACCGAGTGGGGACTGCTCTTCGTTGCAGTCCACAGGCTTCCCATTGCCCTGGCTTCTCTCGCTGTGGAGCGTGGGCTCCGGGCACACGGACTTCATAGGTGCAGCTCACAAGCTGCTTTGCTTCACGACACGTGGGATCTTCCCGGACCAGGCACTGAACCCGCGTCCCCTGCATTGGCAGGTGGATTCTTTACCATTGAGCCACCAGGGAAGCCCTTAATTCTGGTTTAGACTCTTCTGTGGAGATTTTATTTCTCCATATTTTTAATTTCCAAATACCCATTCTTATCCTCTAACGGTAGCCTCTTGTCCTTGTTTTATGGCCACAGTCACGTCAACCTTTGAGGACGCTGGTGATTATTTCATTTCCTTCTGCTCTCTGCAATGTCCTTTTCCTCTTACTCCCCTGCCCTTTCTTCCTTTTACATTTTCGCAGCTGTTTAGAGATTCTTGGCTCTCCATTCAAACGTTAGAGACGAATATTTGAAAGCTGCAGGAAGCTGAGTCCACAGATGAGATTTGTCCACGGGAGGACTTGTCAACAACTGTGATTCCTGACCCTTCCCTCCCTCCAGATCTTCCCCCAAGAGGTTGTCACGGTCCCTAAAGAAGGGTCTTCCACACTCTGGCCTGGACAGCAGACAGTGGGCTGCCAGGACACAGGAGCTGAGGGTGGGAAGGAGCTGGGTGAGGTCTTACCGTCCAGCCTTAGGCCATCACTTCTTCTCCATCTTCAGAACCTTCCCTTCTGGTTATCCGTTTGTGGGAAAAACCCCCTTCATTCACTTGTTTCAGAGATTAAACCTCCAGTATTCTACAGGGAAAGGAAGGAGATTGGGGAGGGATCTAACTGTTTCTGTTATTAGTCACCTTAGGCTGCCATAGCAAAACAGGACACGCTGGGGGCTTAAACATCAGACATTTATCTCTTGCAGTCTTGGAGAGTGGAAGTCTGTGACCTGGGTGAGGGAGAAAGACATTTATTCCTCTTCTTCTAAAGCCACCAATCCTATCAATCAGATTAGCCCCCACCCTTATGACCTCGTTTAATTCCAGCCCATGCAGCCACAGCGTCCCCTTTGCACTTCCTAGGTGGCACCAGTGGTTAAGAACCTTCTTGCCAACGCAGGAGATATAGGAGACGTGGGTTCAATCCCTGGATCAGGAAGACCCCTTGGAGGAGGAAATGGCAACTCACTCCAGTGTGTTTGCCTGGGAAGTCCCTTGGACAGAGGAGCCTGGTGGGCTACAGTCCATGGGATTGCAAAGAGTCGGACACAACTGAAGCGACTTAGTATGGATGGAATCTTAATTATCTCCTAGAAGCCCTAACAGACTCCCCAGGTAGTTCAATGGTAAAGAATTTGCTTGCAACGTAGGAGAACGGGGTTCAGCCGAGGTTGGGAAGATCCCCTGGAGAAGAATATCTGAATGGCTACCCACTCCAGTATTGTTGCTGAGAGAATCAAAATTCCAGGGACAGAGGAGCCTGGAGGGCCATAGTCCAGCCCATGGTGTTGTCAAGTCAGACACGCCCTAACCCCAAATGCAGTTGCTTGCAGGTTGGGGCTTTCACACAGGAGTCCAGGGGAACACAATTCAGTTCATAGCTGCTTCTGCAGACTTTTGGTCAACCCTCCTAATTTCAGCCTCTCCTGTGTTTCCACTTCTTCCATAGTGGCACTATCGGTTTCTGAATCTTTGGGGGCTCTCTTGGGGAAGTGGGGTGCTCCTTGGAGGCCCCCAGTCTGCTGGCTTCAGTTTCAGCTTGTTTGGAGCAGACGAAATTGTACCTCTGCTCTGCTTGCTTCCCAGCCTGCGAAGCTGGACTGAGGGTATGCCCTCTCCTGTCCCCTGCTCCGTGAGCCTGCGGGTTGGCAGCAAAACATGTGCTCTCTGCTGTCTTTCCCGCAAAGTCACTGTTAGGACATCCTTACCAGGATGATCATGTTGCCAACAAAGATGTGTTGACGAATGAATGAAACCTCGCATTTTCTGCAGTATCTTGCCCCTGTCATCCTCTGACCCCCTTCCCAGAAGACGTGCAATCCCTCCTTCTTTCCCAGGTGACCACCCCTCCCTGCAACCTCTCCTCCCCATAGACACAGTTTCCTTTGGAAGTCTGTTCCAGCCACCATCTTCCTTCTCCTTGAATTGTCACCAACTCCCCTTCCTCTTTACCAGGTGAGCCACCAGGGAAGCCCAAGAATACTGGAGTGGGTAGCCTATCCCTTCTCCAGGGGATCTTCCCAACGCAGGAATCAAACCAGGGTCTCCTGCATTGCAGGTGGATTCTTTACCAACTGAGCTATCAGGGAAGCCCCCAGTCCGCCTGCAATGTGGGAGACCTGGGTTCGATCCCTGGGGTGGGAAGATACCTTGGACAAGAGATAGGCTACCCACTCCAGTATTCTTGGGCTTCCCTTGTAGCGCAGCTGGTAAAGAATCTGCCTGCAATGAGGGAGACCCTGGTTCGATTCCTGGGTAGGGAAGATCCCCTGGAGAAGGGAAAGGCTACCCACTGCAGTATTCTGGCCTGGAGAATTCCATGGACTGTATAGTCCTAGGATTGCAAAGAGCTGGACACGACTGAGCGACTTTCTCTTTCACGCCCCTCCTGTCACCCACGCTGGCTCCTCCCATCCTGAGAAGGCCCCTCCTGACCATGCTGCCCCATGGGGCAGGGTTTTCAGCTCTTTGCTCCTTTTCCAGTCTGACTGCCTGTTTCCTGGTCACTGCTGGTCCTCAGGCCTTGCCGCTGCTCACCGGTCCAGCCTCTGCATCCCCAAACATACCCGCGTTGCCAAGGTCACGGTCGTCTCCCTGCACTCAGCCCTCTTCTGGACATCCCACTCCGTCCTCCACTCCATCCTCTCAGAGTGAGACCCTCCCTTGTGTCTTCTGTGCCCATAACCCGGTAGTACGCACAGTCTTCCCTGGTGGCTCAGCAGTAAAGAATCTGCCTGCCAAGGCAGGAGATGTGGATTTGATCCCTGGGACGGGAAGATCTGCTGAAGAAAGAAATGGGCACTCACCCCTCTTCTCAACATCCCACTCCTCCCTCCACTCCGTCCCCTCAGACTGAGACCCTACCTGGATGCCTTCTGTGTCTGTAACCTGGTCCAACCAGCCAATTCCCCACCCGCCTGGGAGGCGGCTGCTGGCCGTACCCAGACTCTCACTGCCTCCCCTGGAGCTATGCCCGCAGCCGCTAGTCTGTCCTTGCGATTTCTGATTCTGTTCACGTGCACTTCTCTGTCCATCGTCCTGAAGCACAGCCTCATTGTGAGGCTTCCAAAGGACTCGCCATTGTCCATGGGCCAAGTCCATCCAGTTAGCAGGGGGTCCCAAACTCTCCACAATGCCTGACCCCTCCTGCCCGACCTCCTCGTCCCATCCTTGACTTGAACAGAGCTGGATGGCTCACCACTTCTCAGACACACTGGGTGTGCATTTCCAGCCCCTTAACCTGGATGACTTGCCGTCTCCCTCTCCAATTATTTCAGCTCTCAGATCCGTCAAAGCTAGAGCTCTGATCCCATCGGCAAGCCTCAACCCGGGATTCCTTCTCCACATGCCCTGGCCCCCGGGACGAGGCGGGGTTCGATAACCCTTGTGCCTTCCCTCAGCCCAAGCAGCGAACACTTTCTGAACATGTCCTGTTGGTACATGCATCCAGGGACTGCTCCCCACAGGAGGAGGTCCATGTCCCCATCCTATCTGGAGGTATTTCTCCCTTCCTGTCCCCAACCAGGTCATCAGTTTTTATTCTTAGGTAAATCTTCCCTCCTTCCCCCAGGCTCTCTTATCCCATCCTCAGCTGCAGAGGTGGAAGTTCAGAGCTGCAGAGTAAGGTTTGGGACGTGACAAGGCCAGATTCAAAGCCTGGCTCTCTCACCTACCCGTCTGCTCGCGTGGGATTCCCCTGCAGATAACACTGAGGCACTGCGACCTCCCCACAGGCCTGTGGCGTGGACAGTCACTGATGCACGGATAGCACTGGCTCTCTCAGGAGCCCAGGATAGGCGGGCTCCTGGGTGCCTGGTCCCCGCCTGCGTGTTCTTGTGTGTTTCCTCCCCTCCTGGACCACGAGGCCCTCAGGAGAAAGGAATTGCTCTAGTCTCCTTTGGGCCCCCTGTTCCTGGCACAGAGCAGGCACTCCGTGTGTGCAAATGAGTAAGCCAAGAGTCTGCACCAGGCAAATATCTGTGATCAGAACACACGGGATGATATTAAATATCTTGTAATAAACCATAGGGCTTCACAGGTGGCTTGATGCTAAAGAACATATGCCTGCCAAGGCAGGAGATGCGAGTTTGATTCCTGGCTCGGGAAGATTCCCTGGAGAAGGGAGTGGCTACCCACTCCAGTATTCTTGCCTGGACAATTCCATGGACAGAGGAACCTGGCGGGCTATAGTCTATGGGATCACAAGAGTCGGACACAACTTAACAGCTAAACGATAAATACACACAGATACACACACGTATTCTGAGTCACTTTGCTCTACACCAGAAGCACAACATTGTAAGTCAACTTACACTTCATTCTTTTCTAAAAAAATGAGGGCAATGAGCAAGCCCATAACTGGGGGTGATAGAACAACATCTTACCAGTGATCTCTGCTCGGAAGACCCTTTAAACCATTGCCTTAATCAGTGGGATAATTAGAGTCTGCAGACCATAGGCAAACAAATTAGCAAGGATTCCAGGACCCTTTGTTAATTGCAAATAAACATTATGTATTTCAGCCACCAGGATGAAAAAGGCCATAATGGGGGTGATGAGAAGAGACTGGGCAAACCTCAGAAGTGGGCCTTTTACTTGGCTTTCCTAATAAATAATTCAGATTTCCAGCAAGTTCTGTTTAATTCTTGCAGTTTTGATGCTGTGTGGCAGCTTAGGACGGCATAGTAAATATAACTGTATGAACCTCCATAATTTTTTTCACTGCATTAAATGGATAGAGTTTACATCTTTCTGTGTTAGCTAGGATGATAATCTAATCCGCCATCCCAACTAAAATAATTCAGAGTCAAAGGGGGACTGACTATTGACGAAGACCCAGGATGTAAGCATGAACCCGGCTGCCCCAACACCCTGAAATGAGTGATTCTAATATTCCAACATTAGAATATTTACTGTGCGGTTGATCAGCTCTATGCCAAGAACTGCCATGAAACCTCACAGGCAACATGATGGAGCAAATTAAAAAATTCCTGAAAATTACATTGTTCGGTGGAGATGCCTCAAAGGAAATTTCGTTTGCCATCCACAGCAGTACTTGCATTACTGTATAGATAAGAGATGATTTGAACACTGAGTTTCCCAAGTGGAATGTCATTTAAAAAAAAAAAAAAGAGAAAACCAGAACATCCTTGGGGGTCCAGTGGATGGGACTCTGTGCTTTCACTGCCAGGCGCCTGCGTTCAATCCCCGGGTAGGGAACTAATAAGATACTGCATACCGTGTGGCTAGGCCAAAAAATAAAAGGCAGGGGGTGGGAAGGAGGTCCAAGAGGGAGGGGATATTTATATACATATAGCTAATTCACCTCATGCTGCAACAGAAACTTATACAATACAGTAAAGCAACTGTACTCCAATAAAAAAATAATTAAAAAAATAAAAGGGCTACAATTTTTAAAAGAGAAAAACTAACCAACATTGCTTTTCATTTTCCACTTCAGAGACTTCAAAATACGTAAATTCTTCTGATCAATGTAAATTGTTAAGAACATTTTGGAGTGAATAATCTACCGAGGGGAAAAAACCCCTAGGTTTCTGAGATAACAAGGAGTTTTCATATCCATCTGGACGGTGAGCCATTACCTGTGAAAGGCTCAGAAGTTCATGGCTCATGGCGACATTTCTGTGACAGGATGACAACGCTAACGCGCCTGTGTGTTTTTACACAGTGTGGTCTGTTGGGCACCACTCACTCGCCAGCCTGTCCGGGACAGTCTGTGCACAGGTGGTCAGGGAGCTGGGTTCACGGGCTAGGATATCGGGCCTTTGTAAGGCTTCCAGCCAGGGCTGAAGCCGGGGAGAGAACTAGGAAAACTCGTGTTGGTTGCTGGAGGCTGCTGCTGCCGCCGCTAAGTCGCTTCAGTCGTGTCCGACTCTGTGCGACCCCATAGACAGCAGCCCACCAGGCTCCCCCACCCCTGGGATTCTCCAGGCAAGAACACTGGAGTGGGTTGCCATGTCCTTTTCCAATGCATGAAAGTAAAAAGTGAAAGTGAAGTCGCTCAGTCGAGACCCCATGGACTGCAGCCCACCAGGCTCCTCCCACAGGATTTTCCAGGCAAGAGGACTGGAGTGGGCTGCCACTGTTGCTGGAGGAGGAGGCATAAACGCAGAGCAAAGAGCCGTAGCCCTGTCCCCAGGGTGCCCAGTTTCTACAGAACTTCAAAAAGGAGGCTGGTTTAGCCCAGATGAAAGGTCCTGACAGCCGTTAGCAATAGAGGAGGCAGGGAGTCTGGCTGGACAGAGGGGTGGGGGGCAGTGTACGGGCTGAGCTCAGAGGCTGAGCGGAAGGACATTTCCAGGAGGCCACGCAAGTGAAGCCCAAGGGCCGACGCCTGCATGGTGTTTGGGGAATGAAAAGCAGAATGAAGGACTTCCCTGGTCGCCCAGTGTTTAGGACTCCACGCTTCCACTGCTGAAGGCCTGTGTTTGATCCCTGGTCAGGGAACTAATATCTCACAGGCAGCAAAGTGTGGCCAAAATAAATACACATTATTCTTGGGCGTCCCTTGTGGCTCAGCTGGTAAAGAATCTGCCTGCAATGCAGGAGACCCAGGTTTGATCCCTATGCTGGGAAGATCCCCTGGAGAAGGGAAAGGCTACCCACTCCAGTATTCTGGCCTGGAGAATTCCAAGGACTGTATAGTCCATGGGGTCACAAAGAGTCAGACACGACTAAACGACTTTCCCTTTTTTCTTTTCTATATATTTTTAAAGAATGAATTGACTGGGGCAGAAGAATGGGGGCCTTGAAGGACTCTAAAATCCAGTCTGCACATCTTGGACTTTGCAGGTTTCTTTTTCTCGGATAAGGAGAGTAATTTGAAAACTGGGAAGAGGTTTTTCGTTTTTTTTTTTTTAAGTCCCTTAGGAGAAATTGTCAAGGGTCCAAGATAGGTGAGAGATAGAGTGGGGCAGCTTAGTGACTGCGAATCCCTTCTCCAGGTCGCCACAAAAGGTCTCAGATTTGGCCAGATGGGAGTCGCAGAAAACTGGGAAGGGAAAAATGTCATGATTTTCCCCAAAGCAGAAAAAATTGGGTTCTTGAAAACAGAGAGGATAAATTTGATATTAATACGGGTTCTGAGCAATAATTTTAACAGATTTTTGAAGAGCTGGTGTGAACTCACTTGGAAGCAAATGTTATTGCGAAGAGGCAAACCAAACCCATTCCCTCTTTTCACAGGGTTACCAGGCTGGATGTGCAAAGCATCGGCAAAGAACCTTCATGAATCCCATGGATGACATGGGGGAAAATAGGCTGGGCGAACAAATATTTAGGGGACGATATTTGGTTGGACAAACACATTCAGAATATTTATAATAAACAGATCAGTGGAGGTACACCTGGTGAGATGCAGCTGACATAAGAGTTTCACTCTTGCCAGCCCTGCCCCTGCCCTGCCCTGCTAACGCGTTTATCAGTGATAAAGATGAAGAAGACTTTGATGTGTTTACCATGGCATGTTCACTGCTGTCCCAATGCTGATGTGTTAAATGCCAGATTTAAAAGATTTTGGTTGGTTAAAAGGATGGCTTGAAACCAATAAAATGACATTTTACAGGGGTAAAGAGAAATCTCATCTTTAGATTTAAAAACGTCAATTAACTCAGTAAAGGTTGGAGAAGACCCAACAGTAATTCCATTTGATGAAGACTGATAGGTTTATATTGAACAGAAGTTCAATATGAACCAACAGTATATAGCCTGGCTAAAAAATAATAATAATAATACAAATCAATACAAACTTCAGTTGTATCAATAGAATCATAATATCCAAGTTGTATAAGGGAAAGGCCACTCAGGTCAGTCCTCTGAGGCATATCCAGGTCTGGGTACAAGGATTCAGGAGAAGGGAGTCCAGTTAGGTGGTGTGGATGTCTGCACGCGTGAGGGGTCTAGAAACTGGTGGACAGAGAAGAAATGAAGAACTTGACCCTGGAGTAGATGAGCGTTCCCTTCAAAGCAGGTGCAAGTCCAGCGTGTGTAACAGACAACTGATTTTGTCTTGAGGGTTCACTGATTCCTTCATTCGCTCAGCATTTACGACTGCCAAGTACGTTCCATGTTGTGTCAAGCATGATGGACATCAGAGGCATGTAATCTCCTGGGAGACGTGAACGTGCACACACACACACACACACACACACACACACACTCCCAAGTTCCTTGAAGACAAGGTGGATTGACTTCAGGGATGCAATCAGGTTCCAGTAGACGTGGTGGGGGTGTAGCAGGCCCACGATGGCCTCCCAGATGGGGCAGCTTCTCTGCCGGCAGGCAGGCAGGGACTAGGGAACAGCGTGGGCAGAGGTCCAGAGCACTCAAGTGCAGGGCACGAATGAGAGTCAGGGGTAGAGGTTGCCCAGTGCATCGTGTAGCAGCAGCATGTCAGATGCCAAAGATAGCATTTACGGCAGGGGCAGCGACAGACTAGAGTCCACGCAGGGACGTGTGCACTTCATGGGGCAGGCGTCAGAGAATGAAATGACATCGCTAACCCCTCTTTGGGCAAGTTAACCCTGGAGTAAGCAGAGGTGAGGAAACCTGCCACATGGTGTTAGCACAGACAGAAGCCTCAGGACAGGGGGAGATGAAATGGACCAGGCAGAAGTGGGATCGATGAAGGACACTTTGGAAAAGGCGGTTTGGAATAAAAATAACCAACCATCTTTTTAATAATTCAAGCTCTTCGACTCTGAAATGGGCCGAGTGGCCACTTGCAGGGATGTTGCAGAAAAGTACTGCGGAGTCAGCAGGCAGGTTGGGGACCACGGAGTTTAATATTCTTTATCGATGTTAGGAATCTGCGATTAGCTCTCATTTTATGGAGTAAGTCTTATTATGAGAAAGTATATTTATCTGTTATAATTTAGTATCAGTGGTGAATGGCGTTCTGAATCTTTGGAATACCCAGTTCTTAATTTTGAGATTCTATGCGTGTGTACATGCTAAGTCGCTTCAGTCATGTCTGATTCTCTGCAACCCTTTGGACTGTAGCCCACCAGGCTCCTCTGTCCATGGGATTCTCCAGGCAAGAATACAGGAGTGGGTTGCCAGTTCCTCCTCCAGGGGATCTTTATGACCTAGGGATCAAATCCGTGCCTCTTAAGTCTCCTGCATCAGCAAGCAGGTTCTTGACCACTAGCGCCGCTTGAGACCTTGAGCTGCTATACGAGCTGCATCAGTTCATCAGGGATGCTGTAATGAAGCGCCACTTACCAGGAGGCTTAAGAAATTCATGGTTTCACACTTCTGGAGGCTAGAAGACCGAAGTCAAGGTGTGGGCAGGGCTGGGAAGGCAGGATGGACTCTAGGCCTCTCTCCTTAGCTTGGAGACAGCCGTCTCCTCCCTGCGTCTGTTTCATACCGTCTTTCCTGGGTGTGCGTCTGTGTCCTAACTTCCTCTTCTTACAAGGACATCAGTCCTATTGGATTAGGGCCCACCCTAATGACCTCATTTTAACTCGATTACCTCTGTAAGGACCATGTCTCCAAAAAAGGTCACGTTCTGGAGCACCAGCAGTTAGTATTTCAACATATGAAAGGGGAAAGTGAAAGTGAAGTCGTTCAGTCGTGTCCGACTCTTTGTAACCCATGGACTGTAGCCTACCAGGCTCCTCTGACCATGGGATTTTCCAGGCAAGGGTACTGGACTGGGTTGTCATTTCCTTTTCCAGGGGATCTTCCCAACCTAGGGACTGAACCCGGGTCTCCCACATTGCAGGCAGACACTTTACCATCTGAGCCACCAGGGACTTGGCTCAGAAGGGGGAGGAAGGGCACAATTCAACCCAAACCACTAACTGAAAGGCAACTTCTCTTTGCTCTTAAAATAAAACCCGAAGTCCCGTGTGTACAAGCAGCCTTGACTCCCACCCAGCTCCCCAGAGGAGCCTTACTCGCCTGAAGCAGCGCCCACTGGCTCTCTGCCCACTGTTGCTGCGTCTCCGTTCACTCCTCAGTCCAGTTCGAACCCTCCAGAGTCATCTGAAACCCCTCCTTCTGGTTTTGCTTCATCACACTCACCACAGTTTGCACTGATGTATTTATTTGTATGAGTATTCTATGTCACCTACAGGGAGAGATACCCTTTATCCCAGCTCAGCACACAGACAGACAGTTCAGGTAAAGATCAGCGCTTGAGGGGGAAACGCTTGTTCTTACTATGTTCAGGGCACCCTGATATTTCCGATTTTGTTTACTTTTTTTTCTCATAGTAAAATATACACAACATAAAATTTGCCATTTTAAGCATTTTGAAGTCCACAGTCTGGTGGCATTCAGTACACTCGCCCTATTGGACAACCATCACCACCAGCCATCTCCGGAACTTTGTCATTATCCCAAATGGAAACTCTGTTTCCATTAAACACCAACCCCCCCCCCTCAGTCCCCACACCCACCATTCTATTGATACTTTTGGGCTCTATGAATTTGACTCCTCTGGGGACCTCATATAGGACTTTCCAGATGGTGTTAGTGGTAAAGAACCTGCCCGCCAACGCAGTAGACACAGGAGATGTGGGTTGATCCCTGGGTCGGCAAGGTCCCCTGGAGGGCCGCATGGCAACCCACTCCAGGACTCTTGCCTGGAGAATCCCATGCACAGAGGAGCCTGGCAGGCTGCAGGCCATAGGGTCACAAAGAGTCGGACGCCACTGAAGCGACTTAGCACTCGCACAAGCAGGGACCTCATGTAAGTGGAATCATCCCGCATTTGTGACTGGCTTTTTGTGACTGGCTTATTTGACTCAGCATAATGTCCTTGAGATTCATCTGTGTGGTAGCACATGTCAGAGTTTCCTTTCTTTCAAGAGTACATCATATTCCATTGTATGGATAGACCACATTTTATCTCTCCATTGATCCGTGGACAATGGGTTGCTTCCCCATTTTGCCCGCTGTGAATGATGCTTCTGTAAACATGGGTGTACAGACATCTATTTGAGACTCTGCTTTCAGTTTCTTTGGGTATACACTCAGAATGGAATTTTCTGCTTCTCTTTTCTTTCTTTTTTTTTTAATTGTAGTTGATTCTGTTTCAAAGTGCTGATGTGACTTTAACTTCGTAACACTTGCAGTTTAGAGTGCACTGTGGTTTTTTGGTTTTTTTTTTTTTGCTGTATCCCCAACACCAAGCATGGTGTCTAGAACCGTAGAACTATTTTCTGAGGAATGTTGAATTAAACTATAGGTGCACAAGGCTCTCCATTTTTGGGTAATTTTTATTACTTTTCCATGAATAAAGGCTACAGAGCTCCCATTTTTCTTTCTTTCTTCACATGTTGTACAAATGCTGCTATTAATGTCATGGAATGCTATGGTTATATTGTCCTAGAGAGCATGCATCATTTATTACAACAACAATATGTTTTGGACTCGAGCCATAAATTATCTCAAAATGACGTGGAATAACAGTCTGTTAAAATGTTTGGGCGCAAAATCTCACATTATTAATTAAGTTTTCAGAGACTTTTTTTCTTGAACTTTCTCTTTTTTTTTCCTCCACAGATCTTTTTAAAATGCTGTGTAGATTATACTTAGTTGATTGAACATGCATGTCCTTGTGATTATACTAAAATTTGCTTTTGTTAGAGTAAGCTTTTACCATTGTGGGGGAAAACACAGCAGTTGAATACTCTAGGTTAAGAGGGTGATAATGACCTTTATCATCTCAGAGCAGTGGGCTGTGTTCTTGTTATTTGTCATTTTGTTCCATTGGAAGTAAAATCCTCTAAGAAAATCTCCAGCTCAATTTTTCTCCTGTCCCACTTCTGAATTTTCTTTACTCCCCAACCTTTCTGCTTTGGGGCCACCAGATATCATATCTTTCAGATTATATATCAGGAATGCTAACCATCTTAAAGAGAATCATCTTTTAATAATTTATTCATGATTATCACTCCCTTTCCAGAGAATGCCACACATTAGTTTCTAAACACTAATTATCCAAAGTATCCTAATGTATAAAATCTCAAAGTGGAGTGGCAACAGTATAAAGGTCAGACTGGAAGGGGAGAAAGATGGGAAAAGAGAAAACAGAGAAGCGCCAAGTTCAAATGTGCACCTGTGTTAAGTCCCAGCCTTCAGAAGCCCCTCTCTGGGAGGCTTAAGAGGGAGGGGATGTATAAAGTTACGACTGATTTGCATTGCTGTATGGGAGAAGCCAACACAACTGTCAAGCAACTTTCCTCCAACTAAAAAATAAATTCAAAAAAGCCTCAACACCTGCCTTTGGGATGCATAGGGTCCGCCCATACTGGGTTGGGGTAGGGGCTTCATGTAACTCTTCTGCCACCTCTGCCCTCTATATTTGGCCTCTATTTCTTTTCTCTGTCCAAGTTCTGAAACATGCATCTATAAGCATTCTCTTGTTCTTTTTTTGAGCGGTCCATCCTAAAGGAGATCAGTCCTGGGTGTTCATTGGAAGGACTGATGCTGAAGCTGAAGCTCCAGTACTTTGGCCACCTCATGCGAAGAGTTGACTCATTGGAAAAGACCCTGATGCTGGGAGGGACTGGGGGCAGGAGGAGAACGGGATGACAAAGGATGAGATGGCTGGATGGCATCACTGACTCAATGGATGTGAGTCTGAGTGAACTCCGGGAGTTGGTGATGGACAGGGAGGCCTGGCGTGCTGCGATTCATGGGGTCGCAAAGAGTCGGACATGACTGAGCAACTGAACTGAACTGAACAATTTACACTGATCAAAAGAATTTACATATTTTGCATCGTCTGAAGTGGAAAATTAAAGGCAACATTGATCATTTTTTCTCTCTTGAAATCTTAGCCCTTTTTTTTTTGACTGTACTGTGTACCTTGCAGGATCTTGGTTCCCAGCCAGGAATCAAACCCATGCCCCCTGCAGTGGATACGTGGAGTCTCAGCCACTGAGCCACCAGGGAAGTCTCTATGTGCTCTCCTTGTGATGTCTAGCAGCTTGGCTCTGGTCCCCACTGCTTCACCAAGGTGCTCCAAGTCACCTGGGGGCCCTCTACCACCAGATCGAAGCCCTTTGCCCAGGCTCATCCCCCTTGACTTGTCCCGCAGAGAACCTCGGGAAAGGCCCACCTCTGTGCACCTTTCTGTGCTCTTTGCTTAATGAGACAGCCCACTAGGCTGATGTCCGGCCTCTCAGCTCCTTCAGAATTTCCTTCTCTCCTCCCTTTCCAAGGCTCTGTCCAGCTCCCTTCCCACCCTCCATCCTCTCCTTTAGAGTGTTCCTGCTACAGCTTCTTTGCAGACAATTCCCACTTCTCATTCTTTCCCTGTCCAGCTGGTCTGCATCCCTAGTTGCTACAGGGCATTTCTAGTGGGAGGTCTGCTGTCTTCTGGTGCTTGGCCTTCCTGCCTCTCCAGCGGTATCGTCCTAGAGCAGGTTCCCTCCGGCCCATCTCTCAGCTTCTTTCTTCCCTCTCACTGTCCGGGCCCTGAGTGCTCCTTTCCAGAGAGCTGCAGACACCCTGGGGTGCTCTAGCTCCAGGCCCTGGCCCCTGTGGTCTGATTCACACTCAGTTCAGTTCAATCGCTCAGTTGTGTCCGACTCTTTGCGACCCCACGGACTGCAGCGGGCCAGGCCTCCCTGTCCATCACCAACTCCTGGAGTTTGCTCACACTCATGTCCATCGAGTCAGTGATGCCATCCAGCCATCTCATCCTCTGTCGTCCCCTTATCTTCCTGCCCCCAATCCCTCCCAGCATCAGGGTCTTTTCCAATGAGTCAGCTCTTCACATCAGGTGGCCAAAGTATTGAAGTTGCAGCTTCAGCATCAGGCTCATCTCCAACACTGCTGGTGTCAGCCACCTGCTGGCATGCAAGCCTCCTGCCTCCCTCTGTCTCCTGCCGGGTCTGGCTCAGGCTGCCCTGCTGGCTCTCTCTTAGCTCAGGCCACTCTCATTTCCCCACTGTCTGAATACAGACTGTCCGCTCACAGCAGGTCAGCCCAAGGGCCTGTCAGCAGCCCCTGCTGCTTGCTTCCTCCACAGTCATTAACCCTGTCCTTCCAACCCCAGGTCACAGTTAAACCCACAGCACCTGTGGCCCTTGACGGTCAGGCCACCACCCCACCCCATCCCACACCCATCCCAGTGTACTTTTCCTCTTAGCAATCCGTGCGGTCTTCTGTTCTTGGTCTTCTTGACCAGGACGGGGCTTCAACCTTTCCCGTCTATCCACAGCATCTAATGCCAGTCCTGCTAACCCATGTGCCAGGCACAGAGCTGCGGGGTCCCATCCCTGACCCTGCCCTCTGCTTTTGCAAAGAGAGGTCCCCATCCACCTCTGAACCCCAGCAAGGCCCCCAGGTTTTCCTAATAGTAACTTTCTACTCAGTTCTCATTTCACCTACTTGTGTTCAACCCTGAGCTTCCCTGGAGTCTCAGAGAGTAAAGAATCCGCCTGCAATGCGCACGAGCTGGGTTCGATCCCTGGGTTGGGAAGATCCCCCTGGAGGAGGGCATGACAGCCCACTCCAGTATTCTTGCCTGGAGAAGCCCATGGACAGAAGAGCCTGGCGGCCTACAGTCCTGGGGTCGCAAAGACTCGGACACGATTGAGCGACCAAGCACAGCACAGAGCACAGGAGCTAACGCCTACAACTGGAAACCAGTCAGAATTGAACATGTAAGTGAATTGTAACTACTGTGTAACCAGGAGCAAAAATGTTACACCGTCTATTCTGGAAAAAGCCAGTTCAGTTCAATCCAGTTCAGTCGCTCAGTCGAGTCCGACTCTCTGCGACCCCATGAATGGCAGCACACCAGGCCTCCCGGACTAAGGCCAACTCCTGGACTAAGTCAGAGGATCGTCAAACTCACACTCTCTCTCACTTGTCACGTGCGAGCATCTTCACTTCAGTCCAGGTCAGTGCCTGGCACTATGCTCAGGGTTAGGGTTAGGGTTAGGGTTATCCACATGACAACCCCGTGGATTTGCGCGCTTCCTTCTTTCTGTGGTACTTTGTCCCGCCTCCCTGTCTCTCTGAGATAGAGTACGTAGAGATTTCCGTGGGTCCTGTAGCGTTAACAAGTGTCTTATGTGACAAATCTCCCCGCCACCCCAGGGGCTGATCAGGGGTGGGAGGGACCCCGGCAGATGTTTTAGCTCCCCTTAAAGACCCCGGCCTTTCCAGCCTGACATCTGGAGGACCCCTTCTGGACGTGGGAAGCCGCATCGGTTCGAGCCGAGTCACCAGCCCGGCGCCGATTCTCACTCGAGGCAGGGCCTGGCCGCGGCGGAAGAACGCGCGGAGAGAGGGACGCGCCTGGCAGGACGTGGCCAGAAGTGGAGCTGCTCCGACGTGGACACCCGGCCGAGATGGGCCCGCGAGTTGTCCATGTTTGGTCCTGGAGCCGCCCGCGGGGCGCGCAGGGACAACGCCCCCGGGGGAGCGCGGGCGCCGGCGGCCGCGGGAGGGGCTGCCCCGGCCGGGGCCGGGGGTGGGGTGGGGGTGCGACTCCCCCGCTCCCCGCGCGGCCCCTCCCGCGCCGCCGCCGCCGCTTCGCCTTTGTCCCAGCGCGTCCCCCCGCAACCCCGGAGCCGGCGGCCGCGCGGGGAGGCGGGGCCCGGCCGCGGCACCCCCCCGCCCCGGCCGCGCGCCGCCCTCGGCTCCCCGGCGCCCCAGCCCCGCCCCGGCCCCGCCCGGCCACGTCCCCCCGCCGAGGCCGCCCCCTGGCGGGCGGAGCGGGCGCCCGGCTCGCGCGGCCGCGGCGGCGGGCCCGGGGTTGCCATGGTAACCGGCGGCGGCCGCCGCCACGGCAGGGCCGGCCCCAGCGCCAGCGCCGGCCGCGGCTCGGCGCGGCTCAGTGTGGGGGTGAGCGGGCGGCGGCGCGGCCGGGCCGGGGGAGCGGGCACTGCCCGGCGGCCTCAGCATGGAGGACGGCTTCTCGAGCTACAGCAGCCTGTACGACACGTCCTCGCTGCTCCAGTTCTGCAACGGTGAGGAGGGGCGGCGGCCGGGGCGGGCCGGGGGGCCGCGGCGCGGAGCGGGCCGAGGGGCGAGGCCGGGGCGGCCGGGGAGGCCGCGCAAAGTTGCTGCGGAGGGGCGCGCGGTTCCCGCCGCCGCGGGCGCATTGTGCTGGGCTGCCGAGCCCCCGGGCCGCCCGCGCCTCGCCGCGCCCCCGCCCCCGCCCCCGCCCCCGCCCCCGCCCCGGCGCGGCTCGCGGCTCCCGGCTCCCGGCTCCCGCTCCGGGCTCCGGCCAGTGCGCGCGGGGAGCGGCCGGTCCCGGGGAGATCCGCGCGGGCGCACCGGCCGGGCAGCGCGTGAGGAGGCCCGGGCGCCCCGGGGCTCCGCGGGGACGTGTTGCTTTCTGCTTCCAAACTCACATCTGTTTGGAAATGTCTGGATGAAGAACTCGGAAAACACATCGCTTAATAACAAAACGCTCCTTCGCGGATGTGCGCAGTGTTTGCTGCGCATGGACTCAGATCCATTCCGTTCTACTTTGATGAAACCATCAACACTTTCATGCAATCTAGAGCTGTTTAAATGGACAGGCAGAGGGAACCGGGCTTCAAAGTGTTTCGACTGTTTACGGGGTGATACTTTTGGGTTTTGTTTGTTTGTTTGGTTACAGGGAGGAAATATTAATAGCTATCAATATGGCATCTTTAAAAATTATATAAAATCTTACGTTTCAAAGATGTTAGTTTCACTAGTAGGGTTGAAGATTGTCACAGCAGACTGCATGGTTTATCAGAACATTCACGCACAAAAGTTAACCATGCAATTTTTTATATGTTGGATTTATTGCTTTTTTAGAGGGTCCCAGAAACTTGTTAAAGAAAAAAAATCGTCTATTTTCTAGAATGTGCCTCTAGTACAGGTGGAATCATTTGGAATTCTAGACGCTTTGACGACTTGAGCAATTTCTTTTGCAGCTGTATTTGTGATTTAGGCGAATATCTCTAGTTATTCGACACCTGTTTGCAAATAGCAGGTATTAGCCTTGGCAGTTAAGATCACCGGGTTGATCTATAATGATATTTTAACCTCTGGCGAAATTTATCATCTTTTTCATGGGAGAGTATATAGTCTTATAGTTTTGGCAGCTTGTAACTTTTATGTTAATCACATGTGAGCCTTCATTAACTTGTAATGGCCTCTGCAGCAGAAAGGATGAAAGTTGTTGCTCTCCAACTTTACCAAGAGTTTCAGAGCTGAAGGAGGATAGAATGTATTTGGTGCCCTTCTGGCCACTGGAATTTCTTATATGTAGTTGAGAGTCATGGAAACGGTTTTATCCTCCACAACATTAAGTAGATATTTGAGCAGTTGTTTAGGGGCTGGTCATATTGCTTCTAAATAGCAGTTCAGTCATAAAGTTGTGTATCTATTCATGAACATTCTGGATTTCTGCCTTTTCTTTTAAATGTGTGTTAGAGATATTGGTAAGGAATTTTACTGGTAAGTGTCTAGAAGAAAGTAAAAACCAGGTTTTATATTGTATGGCTAACAGTTTAAAGAAAAATGACTTTATTATTTAAGCATAGTTGATTTACAATGTGTTAAATTCTGCTGTACAGCAAAATGGCCCAGTTATACATGTATATCTATTCTTTTTTTATATTCTCTTCCTTTATGGTTTTTCTGAAGAGCACCTGAGCTACACAGTAGAACTTTTGTTGCTTATCCACCCTATATATAATAGGTTACATCTGCTAATCCCAAACTTGCAATCCATCCATTCCCTACCCATGTCCCCGTAGGAAAAAAATGACTTTAAAATAGCTTAGAAACAAGCAATAAGATCAATTCAAAGTACAACTGAATCGTAACAGTTGAATTACTTTTCTTTACAAAGCTCTTAGCTCTGTGCTTTTTTTTTTTTTTTTTGGTTAGCTTATGAATACAGTTTAAAGTGAGAATGGTCTCTGAGGTAGAAGTGAGTGTCACCCTGGTGATGTTTTAGGCAGCAGATGTTTGGATGAGAAATTGCTCATTTTAAGAGGCCTTTGCTAAGTGAAAATATAAATGAGTACAACCCAATTAATGACTATGATGATTCAATGAAAGCAGTGGATCACAGGAACACCATTTCACCAAGCATTACATTAAACATTTGGGTATTTTATTGGCAACAGTGACAAAAAATTCTTTTTGAATTAGAGATTTCCATGACAATGGCAGGACTACGCCACTCAGTAGATGAACCCATCCACGTTCATACGTTGAGCACACTCCATGCTTTCGATGGTGACAGGAACCAAAAAGTCATAGTTGTTTATTAGCTTCAGAAAATGCATCCCATACTTTTTATTTGGATGACTGCCGCAGTTAACGTCTTCCTAGTGTGATCAAGATAGAAGTTAGTCGTAAATGTGAACAGGAAGGAAGAGAAAACGTTGTCCTAATGAGTGAAATCTCTAGTTTCCACTGTATTTTTCCCCTTACTGTCTCTCGTACTTAATTTGTAGTGGATATTAAATGTCAGCATAGGCAGTATCTAGCCTCATGAAAAGACTATCCATGCTCCTTTTAGATACTGGCTGTCTCATTTCACTAGGAAATGTGTGCAGTGTTTTTTTCTCCAAACTGTTTAGGACTCTGTAAAGTGAGCTAGAAATCACAAACTTCTGTCCGCCTAAGAAAAAACTACAACAGTTGCAAAGTAGACTAAAGCTGTCATTTATAAGCCAATTTCCTGTTTGGGAAATACTTGCCATCTTTCACTCCATTTTTTTCTTCAAACCCTTCCTTTTGCGTAGGAGGAAACTGAGTCTCAAAGAGATTTTTCTAACTTTATAAGGCCACACAACTAGTAAGGCTTGGATACCAGTATGAATTTTTTTGGTTTGTTTTAATAACAGCTATTGAGAGAGATAATTCACTTTCTATAAAAATTCTCCCTTTTTAAAGTATACAGTTAAGTGGCTGTTAGTATATTCACAGAACTGTGCATGTGTCAACAGTATCTAATTTTAGAACATTTTCATCACCACCCAAGAAACCCCAGCACCCACTAGGTTGTATTCCCCATTGCCCTGGCCCTTTGGCCATACCAACCTGTCTCTCTGTCACTATGGATTCTGAGTATTCAGTATAAGTGGCATCGTGCGTGTGGCCTTTCATCTGGCTGTTTTCACTTAGCGTAATGATTGAAGGTCATCCACGCTGTCACATGTGCCAGAACGCCACTCCTTTTATGGCCAAATAATATTCTGTTACACGGGTAGACCCTGCTTTATTTCTCTGTTCACCAGTAGACAGGCATTTGGGTTGTTTCTGCTTTTTGACTGCCATAAATAATCCTGTCAGGAACATTCATATCCAGGTTTCGTGTAAACTTATGTTTTCATTTCTGTTTGGTTGGTACCTAAAAGTAGGGCTTCCCTGTTGGCTCAGATGGTGAAGAATCTGCCTTCAGTGCGTGAGACCCAGGTTCAGTCCCTGGGTCGGGAAGATTCCCTGGAAAAGGGAATGGCAACCAACTCGAGTCTTCTTCCCTGGAGAATTCCACCAACAGAGGAGCCTGGCAGGCTCCAGTCCATGGGGTCGAAAAGAGTTGCACGTGACTGAGTGACTGATGCACTTTCACACTTACCTAGGAATAGAATTGCTGAGGCATATGGTAGCTGTGGGTTTAACATTTTTGAGGAACTAGTCTGAATTTTTTGAAGTCTAAACATCAAGCAGTCCGTCCTAAAGGAAATCAGTCCTGGATATTCATTGGAAGGACTGATGTTGAAGCTGAAACTCCAATACTTTGGCCACCTGATGCGAAGAACTGACTCCTTGGAAAAGACTCTGATGCTGGGAAAGATTGAAGGTGGGAGGAGAAGGGGACAACAGAGGATGAGATGGTTGGATGGCATCACCGACTCAATGGACATGAGTTTGAGCAAGCTCCAGGAGTTGGTGATGGACAGGGAGGCCTGTGCAGTCCTTGGGGTCGCAAAGAGTTGGACAAGGATTGAGCGACTGAACTGAACTGAAACATTAAGCTCTTTTTATTATGCCTTGTTGGTATGAGACTGGGGAGTCAAGAAACTGGATGAAAGATGGAAAGAAGTAGGTAGGAAGAACGTAACTGTTGCTATTTCATTTCTGTGAGTCACTTTGGATTCTTCCATCAATCACAGTTCTTCAAGTCAACGCACACATTGGCTTAGTTGCCGTAGGTTACAAGAATTTCAGAGTTTGAGGGGACCTGAATTTGAGGGGGTGATCTCATCTCATAATTTTCTTTCTTAAGCCTCTGAATGTTTCGTCAAAGTACAGCTCACCCAGGAATGCAAATGTCAGGCAGATAAATCCCAGGGAGCATCCCCCGCTGAACTCAGAGAGAGGGCAGTGTCTGATCCTCCTTGCCTGTCCTGTCATCCCCTGATTCCATCCACCCAGCCCTCCAGGGCTTGAGATCTCTGTTCCAGAGGTTATTCAACCCATGTTAGAGCAGTTCCAAAGAACTGAAAACTCACTATCTCTGCATGCAGTCCATTCCCTCTTTGTGTGATTCAGACCGTCAGTTGCTAAATGCAGTCAAAATTTGGCCCAAGTTCTGCCCCTTGGGTCCGTAGGAAGTAGGTTTAATCTCTTCTCCATGTACAGGTCATCCCATGTTTGAAGACAGTCCTTCTCAGGTCTGATTCCAGCTAAACATTACCTTTAAAAACAGAAATCCTCACAAGACAGTTTTAGGCCCTTCATCATCCTAGTTTGCCCAGTCTGTACTTCTTTTCTTTTGTCTGTATGCCTCTTTGGGCTTCCCTTGTGGCTCAGCTGGTAAAGAATCCGCCTGCAGTGCTGGAGACCTGGGATCGATTCCTGGGTTGGGAAAATCCCCTGGAGAAGGGAAAGGCTCCACCCACTCCAGTATTCTGGCTTGGAGAATTCCATGGACTGTATAGTCCAGGGGTTGCAAAGAGTCGGACACAACTGAGCAACTTTCACTCACTCACTTATATGCCTCTTTAAATTTAACACAGCTGAACGTCTGCATATTCCAAGCGTGGTTTTTAAATAGAGCTGAGTAGAGCTGGATACTTCACCTCCCTTGTTCTAAAGTCTATACTTCTAGTAATGTAGCCCAAGACCATATTAGTTCTTTTGCTTGCCACTTCACGTTGTGACCTTTTATCGGTTTTCACCTAAAATTCTTGTCTGTTTTACATATATTGTGGCTAACCCACTTTTTTCCCATACTTTTCCCTTTTCTTTTTAAGGAGGAATTTCCTTTTTTATTTTAGGGGTAATTTCCTGTAATACAGCATAATTGTAATCTGTACCATAATGCTGTAAATACTCCCAACACATATAAAATATTTCAGTGTTGTAATAACATGGAAGTTGGTCATTGCCTTAAAGGTTATGATCCTGGCTGATAGCTTTTTTTTCTGTCTTGCCTGGAAAGGTGCTGTGAGAGATCTTCCCATGTTCCTTTCTACAGCCTATACATGGCTCAGCTACCACTTCTGATGAAACTGGACTTGCCCTGCAGGTGCTACTTGTTAATAACCATAGCCTGTCAAGTCCCTGCTACCTCCTGCTCCCAATGACATTCTGAAGCCACTACAGCAATCTTTTGAACTGTGTTGTCGTTGTTCACTTGCTAAGTTGAGTCCGACTCTTTGTGACCCCAGGGACTGCAGCACACCAGGTTTCCCTGTCCTTCACAATCTCCCAGAGTTTGCTCAGGTTCACGTCCATTGAGTCAGTGATGCCATCCAACCATCTCATCTTCTGTCATCCCTTTCTTCTGCTCTCAGTCTTTCTTAGCATCAGAGTTTTTTTTCCAGTGAGTCAGCTCTTTGCAACATGTGGCCAAAGTGTTGGAGCTTCAGCTTCAGCATCAGTCCTTCCAATGAATATTCAGGACTGATTTCCCTTAGGATTAACTGGTTTGATCTCCTTGTAGTCCAGGGCACTCTCAACAGTCTTCTCCAACACCACAATTCAAAAGCATCAATTCTTCAGTGCTCAGCATTCTTTACGGTCCAGCACTCACATCCATACATGACTGCTGGAAAAGCCATAGCTTTGGCTCTGCGGACCTTTGTTGGCAAAGTGATATCTCTGCATTTTAATATGCTGTCTAGGTTGATCATAGCTTTTCTTCCAAGGAGAAAGCGTTTTTTAATTTCACAGCCGCAGCTACTGCCATTTATTTTTTCTAAATAAATGGAAACTTGTTTTTATTTCTAAGCTTTTATATTGAGGGATATAAGAATGCTTTATTTAAAATCTTAGACATATTTTGGCATCTGTGATTCTGTTAACTCTGATTCTGTTAGAATTTTCATGTTGGCAAATTTTCATGTTGGGTTTGAAACAAGGTCAAGGAACTCGTGTGAAGAAATCACTCTGAACTCAGCAATATGAAGTCTTTTCAAACCTCATGTATTCTTCTGTGGTGGCTGAGGACTGAGTTAGATTTTCTCTGTTAGCAAAATCCAAAGAAAATAGTTTTTACAAGAAAATGCCAAGTGAGCACCCATACTAAGTGAGAATTTTTAATTGGTATACTTGATATTCTGGTAGGGAATATATTTTATAGCCAAACCACAAGCATTTATGACATTATAAACAAACCCAAGCATTCTGATGGAAAGTTCCCCAAACCAGGCTTAAAAGTAACTATTAGTCTGTTCTTGTTAATTTCTGAGATAATATAAGCTTTTTCATATAGTCTCTTAAAAAATAAACATTTTAGTTGAGTGGAGAGTAGATAAAAAAGAAATAACATCTTTGTTTCTACTGTCAAAGTCTGTTCAAGCTATAAAACTAGAAGCGTGAAAAACTTAATTATGATAGCATTGAAAATTGAACATTAAAGCTTTGCTTTTAGTGGCAAAAACAGCTTCTCTAAGGACTTAAAACCAATGGTATTTTGTGCCACTTACAAAAGTCTCTTTCAGGAAAACTATAATTATTCATCTTTAAAATCCTAGCTTATTAATTGAGGATTTCTAGGATTAGCAAAACGTTTTAAATGCCACCAGACACATGGAAAACTTTTTTAAAAGTTTGCTGCAAATTGTAAATGGCATGTAAGTATTATCAACATGCCCTCCCCACCAAAGCGTCATGTTTTTCTCACTAGATGTTCGACACGTAAGTTTAATATTCTGCTGAAAGCAGCAGGTTTGTTTCAATGTCGTGTGGGACGGGGGCTGTCTTATATGCCACCCGGAGCAAGTATGTATCCTCTTTGGTTTCCTTTAAAGAAATAGCTCTTTAGAAGATTTTCATTCTTTAAAGTATTTATTTTCCAATCAAGAATTAGGTAGACATACTTTCAGTTTTGTTTCCTCTGAAGACATATCTTTATTGGAAAATACTATTTGTGGGGAAAGCTACATTTTTACAAGGGTACTTAGTTGTGTCTTAAAATGCAGTAGCGTATTTATCCTGCCAGCTTTCTGGAAAAGATTGAAACTCGCTGTCTTTAATAAACTATCCTCTCTGTGAAGGGACAGATTTGACCATTAGCCTTGGATGATGCAAGAGGGTGGGATCGCCGAGCCCAGAGCCTGCCCCAGGTGGGGAGTTCCACAGGAGACCTTGGCTACCGGCAGAGGGGGAGGACAGAGGTGCCAGCCTCTCTGGATGGTGTCGCAGTCATGGTGCGTCCTTGCGGTGGGGTCCAGCACTGGCTGTATCCTTCATTCTGTGCCCTCTGGAGGGGAAGGCATCATTGTCCTGGACTGCAAATTATCCCCACAAAGAACCTTTCGCGGACAATGGACAGCTCACAGTTAAGGATAATGAGGACAGAGACGATCAGGCGAGTATTCATGGAGAGAGAGGCCTTTAAGTTCACTTGGCAGATGGAGCCAATTTCGAGTGCGTCCCTACAATGTGCCCAGGACAATGAAAAATGTTTAAAACATGTCCTCCCTAGAAGCATTGGTTTCCCCTCGTCAGTGTCCTGCATGCGTCTTTCCCCCTGGCCTCCCGTCTCCACGGGAGAGTCCTCCTCTCCCACGGATCTCATCATTCCTGCGCCTGCTTTACTCAGACCCCGGTCAGTGCTCATCTGGGGTGTGTTGTAAGGGCAGTGGCCCCAAACTAGCCTTTCTGCCTCCAGTCTCAGCTCCTTTTTCTTACTCAACACGTGCTTGAGTACCCACCGAGCTCCTCGCTACGCAGGTCTAAAGGTTCCAGCCACAGGCGGAGTCCACGTGGCCCTGGCTTTCAAAAGGAAGCGTGCGTTGCCCTTCAGGAGCTGGACGCTCACCATCATGTTCTCGGTCAGTTGTTTAACGACCCTGGGCATAGATGGTGCTGAGAAGCAGGCTCAGGAGAGGGGCCGGGCATGGGCCCTGGAAAGGGCTGCGTGAGCTTTTCCCTGGGGAGTGGAAGCTGCTCACCCACAGGGGTGGGGAGAGGGCAGGAAAGAACATTCTAGACTGGGTGCGAAGGCCTGGCTGGGGAAGGACCTTTTCGGAAACTGAAAGTCTTCCCCCGAAAGAAAGAAAAACGGGACAGAGCTGAAATGAGGCAGAGAGTGTCCTGTGGGGCCTTTGGGCCACGTTAGGAGTTTGGTCTTATTTCTGGGGAGCGGAGAGAATGTGATGGAGAATTTTGAGGTGATAGAGTGACATGGTCAGATTTTTAGGGAGTTTTAGAAAAGGCCTCTCCCCTCAGTGCGGAGGAGGGGCTGGGGGGGCTGCTGAGGGAGAGAGGAGGGCTGTCGTGTGAACCCAGGGAGAATGGTGGTGATTCCCACCAGAGGGCTGCTTGAGGGCTGGCCTCATCTGGGCTTTGGCCTTTACGGGCAGGAGGAGGAGTAACTGAGGATGCCTCCCGGGTCCCCGACGCGTCCACCCAAGTGAGTGCCGCAGGCCGAGCTAGGAGCTGGGAGGGCGGACAGGCAGACAACGGTTCAGTTGGGGCTTGTGGGACCTAAAGCCGAGGGCCTGACTGGCTCGTGGGAGGCAGAAACCAGAGCCAGAAAGATGTCTGTCCTGGAGAGGAGATGTTTGAGAGCCATCAGTATGTAGATTGGGGCTTCCCTGGTGGCTCAGGTAGTAAAGAACCTTTGCGACGCAGGAGACGTGGGTTCAATCCATGGGTCGGGAAGATCCCTTGGAGAAGGAAATGGCAACCCACTCCAGTATTCTTGCCTGGAGAATCCCATGGATGGAGGAGCCTGGCGGGCTACCCGTCCATGGTGTTGTGCAGAGTCGGACACGACTGAACGGGTACCACTTTGACATTTCACACTTGCAGTTTATAAATGGATGGCACCGGAATGCATTGCGAAGGTGAGCTCACTTAAGGTGGAGTTAGAATGCTCCTTCTGAAAGACCAATCTGAGCCAGGAAACCCCCTCCTGTTGGAAAGTCTTCAGGGTCCCCCCACCTTTCTGGCACCTAAGCCCCAAGAGGCGGCTGCCTGTCTCAACTCCCAGCTGCTTCCCCAGCCACCACCCCCGGCTCCTGAGTCTGGTGAGGGGGTCCTTTCTTGGTGGCCACTAAACCTCTGTCATCACCACGATCCCAGAGGCCTGTCACTGTGATTTATTTTCAGATCACCTGTTAGACTGTCACCCTTTTCCAGGCAGAGGCTCCCGGTGGTCGTGTTTGTATTTTTTTGCTCCTCAGCAGAGCCTGTGCCTGGTGGGTATCCTGATGGCTGTTGTGGGCGTGTGAAATATACACGCAGGGGTCAAAACACCTCACCTGTACTGTGTATGCTAAATCGAGGTTAAATAGGCGCCACTTCTACATATCCTTGAAACAATGTGTATATGTGTGTGTGTATATATATATATATATATATATATATTTTTTTTTTTTTTTTTTTTTTTTTTTTTTAATGAGGAGGGCATGGCAACCCATTCCAGTGTTCTTGCCTGGAAAATCTCACGGACAGAGTAGCCTGGTGGGCTACAGTCCATGGAGTCGCAAAAGAGTCAGACACGACTCAGTGGCTAAACAACAACATGAGGCGGTTTCGTAGGCTTAACACAAATTATATTCAGCCAGAGGAATTGACCCAGTGAAGAAGTTCTTGGAAAAATCAACATTTTTAGCCATAAAAAAGGATTGAACTGTTAAATCAGCACCCCCCCCCCAAATTATTTTGTGTAACAAGAATTTTTACCATTCTTAGACAGATATGTTCCGGTCGAGCAGTTGCTTAGAGTTGTTGTTACTATTTAGTCGCTAAGTCCTGTCTGACTCTGTGCGACCCTGTGGCCTGTAGCCCACCAGGCTCTTCTGTCCGTGGGATTCTCCAGGCAAGAATACTGGGGTGGGTTGCCATTTCCTTCTCCAGGGGATCTTGGCACTCCAGGGATTGAACCTGAGTCTCCTGCGCTGGCAGGCGGGTTTTTAACCACTGAGCCAGCAGGGAAGTGCTGGTAAAATTGGGACTGTCATCTATAGCATGCCTGGGCACAGTAGCCCCGGTTATAGTGTCACCAACAGTTCAAAATCCTTAGGAACAGAACTGAGTGATGATACTTCATGTAGCGTGAAGTCCCTTGTCATGCTGAACCATCCTGTGTGTGAAACATAGAGACTACTCCCCCGGGAATGCACGGGCCATATAATAAAGATAATGACCAGTGAGCATGGCTTCACCCAATTTATCCTTTAGAAAGTAATTAACCAGCCTTGCCCGCACTCCACTGCTCTCAAAGACTGAAATCTGGCTCTGCGTGTCATTTCTTTGCCTGCCGAGAAAACGGCCTTGTATTGAGTTGATATAATTTAATTATGTAAAAATGTGTGTTCAGACTGCGTCTTGTACTTAATTACAGCTCTGACAACACAGAGATGTTATTTCCCAGCCAGAGCTTGTGCTTCTCCAAGGTAGGGCCTGTGTCCCATCCATCTTTCCCTGCCCAGGGCCGGGCACTGTGTGTGTGTGTGTGTGTGTGTGTGTGTGTGTGTAGACAGATAGTGCTGGAGGGCTCACCAGGCAACATCAGATGTCACATGGTCTGAGCACGTACCGTTGTCCCCTTGTTTAACCTTCACTGAATGAGGTGGTTGGATAGCATCACTGACTCAATAGACATGAGTTTGAGCAAACTCCAGGAGATGGTGAAGGACAGGCAAGCCTGGCATGCTGCAGTCCATGGGGTCGCAGAGTCAGACATGACTGAACATTAGCAACCAGCCCTTTGAGGTGGCTTCCATGCTCATCTCCACTGTGACCAGTGAGGAAACAGAGGCCCCCAAATTTGAGAAACCTGCTCAAGGCTGCCTGGCTTGTCCTGTTCAGAGCTGGGATTTGAACCCAGGCATCTGTCTCCCCGGTCCATAGCCTATGAAGTGCTCAGTTATGTTTGATGAGTGAGCGATGGATCCAAAGACGGGACTGGTCACAGACACGAAAGGGTGTAGACTGTTTTCGTCAGCCCCTTGCTTCTGGAAGAAGCCACGCACTTGTTACTAGTTGGATCTGAGGTCCTTTCACTAGCTTGCCAAGGAGGTCTCCGGACACATTTCCTTGTCTTCACCCACGTTTCCCTTCAAATCGCACACCTGCCACCCTTTGTAGAGAAGGAGTCTCATTTATCTCTGAGTTACCCAAAGTCCCCAGGGAGCTGCCCCTTGCCCCGAGGATGCGGGGTCAAGTCTGCGAACGGCCTCCAGCCTGCTCTCCCGACCTGAGGCGGCCTCCCCTCCCAGGTGCCCTAAGATGCCACCCCCTGGGTGGTGTCTGAAGGAGCCCGCTGGTTGACACTGTTCGCACAGGCTGTGCCCCTGGCTTCCCCTCAGGAACCCTGCCCCACACCTCCCCACCTCCTTCGCGTGTCCTGAATTTCGGCAGTGGGACCTCCCTGGTGGCCCAGTGGTGAGGACTTCACCTTCTCTCTCTATGACAGGCTCTAGTTTCATCCATCTCACTAGAACTGACTGAAATTCGTTCTTTTTTATGGCTGAGTGCTGCGATTCATGGAGTCACAAAGAGTCGGACATGACTGAGCAACTGAACCAAACTGAAGGAAGAGAAAAACAAATCTCGTATATTAATGCATATATATGGAATCTAGAAAAAGGGTCTTGATGAACCTATTTGCAGAGAAGGAATGGAGATACAGATGTAAAGAAAGGACTCATGGACAGTGGGGGAAGCAGCCAGTGGGACAAGTGGAGAAAGTAGCATTGACTTACATATGCTGCCCTGTGTGGACAGATAGCGGGTGAGAAGTTGTTATATGATATATAGCATAGGGAACCCAGCCTGGCGCTCGGTGATGACCTAGAGGGGTGGGAAGGAAAGGGGAGGGCGGCCTGCGAGGAGGGGATATATGTACACTTATGGCTGATTCGTGCTGTTGTACAGCAGAAACCAACACAGCATTGTAAAGCAATTTTGCTCCAGTTTGGAAAAAAAAAAAAAAAGGACCTCACCTTCCAATGCAGGAGGTGCAGGTTTGATCCCTGGTTGGGAAGCTAAGATCCCACATGCCTCATGGCCAGAAAAACCCAAAACACAAAACTGGAGCAGTACTGTAACAAATTGCACAAAGTCTTAAACAACAATGAATCTGGGCGAGGCTTTCTTGGGGCCCCAAGCCGGGCGCCTGTGTCCCCGTGCCCTGCGAACCCTGATTTCCCTCCAGACCGGCAGATCCCAGAGGGACCCATCAGGGCCCTCAGTCCCTGGACTGAAGAGTGAGTCATCCCAGAGTAGAAATAGGAAGCGATCATTTCGGTCTGGTAATTGCTCACTTACAGAGGTTTGGCATGCTCTGTGTGTTGTCCCCTCTCCTATAGTAAAGTGTTAATGAAACTGTTCACTCCTTTTTAAAAAAATCTATTTTTTAATTGAAGGATAATTGCTTTACGAAATTTTGTTGCTTTCTGGCAAACCTCAGCATGAACCAGCGTAGGTATGGCTGTATCCCCTCCCTCTTGAAACTGTTCACTATGTCAGCAGCCCTAGTTCTTTCTGTGTTTTTTTCTGCAGCAGTCTCATCCCATTCATTATTCTCTTGCCCTTTTTAGAACCCTGTTTCAGTTTTTAGTTGTGGTAGTGCTGGTGGTTTAGTTGCTAAGTCGGGTCTGACTCTTGCACTTAACATGAAACTGACCCGTGTCAGCCACTTTCGAGTGTACAGTTCAGCATGAAGTTCATGCTCATGGTGTGCAGCCATCATGAGCATCGGTCCACAGAACTCTTTTCATCTTGCAAAACTGAAAGTTTGTCCCCATTCAACAATGAATCCCATTCTTCCCTCCCTGGGGCCCTGGCACCCTCCATTCACTTTCTGTCTCTAAGAATTTGATTACTCTAGGGACCTCATATAAGTGGAATCCTACAGTATTTGTCCTTTTGTAACTGGCTTATTCCCCTTGCAGAACCTTTTGTAAAACTCCAGTTTCACGAGTTACAGAATCCCAAACCGGACAATGTCTGACTAAGGGTTCAAAGCTGGGTGCGAGGGGAGAGGGGTAATTACCTCGGAGTTCAAGGCGGTCAGAGCCCCTGCTGGGCGTCACTGGATCGCACCCACGTGCGTTGCCAGCAGCTCTGTTCAGCCTGTCCCGGGTAAAGTCTAAACATCTTGTCTCTGGAATCCCTCTAATAAAATGTCTGCTCTTCCCCTCCCCACCCTGATGTCAGGGCGAGACCAGGCTCCAGAATGGTGGTGTGGAGTCCTCTGAAACAGGGCTCAGACTTCACACTGTCCTGTACACGACCCACCAGTGACAAAGGCCCCTCTGACAAGCAGGGAATGGTGACAAGTGTCTAAGCTCTCCTAGGAATGGGGGAGGTGGTGGTGGAAAAAATTTTAGGGCAGTTTAGAAAGATGTTTGCTAGAAGGGCATATGTTTGCTAGAGAAATTCCATGACATGCGCCATCTGATCACCAATAGCGTGCATTCTCTCTCAGCTAGCTGAGAACCTAAGAAAGGAAACAGCAGGTGTGAGACCCCGGGTCTAGGAAAGGGTCTGGCCCAGAGTCTTGGAATATCTCTGAGTTTTTGTGCCTTTTTTTTTTTTTTAAAGATGGCTGTTGCACATTTGGCACCATCTACTGACGTGAATGTCTGATTGGAGCATCGTGCTCGCAAGACTGTTTAAAAAGATGAGCAAGCGTAGGCTACATGTATCCGAAATGAGTCACTGACTCTTGAGAATTAGCACAAAAGATGCTGTGTGTTTCTCTCAAGGCCTCCTGTAGCCTGTCACCAGGTTACATCCCCGAGGCTCAACATGGGCTCTGGAGACAGACAGGTTTGGGTTTGAATCTCGATTCTGTCAGTGATGAAAAATAAACACCCTTACCTCACTTTCCTCCCTTCCGCCCATCTGCTGCTGTCTGTCCCACTGGGCAAACCCAGAGGGGATCAGGGGGCTGTGTTGCATCCCCCACCCCTGCCAGGGTTAGCCTCCCAGCACGGAGGACAGGAAGGGGTCAGAGGGCAATCGCAAGAGGTCCAGCAGTGTTGTCTAGAATTGAGATGTAGAGATTTGTGACTGTGTTACCTGTGTGTGGTCCTGATGGTTGCAGCTGCGTTGGTCTAGCCTAGTTCCCGATGCCACGTGGGCACCCGTCAGTGCTAGAGCCATCCATCTGTCCACTGTGTGTGTTCCTTTCCCGGCATGCCAGGAGTCTCCATGGCTCTGTAGTCTTGCTTTATCAGTCCTTATCCCCTTGTGTTTCCATATTGAAGTAGTTTATCCTGGGCACCCAGGATACACACTGTCTCCTGGTTGAAACCTTCTGTGATCTATCCAGGGTCACTTCTGCGTTTCCAAATTCCAACACATACGCCTCCAAATGCTGTCTGGTTCCTTCCAGTCCACCTTCTGGTTATCTGTGCAGCCTTTGTTTCCACCCACCGGCTGGCACGTTCCTTGAGGGTGGGGGCCTGTATTGTCTTTTTGCTTCCTTCCGGTGGCTCTGCACAGAGCCTGGGTCATATGTGTGTCTAGTAAATGCTTGTTGAGTGAAAAAACCGAATACTAAAATTAGACAAGGGGCCTGGCTATCTTTAAATTATCACGAAAGGCAGAGGGAGAACTTCCTGATACTGAAAAGCTCTTCAGTATTCCCAGAAACACGCTGTTATTGTTTACAAAAGTGAAGCAACTCACAGTTGCACGTAGCAAAGCCTCTTCGTTATCATAGAGTGGAGTCAGTGTCTGAGCTCTCAGCATTCGTGGATTTATACATATTTGTGTGCACACTTGGTTAAAAAAAATGTATACGTATGTATATACACACAATTTTATTCTGTTTATTTACCTTTTGGGGGTTGACATGGCCTCTAAACACAGGCCAGCTGCTGTAATTTGTTCCAATATTGAAAGGATTCATTGAGAGACGCTATAGTTTATGCAAAACCATAGTGTGGAACACTATGGACTTCTCAAGAAGGGATTTTTTCAAGAGTAATTTTGATACATGCTATTTCATCTCATTTACTGACCATAAAACGTAACTTAGCATAAAGCTGCCTAAAACCCTCCCACTCTAGTATTTTATAGTTTTTACAGTACCTTTGGATCTATTTCTCACAACCAAACTCGGAGGTGAGTTAGATAAATACTCAGCGGTCACATTGACTTTAGATGATGAGCTCCATCAGGTGACTGATGGGTGTTAAGTTACTTCCTCAAGACCACTCGGTTCAGAAAGTGACAGACCCCAAACCCAGCCTCCTGACAAATCCCAGGGTCCTTTGAACGGTGCGCGTCCCCTACTATGTGTTAGTATCTGCATTGATCTGGTTGGTAATCAACCTTGATAAGAGGATTTATTTTTAAAAATATGATATAGATCATTGTACCTTCTATTCTGTACAGTTTGTTGTGGTGGTGGTGGTGGTTTTCCTGGACCTTGGAAAAATTATGTATAGATACCCCTCGCTTTTAGAAAAACCTGACACCCAGCCTTCTGGTTGCAGCATAAGCCGTTACAAGAGTCTTTACTGGATTCCATAGCCTCGTCTTAAACCTGTAGATTTCCTTATCTGCTTATCATCTTTGCCAAATGTTGATCTTGCTCTTTTGGAGGCCACATCTTGGGTAAAGCGCCTTGCTTTTTTAAAATTTCTAGTTCCCAGTCATCGTAAAGAGTGGGGACACCGCTGGCTTCGCAGCAGTGCCTCTCACTTGTGTGGGTTTTCCATTCTGGCTGAAAACGTGGGCAGAGACGTGCCCAGAAGTCGTATCCGGGTTCTGACAGGATACGTATCTGGGCTCTGCCGTGTCTGCCTGGTTTCCCTCCTGTGTGTTTATCTCAGATGCCTTAAGATCCAGTGGCCCGAGGGAGAACTAGCTTCTGAATCAGCCCGTAATCCTGTATCTGTGATTTCAAAACCCAGAAGGCTCTGAGCACCATATGTCTTTTGGTAACTCAATTTTTGCTTAGACTTGACCTGATTGGACATCATTTGGTGGAGGGTTGTGGGGGTGGCGGCACAGGAAAACCTCCCCTGTATTGAAACATGTGGCTTTTTAAGGGTTTCTAGCCCTCTCTTTTTGTATGAAAGTTCTTCTCTTCTGTAGAGCCGTTTTCAAGCATGATTACTGTTGCTGCCCTGGACCCTTCTGGGGTATTGGATAGTACAGTGGGTAATACACCGCCAGCTTTTGTTCTGAGTCAGAACCTGGATGAGAAGCCCATCAGGGCCCAGGGGACTGGGAAAGGGTCCGTGGACCAGTCGGACCCAATGACAGTCTGGTGCTTGCCCAGGGCAGGGCCTGCTGAGGACCATTTCTGTGGATGCTGGCCTGGCGCTGGACTCCCGTTCATGGGAGAGCCTGGCTGGCAGGCGGGTGGTGCCCTGGGGGTGCCAGGAGGGCCCCGTGGCACAGTCGTTGGTCACAGCCGCCCGCAGGGCCAGGCAGCCAGATGTGCCAAGTTTTGTCCTGCGAAAGCAGAGCTCAGGGTGGGTCTACTGACGCGTCTAGATCCACTCACCTCCCTGCCTCCTTCCCTTCCTTCCACAGGAATCTGTGTCTCCCAGTAACAAGGCCTGGCTCTTGGCCTGTGAAGCCGGACAGGGCTATTCCACATCTGCTGAGTATCTGCAGCTTACCACGTGTTGTCGTTCTCAGCCCATCCCTGCACCAGCGGTTCCCCCGGCATGGCCGGGCTTGGCCTCTTTCACAGCTGAGGAGCTGGGGGTTAAGTCCCCCGCCCAGGACTCACAGCTGTCAGTCTGCAGAGCCGGGCCCCGGGCGTTTCCTTCTCTGCTGCCCTCAAATCATGTGTTGATTCAAACACATTCCTTCCTTCTAGGACTCAGCGCCTCAAAACCCAAGCTGGGTGGAGTGGGTGCTCCTTTTCGGATTCCTGGGACCAGTCATTTAACCTCAGTTTTCCCTGCCCTAAAGTGGGCTTCCTGATCCTGGCAAGTCAAACACCCTAGCAGACTGCGCCTTGTGAACTTCAGAGTGCCCCACCACGTGGTGCAGTATTTCCTAATTCTTCTCCATCCCCGCATCCAGATGTGTCTGTCTCCCCCCATGGAGCTCCCTCCCAGGCTTTCTGGGGCTCACCTCTTCTCCTTTCCACACTCTGCTTCCTGACATCCGCAAGGGCAGAGCCCCTGTTGTCTTTGAGGGTGTGTGTTCCCCTGCTCACGCGTGAACCATAAATAGTTGTTCCCTAGTGGCTCAGTGGTAGAGTCCAGCTGCAGGGCAGGAGACGCAGGTTCGATCCCATGGTCGGGAAGACCCCCTGGAGAAGGAAAGTGGCAACCCACTCCGGTATTCTTCCCTGGAGAGTCCCGTGGGCAGAAGAGCCTGGTGGGCTGCAGTCCATGGGGGCACAAAGATTCAGACGCAACTAAACAGCAGGAGTGGCACAGCAGAGGGGTGCACGCTTGTCGTGGGGGTGGCTCGGGATGGCTGACATTGGCCGTGACACCTTGGCAGCTGTGGCAGGCTGGCCTCCTCAGTCAGGTGTGCCTGGGGGCTTTCACGGGACTTTGTCCTCACGACACCAAAACTGCTGGGTATGAACTGAGAAAGAAGTCAGTCAAGGAGTCCTTTCTAAGCTGAATTGAATAGTGCAGATTTCAGGTGACATCCGGATGAGGATTCTTCTTTACTACTTCTTTGCTGGAACTGGAAGCACTAACTGTGAGGCTCACCCGGCCTTTGCAGGAACCCTCCAGCACTCAGGTGCCCGTGGGAACATCTGCCTTGCCCGGCACCTCTGGGTGACCTTTCCTCTCTGCACTCTGCTCCCGCTGTTTACAATGGCCACTATAATGTGTCTGGCGCAGAGGTTTCCTCCATACCAGCGAGACTCCCCGAGTCAAGATTTAGGGCTGGTTTGCAGTGGGAGGGGGTGGGAGGAGGACACAGGCCTCTCAGCGGGGTTGCGGAATGTTTCAGGGGTCAAGGAAATAATATAAACCTTTGAATAGAGCCTCCTGAATAGTTTGTTTGGCATTCCCCAGTGACTAGCATCTCAGTTACCAACTGCTTTGTTACAATTTGCTTTTCTTTAAGCTAAACATTCTTATATGGTTTTTACAGCAAGTGAAGGGGACAAAGTGTCTCTAAGTGTAATAATTCTCTCTTCTGATCCATGGCTAACAAGTAGAGGAGGCAGAGGGGCCATAAGCCAAAGGATCTCTAATTTGCTCTGCCAAAAACTCCTTTCCACACTCTGTCAGCTCCCCATCTTGCCCCTTAAGGCTGAATAAATTAGTTGCCGCCCTTGGGAAAAAAAAAAATGTACCGCGTTTTGGCCCAGGAATCTTCGTTAGTTACCTTTCTGAAGGGAAGATGATTAATCTTATTATGCTGAGCAAACCCGTTTTGTATGCTTTGCAGTTCTAACCATGTCAATTTTGTGTTTCTCAACCAGGGACAGCAAATGTCAGTCTCCTGCAAGAGAAATATTGGCTTTTGATTTAAGGGGAAACAAATTGAACAGAAGCTTACCTTTTGTTTTTCTTCTAAACTTGGAGGCAGAAATTCAAATACCCTAGCTTATACATTTATACCATTTTGTTGTTGCTTGTAGAGAGAATAATCTGGTAGATTATTTTTCTGTTATCACCACTTCTAAGAGTTGATGCTGTTTTTTCCCCCAAACACTGATGGTGTTGAGCTGTTGTTGTCATGGAAACCTGGAGACTGGAAAAGACCTAAAAGGATTGGGGGTGAAAGTTCATCTTAAAAAAAAAAAAGAATTCAGAAAAAAAGGTCAAATGAGCCAATTTTATTTTCAAGTATTTTTTTAAATTAATAGGTCATAAAACTATAAAAGAAAGAATAGGTTGGGACTTCCTTGGTGGGCCAGTGGTTTGCATTTCACCTTCAAGAATATGGGTTTGATCCCTGGTTGGGGAACTAAGCTCACACATGCCTTGTGGCCAAAACGCAAAGCAGAAGCAACATTGTAACAAATTCAATAAAGACTTTAAAATGGTCCACATCAAAAAAATCTTTAAAAAAAAAGAATAATAGATTATATAAGGGATCGTGTTAACAGTGTTAACTCTCTTTTACAGAATTCAGAGCCTCCCATCCACCGTCCCTCCCCCACCCCATCCTCAGTGAATCCAAACCCGATGGACCAGTTATCTCGGAGCCAAGAAGCTGCCGGTCCTTCCCTGCTTTCCCAGGTCACAGCTGCACGTCTGGTGCAAGGCAGCAGTCGTGCAGGGGTCTTGGTGGTCATCATTCTAGCAAAGACAGTTCCTGAGTGAGTGTGTCTGTGCGTGCTAAGTCACGTAGTTGGGTTCCACTCTTTGCCACCTCCTGGACTGTAGCCCACCAGGTTTCTCTGTCCATGGGATTCTCCAGGCAGCAATACTGGAGTAGGTTGCCATTTCCTTCTCCAGGGGATCTTCCCAACACAGGGATTGAACCCAAGTCTCCTTCTTTGGCGAGTAAAGATTCTTTTCCACTGGGCCGCCTGGGGAACACCGCTGAGTGAGTGGCTTTGTGCCACACCCTGTGCCAGGCCTCTATGCTCCTTGCTCTTCAGAGCTGTCTGGTGGTGGGCAGGTCGGGTGACCCCATACAGCAGAGGGGTGTTCACTTGTCATGGGGGTGGCTTGGGATGTTTAGAGGTGACATAGCTGAGCCTCAGAGAGGCAGTCACTCGCTTGAGATCGCACAGCTCAGGAGGGGCAGAACCAATATTCAAACTCTGTTCTGTTTGATTCCTGTACAACCCATGTTTCATGGTTCGAGCATTGCCTGTCACTTTGATACCTGTGAGCTTGCATTTCCTGTGCTGCTTAAACTGAGGTCGGTGAGACTTTGTTTGAAAAACACACCTTCTAATAAGGTAATGATATACCCCCCTTCTTGTCTCACAAGTAACACCAATTTATTTTATGTGAACAAACCAATCCCAAGCATTGAAATTGAAACTGTGATTAAAAACCTCCCAACAAACGAACGTCCAGGACCTGCGGGCTTCACAGGTGAATTTTATCAAGCATTTAGAGAAGAGTTAACACCTATCCTTCTGAAACGGTTCCAAAAAATTGCAGAGGAAGGAAAACTTCCAAACTCCTTGTATGAGGCCACCATTTACCCGGTACCAAAACCAGACAGAGACATTCAGCTTTGACTTATTTTAGGTGAGATCTGAAATGATGTGGATTTTTTTTTCCTCTACAAACAGTGGCTTCTTCTTGTTTGTCTTTAAATGGGGGAGAATAGATGTTTAATTTTGATAGCCAGGCAGCAGCAGCTCTGTGAATGCACTCGGTGGTGGGGAGGAGGATTTGATGGGGCAGCAGAACTGCAGCTGGGAGAGTGGCCTGGAGGGGCTTTTTGTTGGGTTTGCACGAGGAGGATCTCCGGGGTGTTTCTGATGGCTCTTCCTGTCTTTTCTGGCTGCCTGGGGGGCAGGTGGAGTGCTCCTCTAGTTGCAGTGAGTAGGGGCCACTCTCTCTGGTATGCGGGCTTCTCCTGGTGGCTCTTCCATTGTAGACCTCAGGCTCTAGGCGCCAGGGTTTTGGTAGTTGTAGCCTGTGGGCTCAGCAGCTGCAGCTCCTGGGCTTTAGAGCTCGGACCCTGTAGTTGTGGCACATGTGTGCACGCGTGCAAAGTTGCTTCAGTCGTGTCCAACTCTTTGCGCCCCCATGGACTGTAACCCACCAGGCTGGCTCCTCTGTCCGTGGGATTCTTCAGGTTAGTATGCTGGACTGGGTTGCTTTGCCTCCTCCAGGGGGTCTCTCCCACCCAGGGACTGAACCCTCGTCTCTTAAATCTCCTGCATCAGCAGGCGGGTGCTCTACCGCTGGTGCCGCCCAAAGCCCCAGTTGCCCTGCAGCAGGTGGAATTTTCCCAGAGCATGGATAGAGCCGGCCAGGGAAGTCCCTTCTTTGTGATTTAAAAGGTAAACCATGTTAGTGACTCTGGCGAGGCTTCTGTGGTGGAGACGCTTGTATTTGCTTAGAGGTGAAAGGTGGCTTGTAGGAGATAGGAATCGGGCAGGATGAAGAATGTGGGGATTCCTGTGTGGCTGGTCCTTCCAGAGACGCCTGCTGACTTCAGAGCACAGATGTTTAAGCGCTCTTTTAACTTTTCCCTCGTTCCGGCCTTTTCCACTTCATTTCTCAATACCATGTCACCCCACTGACTTTAAGAAAAATTTTTAATTGAAGTATAGTTACTGTACAATAGTATATAAGTTACAGGTGTACCATATAGTGAGTCACAATTTCTAAAGGTTATATTCCATTTATAGTTATTGTAAAAATAATTGGCTATGTTCCCCTATACCATATATCCTTGTAGCTTATTTTATACTTGATAATTTGTACCTTTTAATCCCCTACCGCAGCGGTCCCCAACCTCCAGGATCTAATGCCTGGATGGAGCTGATGCAATAATAATAGCAGTAAAGTGCACAAGAAATGTAACGTGCTTGAATCACCCTGAACCTCCCCCCACCGCCATCCATGGAAACATCTTCCACAGAACCGGTCCCTGGTGCCAAAAATGTTGGGGGCCATGGTCCCGCCCTGTGGTGCCCCTGCCCCTTCCCTTGCCCGACTGTAACTCTTGACTTGCGACACCCTTGCCTTTTGGAGGATTAGTACTGATACCAGATGCTGTCGGGTGACACCTGACGCCTGCCTGGGGACACCTGTGGTCCAGGAGCTCAGCTGCAGGTCTCCCCTCGATGCAGAGGTCCTGCAGGCACACAAGGGCTCCTCCGGCAGCAGGTAAAGTCACTGCCATCTTGGAGGCTGGATGCTTTGCTTAGCTCACCCGGTGGCACCCCGGGCTTCTGGTTCACAGTTGGAGCACAGTTCTTGCGGCTCCTGGTCCACAGGCCTCCTTCTGATGGGCATCACGTCTCAGTTTTCCCCGCTTTTGAAAGGTGCACATTTCCTTTGAAATGAGAAAAGCTCAAGCTGCAACAGTCCCATTGTTGGATGCAAGTACAGGGAGTTATCTCTACCTGCTAGGGCACACGGCCGATTCCTGGGACGGGAGGAGATGGAGATTCAATGGAGACGTGTGGGCCTTTGTGTCTCTCTCGTCTGAGTCCTTCAGTTTGAGTCTGGAGGTTAGAAGGTCTCAAACATTTTGGTCCATCTGGTCTTTGAACATCTCTTTGGACCCCGCGTGATTTTCTGATGTCACGCTTTGGTCACTCAAAAAATATTGACTCTTGTTACATAGATCTTCTAAATGTTGACACATTTCATTATACAATTTAGAAGAATCACGTGGGTTAATATCGCCACCAAGTAGCGGAAAACTATTAGGAGGCTTTCCAGCTCACAGTGGCTGATAAAAGTTTTCCAATGTTCTGGCTTTTTTTCCTTAAGAGCTCAGATTTTTATCATTGGCAGCAAACACTGTCAATTGTTTTTCTTGATGGGACAGGCTCACTTCATTCACTTTTGAGAGGATGGTTCCAGAGCACCCCATCTGAATAATGCAGTCTGCCGCACAGGTGAAAACGATGCTCCCAGAGTCAGAGCTGACAGGACTGCCCATGCTCAGCCCTAAGACAGCCTTGGGCAGCTGAGAGCCCCCCGCCCCCCTATGCTTTCTACTCCTCACATAGAGGAAAGAGGTGTGTTCTCCAGGGTGTGCCTTAACAATAATGTTAGGATATTGGAGATCCAACCAGTCCATCCTAAAGGAAATCAGTCCTAAATATTCACTGAAAGGACTGATGCTGAAGCTGAAACTCCAATACTTTGGCCACCTGATGCAAAGAACTGGCTTATTGGAAAAGACCCTGATGCTGGGAAAGATTGAAGGTGGGAGGAGAAAAGGGGACAACAGAGGATAAGATTGTTGGATGGCATCACCGACTCAGTGGACATGAGTCTGAGTAAACTCCGGGAGTTGGTGATGGACAGGGAGGGCTGGCGTGCTGCAGACCATGGGGTCACAAAGAGTTGGACACAACTAAGCGACTGAACTGGACTGATTGTGCAGCTTCATTCAAGACATTCTTCCACGAGCCCAGCTCTCCACACTCAGTGGCAGCAAGGGTTTGGGCTAAGGCACAGCATTCTTGCCCACCTCCCTTATGCACGCTCAGTACACATGCCCGGCCGTGACAAAGGCAGGTAACATCTGGGAATTACTGTGAGGATAGTCTTGACCTCATGGAGTCCCTGAGCGGCTCTCAGGGACTCTCAGGGATCTTTCTGTACTTTTAGAATGGCTGCCATCCGTGTTAGAAACAGCTCTCCATTGGGTGCCTTCCTGGGGGACCAGCTTTGTGCCTAGTATTGTTCTGGGGGCTGGAGATGCCCTGTGTGAAGGGCCCGTCCCTATTTTCAAGAAGCTCACAGTCAGTGGAGAAGGGGGTCAGGCGAACAGATGGCTTCAAAACATCCTCGTAAGTGCAGTGATAATGGTCAGGCAAGCGGAAGCTCGGGAAATAGGTGGGAGGGTCACCCAGCCCAGCTTGCTCTCCTAGCGGTGCTGGTGAGAGGTGTGTCTTGGAGGAAATAGCCCTGAGCTGATGAGCTTTGAGAGAAGCAGAAGTAAGCCAGGTTAGAAGACAAGGGGGCGAGTCCCATGAAGACTGAGTGGCTTGGGAAAAGGCGTGGAAGCAGGAGAGAGTTTGAAACATTTGAGAAGCCCCAAAGAGGCCAGCTGACTTTCCCCAGTGGCTCAGTGGTAAAAAAAAAAAAAAAAAAAAAAGCTGCCTGCCAATGCAGGAGACGTGGGTTCCCTGGGTTGGGAAGATCCCCTGGAGAAGGAAATGGCAACCCACTCCAGTATTCTTGCCTGGGAAATCCCACAGACAGAGGAGCCTGGCGGGCTACAGTCCACGGGGTCACAGAGAATCAGACACGACTTGGTGAGTAAACAGCAACAGTAGTCCAGCTCAAGCTGAAGCACAGGAGTTGGGGCGTCACATGGGCTGAAGGTGTTACAGAGGGCAGATCCCAGGTGCTGAGTGTTTTGTCCCAAAGACAGAGGATTTAAGCAGAGATATGGCCCAGTTTGTATTTTAGGTCACTCTGCAGTATTAAGAGGAGTGGGAAGGGAACAGGTGAGCCCATGGCGGATGGCCTGGAGTCCAGAGAGCATGTGATCAGGGCTGGACCAGGGCGTGATAGACAATTTGCTTATGTCTATGAAAGGGACTCCCCCATCACTCAGGATCCAGGAGGGGTTATGATGGAAGGACTGGGCATACACATGGAGGATGGTACCTTCACACCTCGGAGACAAGATCTGTAGACACTGAGACTGTTTAATGTTCTGAATATTTGAGTACTTCAGAGTCAGCAGAGTTTGAGGACTGATTTGATGTTGAGGGTAAGAAATATGGAAGCAGGCTAGGAAACCCCGAGATTTGTGGATCAACAAGAGGCTGCACGGCGCTGCGTCCATAGAGGTGAGGGAGCAGGGGACGGGTTCCAGGCCAGACGGCCAGTCTAGCTTCGTGAGTCACGTTCCTGTGCACGCACGTGTCTGTTTACGCATCTGCACATGCCCACATCTGCAGGTGAAGATGTCGGGGGGCAGATATAGTTAGATCAGGAGCTCGAGGCAGCTTTGGTCAGAGATGTTGGTTGAGGAGCTGACAGTGGAGGTCAGGGCTGCAGCCGGGAGAGCTGGTGAGGTCACCCAGGAGGCCCGAGTCAGGAGAGAAGCCACAGCAGGTCAGCAGGCTTGACAGCCGGAGCCGGCTCTTCCTGGTCCCCGCCACGTGCAGAAGAAGTAAAGATTTGAAGTCATAACTCTTCAGTTAGTTTAGTTACGATCTGAGCATGCTTTTAAACGTTTCACACTAAACACGAACGCTTTATGAGCAGTACAGCCGCTGCAACACATATTTTTGTTCCTGAACTTAACCAGACTGGAAATCTGTAAAGAAGGGTGAAAATACCAATTACGGTTTATATTCCTTATCCACCCACTCAATTTTTTTTTTAAATAGGGTGACTTCACGCACCGCAGCTAAGAGTAGCTCCTGCCCACTACAACTAGAGAAAGCCTGTGAGCAGCACTGAAGACCTGGCTCAGCCATAAATAAATACAAATTAAAAAAAAAAAGAGTGCCTTTTCCTCCCATCCATGGTTTTTACAGTTTGCAGAAATTTTACTCTTCTTCCCTTATGGCTAATAAGGTATGTGGTGATTTTTAGAAGGTACGATTTCCAGTCTGTCGGATGGCCAGAGATGGGAACAGTAACGCCGGAAGTGCCATCTGTCACATGAGGTTTGGACGCACGGTGGGCTTTGGCACTGCCGTGGCAGGAAGAGGGAAGCAGGGAATTTCATTCTCATTTCAGAACTGAATAGTGTCAGGCACTTTTCCTCGTGGTTTCCACCGTGGAGCAGGTGTGAAGCAGACATGGGTGGGAAGATAGGAGAGTGTGGACCAACAGCTTAGGCTTCCCCTCCATCAGCATCCCTGGTAACACCCAGGTGGGTCCCGAATCCTGGCTTGGCACCGGGGTGACCGACCTCGCTTCAGGTGCGAGGTGCTGATAATTTTCTCTTTACATTTTAACATCTTTTCTAATATGTTTCTGCACTTTAAAAGTCAAGATCAAATAAAGAATAACCAGTGGAAATGTCTTCTAATTCTAAACTTGGGGCACTCAGACAATTTGCTTATGCCCTAGACTGTCTGTGAAAGGGACTCCCACATCACTCAGGATCCAGGAGGGGTTAGGGTGGAAAGACTGGGCATCCACGTGGAAGATGGTACCACCTCATAAGCAGGCAGCTTGCCAGAAAGGGTTTTAGAGTTTTGTCAACCGGCTAGGTGATTGTGAACGTTGATCTATCTTTAAATGTTTGTATTTAAAGCTTTTTAGCCCTAGTATATATTCACTGTGGGGCTTCCCAGGTTTCTCAGTGGTGAAGAAGCCACCTGCAAATGCAGGAGATTCGGGTTCAATCCCTGGGTTGGGAGGATCCCCTGGAGGAGGAAATGGCAACGCGCTCCTGTATTCTTGTCTGGGGAGCCCCATAGACAGAGGAGCCTGATGGACTGTAGTCCATGGGGTTGCTGAAGAGTCAGATATGCCTTAGCAACTAAACAACAACCATCTATGAAAGTGTGCTTTTTTTTGGCTGAGGGGTGGTATTTTTTTTCCCTATATATTTTTAGTTTTGTGTTTGCCGAAAATGGAGCGTATGATGTGTTGCTCTTGCTGGTAATGAGTATTGATGGGTCCTGAGAAACCCAGGCTAGACCACATGGCCGGGCGTGGAGGAGACCTTCAGGAGGCAACTTGGCACCTCAGCTCTCGCTGTCAGCTGTCTGAGGCCCAGCACGTGGCAGCTCGTAGGGAGAGGCTCATCGAGGATGAGAGGGAGAGTCTTGCCATCCCGGCCCCTCCCCTGTCTGCTTTCTGCATCAGAGTTTGGGTGTGAAGCCGCACGCCACACGTGTGTGCTTAGTTGTGTCCGACTCTTTGCAGCCTTGTGGACAGTAGCCCACCAGGCTCTTCTGTTCATGGAATTTTCCAGGCAAGAGGCCTGGAGTGGCCATTTCCTACTCCAGGGAGATCATCTTGGCCCAGGAATTTAACCCGAGTCTCCCGCTTTGGTAGGTGGATTCTTTACCACTGAGCTACCCAGGAAGCCCTTGGTATGAAGCAAGTTCTTAGAAAAGTCCTATATCTAATTCAGACAATAGAGAAAACATCAGACCGAGGACATAGAGGCATTATTTTTCCCTTAACCCACTGCATTTCCTGTGAGCAAGCCAGTTCCTACCATGTCCTGACCTCAAGTAAGGATCCAGGAGCAGGTTCAGAACCAAAGCTGGATTTACTTTAGTTCAGCTCCATTAACAGTTGTGTTCAAGTGTGACATCTAAGTCGTTGCTCTAAAGTGAGCCGGAGTGCAGCGATTGCAAGGAAATGAGGAAAGGCCTGGGGAGAGGCAGCCACATGGGGGGAAGGCCTGCAGAGGCCCAGCAGCAAATATTGGCTGAGATTTTTAAAAAGCCTGTACACTTCCTGACCTAGGAATCCCCTGCTTTAGACAGTAGCCTGCTCTCGGACTTCCCTGGTGGTCCAGAGGTTAAGGCTCTAGTGCAGGTTCCATCCTTGATTAGGGAAAATCCAACATGCCTGGTGACCAAAAAAAAAAGGTAGTCTCCTCTGACTTCATTTGCAGGTGAAAGCAGAGGCTGGTAATTTACATGGTTATTGTAGAAGAGATTCTTATGCTCAGTCCTGTCCGACTCTTTGTGACCCCCATGGACTACAGTCCGTCAAGCGCCTCTGTCCATGGGATTTTCCAGGCAAGAATACTGGAGTGGATTGCCATTTCCTACTCCCAAGAACAGATCCTCGCACTAACTTTAAAATTATTCCTGCTTGCATATGGAGCTCTTTAAATCCAAGCCTCTCAGCGTGGTGACCTTGTGAAATCAGATCATGACCCCTATGGTACAGATGAGGGAAGTGAAGGGAGAGTTAAAGGGCTTGTGTGATGTAACACACCCCTATCCTGGCTCCTTACAGGGCTCTGTTTGTTACCCTGGCTGCCCTCTGCCCCTAGGAAGGGGGCACTCATCTCTTATTCCAGGGGTTCTGCACCATGTGGCAGCGAGTGATGCGTGGAATAGGAGCGGGTCTAACAAGCATTCAGCTCAGGATCTACAGTTGCGTTTGTCTGCTCGCGTGTCGGCTCTGTAAAGTATCTCTGTGGCTAACCGCAGGCCATTAGCAGCAAGTGTGTCTGTGGTCAGAAAACTAGGATGTGTACTGCCTGTTAGGAGGCAGTAAATCAGGGAGGCAGGTGGGAGCACGGCCCCAGCGAGCACGCGGCGCCGTGGAACACTGAGTGATAGGAGCAGACAGACAGCCTGGCGTGCAGAAACGAGAGATGGGGTTGCTCTTTTCTGAACAAAGGCATTTTGCAGCCTGGGAGGTGGTTGCACATGATTGCAAATAGAAGCTCCGGGTCTAACCAGAGAGCAGACGATGTCTATTTCCAATATGGTTAGGACTACTTGTCATTCTAAGGAGCTTTTGAAAAAAAAAATTCTACCTTTATGGACCATGGCACTGTCATGAATGGTGTTTTTGAATATCAAATGCAGGAGCTATATATATGAGAATATATGTGAGTGAGTGTGTGTGTGTGTGTGTGTGCGCGTGCGTGTGTGTGTGTGTGTGTGTGCGTGCGTGTAGGGAACCATGGTGGCTGATGAATAATCATTTAACAACAATTCAATTGTTTGAATAACACTAGTGATAATCCCTTATATTTATAAGGTACATTAACATTTCCACAGCTCTCTCCCAGATATCACTGGAATGATACTCAGGGTTACAGATCATCACTGTTCCCACCCCTGCTCTGAGGGGGTGGACCCCCCAGTGAGGGGTGGGGGAAGCAGAGACCCGCCCCCCATCCCTTCCCTCTCTCCCTTCACTTTCCTTTATGCACATGGATACCATTTTCCCACCCCATCCCCCACCCCAGGTCCTCTCTCAGCCTCTTGGACCTCATCTCCCAGACCCAGGTGATTGTGGCGAACATCTTTGTTTTAAGATGCCATTAATTAATGGCATCTGTTGTCATGCGTCCCACAAGAAAGGCCCTTGCATTTGCCCGCACGGGTCAGTGGTTGAGGACGCCCCCTTGAAGTGGGCCTGCTGGTCCACACCTCGCCCATCTCCTCTTTCCAATTGTGTCTTCATTTCTGCTCCTTCCGTCCCTGTTTCAGCCTGCTGGAACCTCTCTCGAGCCTTTTCATATTTTAGCACTCCCTCTCTTTTGGCCTGCTGTGCCCCACCAGACATGCTGACTGTCACCAGTCCAACCCATCTGTGTTTTCTGGATTCACACACGCGCCAGGGCCTCGACAAGCTGGGTCCCCGCACGCCGACGGCCGGCCCTCCAGCAGCCGTCTCCGGGAAGAGGACCAAGCCCCCCCCATCCCACCACCGCACACACATACACACACATCCCCCATCCCCAAGACTCACTGTCCTGCTGTGCCCGTCAGCTCCAGGGGCTGGTAGGGAGACTGCCTTAAGATATGTAACCAGCATCTTTTTACACTGACTCCATTTCTTTGTACAAAATTGCCACTTCGGAGACCCCACTGCTGGCAAAATAGCTTCCTTTCTTAGGCTGGTGCTGGCTCCCAGCTCCAGCAGCATCGCCCTGTACGTGGGCCTTGTCATCTGCCCTGGGTGATGCTCTTGCCTGGCAGAGCCGTGTCCTGGTCAGACCTGGGGCCCCTTCTGATGGAGCTGGCATGGCAGAGGGTGCCAGGGCCTGGCTTCATGAGAGCCGCAGGAGACCTTGGGCCCACAGGTGATCCATCCTCTCTGAGGCTGAATTTCTATCATCTGGAAAACTGGATTAGAGACTTCCCTGGTAGTCAGTGGTTAAGAATCCACCTTGAAATGCAAGGGACACTGGTTTGATACCTGGTCCAGGAAGATCCCACTTGCCACAGGGCATCTGAGTCCGTACGCCACGGCTATTGAGCTCATGATCTAGAGCCTGGGAGTCACAGCTACTGAAGTTCAGGTGCCTGGAGCTGGTTCTCCACAAAAGAGAAGCCGCCACCCCGAGAAGCCCTCACACTGCACCCAGAGAGGGGCCCCCAGCCCACCGCAACCAGAGAAAGCCCATGCACAGCAACAAAGACCCGGTACAGCCAAAGAATAAAACAAAAATAAATCTTAAAAAAAAAATCGGGCTAAGTGTCCAAATAACATCAATCCCAATGGCCTGTTCGTTGTGGAGACAGATGAAACAGCGTGTGTGGAAAGGCCTTGGACACAAGCACTGGAGGAGGGTTGGTTTACTTAATCTTCCAACATGTTTTTATTGCGTGCCTCCAGCTTGCCAAGCCCATTTCTAGGCTCTGGGAAAAGAGCAAGGAAGAAAGCAAACCCCAGGAGGCCCTTCCATCCTAGTGGGAGAGGGACAGTGAGCAAGCAAGCAAGGGTGAACAGGGTCGTTTCCTACAGTGTATAAGTCCTCTGAAGTAAATGGACCAGTGACCGAGATGATGTGGAATGAGTTGTCCCAAGTATCGCTTAGTATGGCTCCAGGTCAAGTACCATTTCCTCCAGGAAGTTCTGCCTGGTTGCTCAACTGAAACAGCATAGCTGAGTAATGTGGTTAGCAGCCAAGGACTTCCCTGTGCCTCATTTCCAATTTCAGTCTCCTGTCTGACACTTAGAGTATGTATAATACTTTATAATAAGGAGACCCGGGCTCAGAGAGGTCGAGAGTTGCCCAGTATCTCCGAGCTGGAAGCAGGCAGAACTGAATGTCCGACTGCAGTCTCTGCCCTGCCCACCACAGCTCCCATCCTCCCTGTTCTCTCAGGACCGCATGGTCCTAGCTGAGCCAACACTCACCGTAGCCTGCGGGCTCTGAGGTTTTCCAGGTGAGCCTCTGTGCTCCCAAGGGATGGGACTGTCGCCTGAGCACCAGAGCAGTGCCTGGAGAATCCTGGGAGCTTTTCCCGAGTTCACTGAATCCATCACCGGCTCCAGCAGTGACAGCCCCTGGCCATGTATGTGGATGCCATGGATTTCCCCTTACCAGTTCCCAGAATTCTACTCTATAGACTAAGCGAACGGTCAAGTTGGATATGTGTGGAGAGAAAATAGGGGAAAGGAAGGTTCTTTCATGTTAAAAAACAATTTTTTTAGATGTTAGCCACCTTGATTCACAGACACAAAGTCTTGAGTCCTACATCTCAACTTTGGGCGTCCCTGGGGGCTCAGACGGTATAGACTCTGCCTGCAGTACAGGAGATCTGGGTTTGATCCCTGGGTCAGGAAGATTCCCCCCCAGAGGAGGAAACAGCAACCCATTCCAGTATTCTTGCCTGGAAAATCCCACGGACAGAGGAGCCTGGCAGGCTACAGTCCATGGGGTCGCAAAGAATCAGACATGACTGAGCGGCTGACACTTTCACTTCTCAGCTTTACCCTAAGCAAGTGTAGACCCCTACCTACGGCAGCAGAAAAGCCTTAGTGCCCAAGAGTACATATAGCAATTGGCTTATCCTGAGTGTCCATTCTCACCAGGGGTGACCATTTGCAGCTGGAAACTTGGTAGCCTTTCAAGTAGGTTTCCATGCACTGACTTTGAACAGGAAAGGGATGCAGTTAAATTCTGTGGATGGAGACTTCCCTGGTGGTCCAGTGGTTGGGAGTCCATGTTGCAGTGCAGGGAACTGAGATCCCACACCCCACAGAGCAGCTAAGCCCACACACCACAACCACTGAGCCAGTGTGTTCCAGAGCCTGTATGCCACCACTAGAGAGTGTCCGCCACAACAACAACAAAAAGGATCCAGCTTCTTGCAAAGAAGACTCCATGTGCCATGGCTAAGACCCTGTGCAGCCTAATAAATAAATACGTTGATAAATAAGTACTAAAAACAAAGTTCTGTGGACGAGCTGAGCGCCTGTCAAGGAGGGGCTCGCATTCCAGTCCTGACCACTCCCTCCACCAGGGGACTGCCATCCGGAGCATCGTTACTTTGAGCCACATGCCACAGCCCTCCGCGGCTCCCATCAGTCTTGTGAAAATGAACCCTGGTTTATTTCCCACCATGAATGGTGCTCTGCTCTGCTCACTAACAGTATCACTATATAAGACAGTAGCGGTGGCTGATTTTAGTATTACCCTGCTTCTTGGAAAACGTCTTAGGGCAAAGCTGACATGATACTCCGAGCATTACAGATGTGATTCCATTTTAGAGGAAGAAAGCTGAAGTCTCGTCAAAGCCAAAGAGAGAAAATGAGTCAGGAACAGAGTGTGTTTAGAACTTTGTCGTGACCAGGAATGTTCTACAAACAAAGACTTTTTAGTATTGATGGGGGACAGAACCCGATTGTGGGTCAGAACAGCAGAGAAGACTATTCAAGGTGGTTCCAGATACGGATTTCAGCGAGCTAGAGTGTCAGTAAATTCATCCATTTATTTTCTCATTCATTCAGAGCCAAGCATTGTGCACACACTAGGTGCGGAATAAACACCACAGTGATGAAGGCGGTCACAGTCCTGCTCCGCAGAGAGCCAGTTAGCGGCCAGCAGATCCCTGGCGGAGCAGCCGTACCTGGCAGGTCCTAGCACTGTGTCAGCATCCTTGTAGTGTATGTGGCCCTAGGAGGCATGGGTGTTGCAAACACTGTTACAGGCTGAATCGTGTCTACGCCCAGATTCACATGCTGAAGCCCTTACCCCCTAGAACCTCAGAATGGGATCTTATTTGGAGAGAGGGTCTTGATAGAGTGAATGAGGTTAAGATGAGGTCGTGTGTGTGTGCTCAATCGCATCTTTGCGGTCCCATAGACTGTAGCCCGCCAAGCTCCTCTGTCCGTGTGATTTCCCAGGCAAGAATACTGGAGCAGGTTGCCATTTCCTTCTCCAGGGGAATCTTCCCCTCCCAGGGGTCAGGCCCATGTCTCTTGTGTCCCCTGCAGTGGCAGGAGGGCTCTTTACACTGGTCCTACTCGGGAAGCCCTGAAAGTCACCGGGGTGGACCCTGATGCAACCTGCCTGGTGTCCGTATAAGAAGAGGAGAGGAGGACACAGATGTTCGTGGGGGCACACCGAGAAGACAGTCGTCTGCAAGCCGGAGAGTGAGGCCTCAGGAGAACCCGACCCTGCGACGCCTCCATCTTGGGCTTCCAGCCTCCAGGATTGTAAGGGAGCAGGTTTCGTTACGTAAGCCCCCTTCACCTCTCCCCTCTCCCCGCTGGTAACCTCTGGTTTGTTCTCTGCGTCTCCTTTTTCTGTTTGATTCACTAGTTTGTTGTATTTTTTTGGATTCCACAGATAAGTGATATCATGCAGCATTTGTCTCTCTGTCTGACATATTTCACTTGGAGAGCGTAATGCCCTCCAAGTCCGTCCGTGTCGGCTGCAACTGGCAGAGCTCCGTTCTTTCTGTGGCTGAGTGGTGTTCCACTGTGTGTGTGTGTGAACCACCCCACCTTTACCCAGCCACATGCTGATGGGCACTTAGGTCGCTTCCACGTCCCGGCCGTTGTAGATAGTGCCGCTCCGAACATGGGGGCGCCTGTGTCTTTTCAAATCAGTGTTTTCGTGTTTTCCAGACACATTTTTAGGAGCGGAATTGCAGGGTCGTATGGTGGTTCTGTCTTTCGTGTCTTGAGGACCATCCGTACTGTTTTCCATAGCAGCCGTACCATTTACATTCCCGCCAACTGTGTGCAAAGGTTCCTTTTTCTTCACACCCTTGGTTTTCTTTATTTTAAAATACCAGGAGCGTGTGTGTCCGCCCTTGTTTGGAACACTCCCTTAGCTGTTCTTATGCAGGGCGGCGCCTCCTGGGCTGCCTTTTTCTCTGTTGGCTCCTTCACTCCGTTAAAACTCAGCCACCACTGTCACCTCTGGGGTGGTCTGAGGGCCCCTGTCCATGCTTTTTCTCTCCCACTGCACGTCACCCGTGCTCTTGTCTAGCCTGCAGCCTCCGCTGCAGGGTGAGCAGATGAACTAAAGGATGGACGGGTCACTGCTAGTCATTCAAAATGGTTGAAGTTGGGGGGTCCATTTTTTATTGTGGTAAAATACATATAACGAAATTTGAGATTTTACCCATTTTTAAGTGTACAAATTCAGTGACATTAATTAGAGTCACATTGTTGTGCAACCGTCACCAGCATCTGTTTCCAAACTGCTTTCATCACACCGGACACAACAGTCCCCTTTAGCCAATAACTCCCCATTCTCCCCCCACCCCAACCCCATGTCCTGGTGATCTCTAATCTGCTTTCTGCCTCTATGAACTTGCTTATTCTAGACATTCCGTCCTCTTCTGTCCAGGGGATTATTCAGGGAAGAATACTGGAGTGGGTTGCCATTTCCTCCTCCAGAGGATCTTCCCAACCCGAGGATCAAGCCTGAGTCTCCTGCATTGCGGGTGAATTCTTTACCGTCTGAGCCACCAGGAAAGCCCTTCGCATAAGTGGGATCATACAATATTTGGCTTTTTATAATTGGCTGATTTCACTTGGCATAGTGTTTTCAAGTTCCATCCACGTTGTGGCATGTATCAAAACTTCATTTCTTTTTCACCTGAGTAATATTCCATTTGTGGAAAGACCGCGTTTTGTTTCTTCATTCATCGTCTCTTAACTTTGGGCTGTTGTGACTAAGGCTACTGTGACATGAGTGTACAGATACCCTTTAGACACCCCTTGTCTTCAGATACCTGGGGTGTATACCCTGGAGATTGAGGAGAAGGGGGTGACAGAGGATGAGATGGTTGGATGGCATCATGAATCAATGGACATGAGTCAGAGCAAACTCTGGGAGATGGTGAAGAACGAGGGAGCCTGGAGCGCTGCAGTCTCTGGAGTCACAAAGAGTCAGACATGACTTAGCGACCAAACACCAACCACCACGTTAGGGGTGGGGTGGTAACTGATAATTCTGTGTTCACCTTCTTGAGAAACGGCCATACTGTGCCGCAGAGGCTGTGCCACTTTATTAATACTTTCCCACCAGCAGTGTACAAGGTTCAGTTTCTCCACGTCCTTGCCAACACTTGTCATTTTCAATTTTGTTGATTTTACCCCTCCTGGTGTATGAGATGAGGGGCTGGCTCACTGTGGTTTTGACTTATAATTCCCTAATGACTGACAATGTTGAACATTTTTTCATGTGCTTAGTGGCCATCTGTGTATTTTCTTTGGACAAATGTCTGCTCAAGTCCTTTGACCATTTTTATCTTTCTGTTATTGCACAAAATGGTTGAAACTTTAAAAAAAAAATGTGCTCCTTAAAAGGATGACCCCTTCTAATACTCAGCTTTCTAGGAATGTTATTCTCCAGGGGTTCTAGACTGACAAGGTTATTTCAGTCATCTCTTCCCCCTCCCACTCTCTTGGCTCACCACTCCCTCATTTTTCCTAGTGTTCATCTTTCAGATTAAACGTCACACGGTACTTGAATAAAGAATCAGGCTGCAGAATTTCACTCTGGGAAGCTGCCACAACTCAAATGCACCAATATCCTTTCCAAATATGTTAAAAAGATTAGAGAACTAGATTGTCCATTTGTGTTATTTGAATGCCCTTTGACAGTGACAATGTTATCGATATGTACTCCAGGCAGTATTTGCCAATGTGTTTTGGTGGGGGCTGGAAACAGGGTTTTGAATGTGCAGAGGCGAAATGTCTTTGTGGACAGATCTGAATGTTTTAGCCGAATGGTTCTGTTGGTTGTTTAATCTCAGTCTCACTCTCTGAAATCTCAGTGGAAAGAGAACCAGGTCGGGGGGAGACTGCAACCCTCAGGGACAGGTCCCATGGAAATGCGTCTTCAGGGCCTTGGACCTGAGCCCTGGGCTCCGAGGCACCGCTCGCTTTGGGCAACCAGCAGCTGTGAGCCAGGGAATCTGTCTCTTTTATGGAATTTGGAATGAGGAACTTCAGGAGAATTTTAAAAGCTGTTCTGAGTTAAATTGGGGGATGGGAGATGGGGGAAATGTCGTTTTGCTGTGACTGCTGAATATATAGCACTGACCTTGATCAAAACTACTTTTCTTTTTTTTTTAAGTCCATTAAGAAAAAGTCTGTTCTAAGCTTTAGGTCCAGAAACCATTCAATTTATCCTTTTCGTTTCTTTATCCAAGCCAAATATTTTCTAATCTTTTGTATTTTGCCTCATTCCACAAAGGATTTTTGGTACCTTGTAACACTGGATTTTCTGGAATCATTAAAATGTACATACTTTTTTTTTCTTTCTGGTTTTTCCTGCTACTGCTTTTCTCCCCTTTAAAAAAAAAAAAAAAGCTTTCTGGAAGTATCATTGACATACAGTAACCTGAACATACTTAAATGAGCAATTCGATAAGTTTTGACACGTGCGTGTATCCAGGAAACCATAGCCGCAATCAAGATAAGGAAGGGGACCGTCAAGCCCTGAAGGTTCTTTGTGCCCCTCCATCATCGTTCTGCCTCGCCCACCTCTTCAGCCCCTGATATTCTGTCATTGTAGATTGGTTCGCACCTTGTGTGATTTTATGTAAAGGGGATCGTACCGCACGTACTCTATTTTCTGGCTTCTTTTACTCAGCATAATTATTTCGACATTCCTCCGTGCTGTTGCTTGTTCGTTGTAGGTATACTTTTATTCCCGACTGGTATACCCGTTGTGTGGACATACCACGGTTTGTTTACGTACTCACTTGTTGATGGGCGTTTGGGCTGTTTCCAGCCTTTGTATGCGCCTATGTTTTCATTTTCTCTCGGGTGAAAACCTAAGAGTGGAATGGTTGGATCAAGCAGCAGAAGTGAGTTTCGTCTTCAGTCTTTCCCGTCTTCAGGGTCTTTCCCAGTGAGTCAACTCTTTGCATAAGGTGGCCAGAGTATTGGAGCTTCAGCCTCAGCCACAGTCCTTCCAGTCCCTTCCAGGGTTGTTTTCCTTTAGGATTGACTGGTTTCATCTCCTGAGGGACTTGAGCTACGTGGACATTAGGACACCTGGAGTTCCCTTACAGCCCTTCTGATGCTTCATTCTCATTCATCTTCTCTCTCTCTTCCTCCCTCTTCTGAGTCTTTTTTTTTTTTCTCTGAATTTCATTTTGGGTAATTTCTATTGCTGTTTCTTCACGTTCACTCATGTTTTCAGTTACTCTCAGCTAGTGTGTTATAGTTTTCATCTCTAGAAGTTTTCCTTATTTTATATCTTAATATGTATCTTCCAGGCATCTTCCTAACACATTCCTTTCTTTCTTTTAGCTTCTGGAACATAGGCAATACAGTTACGATAGCTTTAATTTCCTTGCCTCGTAATTCTGTCATTTCTGGGTGAGTTTTGCCAGCTGGTTCTTTTCCTTCTTATGGGTCATACTTTCCTGCTTCTTTGAATGCCTGGTGGTTTTTTATTTGATGCCAGACATGAATTTTACCTTGTTGAGAGATGGATATTTTATATTCCCATAAATTTTTTGAGCTTTGTTCTGGGATGTGGTTAAGTTACTTGGAAACAGTTTGATTTTTTCAAGTCTTGCTCTTCGGCTTCATTAGGGGGAAGCAGAGTAACATTTAGTCTGGGGTAAAATGCTCTGTGTTCTCTACCCAGGACCCTGTGGATTGTGGTTTTCCACCCTAGCTCAGCCTGACAGGAACTGTTTGCAGCCCTGTGTGCGCTCTGGAATGGCTGTCTTTATTCTTATTGGGTGGCTCCTGTCCAAGACCCGGGTAATCTCCTCACACATTAGTGCTGACGGCTGAAGCCGAAGACTTGCAGGCATCCTCTGCACATCCCTGGAGTGTTCGCGCTCTGCGGGTCCCTCCGCTTTGGTATTCTGCCCTCTGAACTCTCATCATCTTGGCTTTTCTGGACTTCCAGCACTGTCTCCCCCACCAAAGGAGACCCCCCAGGCTCCACCTGGCTCCCCTCTGTATCGCTTCCTGGGAACGCTTCAGGCTGTGCCTGGGGCAGTCATAGGCTCACCTCTTTGCATGTCCTCTCTGAGCAGTCACTGCCCTCACTGTCTGATGTCCAGTGTCTTGATAAACCGCAGTGTGGTGTATCTCGTCTGTTCTTTTCAGCTGTCTTAGGAGGGATGGCAAGTCCAGTCCCTGTTGCTCCATCTCGGCTCGAAGCAGAAGTTGAAGACACCTTGAAAAAAATAAATAGTTACACAATGTCAATAAAAAAGGACAAATAAAAAATTCTACAGTAATGATAATCACGAAAAGAATGTGGGTGAGAGAGGTTAGAGTTCAAACATCCTTTTAGAGTCTAACCTTAGAGTGTTGTAGCTCCACTTTTTTGATAGGAACCTAAAAGATAATCTGTACAATGAGAACCTAGGTACTTTCCCTTGTAAGGTCATCCATGAACCAGTCATGTCTGCCGTATTATCCTGAAGATAGAGGACTGGTTTTCAGTATGTTTTAGAAAGTTGTATCTTGAAGAACCAGTGGCCTGGCTTTAGCCCCAGTGGTGTATTTCAGGCCATTTAAATTGTGCTTTTCTGACCTTCATATCAATTATTAAAAGCACAGGCTTTCGTGCAGGGGAATGTTATCTAAAACTAATCAAAACAGTTCACTTTAGAAGACAGTCAGTGTTATGGGTAATGTAACTGTAGAGAACTTTAAATCAAAACATTTTTATACTAATGGAAATTAATAGAAAAAATAACGAGAATAGCTTTCATTTTATTTCTTTTACTGAAAGGTTTTAAATCCATTGTATCAAATAAAGACTTGTTAAAGGTACCTTTTTAGGTATTTTTTGTTAAGTCTGCTTATGAAGTGAGGCCCTCTTATGGAGTGGTGTCCAACAAACACAGTGAGCGCGTGCTGCACTAGCCTCCACGTGAAATAGAAACCTCGGCTCTGGACTTAGAGCTCTATCGAGTCCCACTCCTGTGCTCTTTATTCTGTCTGCTCTCCCCTTCCCCACCTCCAAAATTTTAATCTTGCCTTTTATGGTAAGGATTTGGGGATCCTGCATGACTTGCTAGGAGCTTTGTTACAAAGCTTTCTGTCTTTTTTCTTCTCCCTCCTCTCGGCTTCTCTCTCCTCCCCTCCCCTCCTCTCCCATTCCCCCCTCCCCTCCCCTCTCTTCCCCCTCCTCCCCTGTCTCCTCCCTCCTCCCCTCTCTTCCCCCTCCTCCCCTTCCCCCACTCCCTCATCCCAGCCATCCCAAAGACTGGACATGCCATTCCTGCCTTAGTGTGGTGCTTCTGAACTTCAGAGCAAAGCTCAAGTTTTAGGGCCGATCACTTCACACATTGCTGGGAGCATCTCTTGTTTGTTTAAAAACTGTACAGTGGGGATGTCTCTTACCGGAAACCTCACTTTTCCCCATGTGATGAGAATTCCTTTATGACCACACTAGATGTCAGAGATCTTAGAATTACTGTATTAATTTCTTGATTTTAATGGCATTGCTTGCTTATGCTGTTGGGGACACTGAGGTTTAGTAATCCTGGTCCATAGTCCTGGGGGACTTCAAGATGTTTGCTCAAAGGATGTCTTGTAAATACTTTCCCCCCTTGCAGAATTCACCCCCTGCAGGTTTGTGTTGCTTTTACATGAACTGTGCTCATTAAAGTCATGTTCTCTGACGTGAAAAATAGGCTTGATGTATACTTGATATGTACAAGGCTGTCAAAGATATTTATTAAATAAATCTGGAAAATTCAGGGTTAAAAAAAACATAAAATGGATGGAAAAGGTATTAAGCATTTTACAATATCTAGGTCTTTAAATTTCTAACAGAAACAAGACAGAATTTCTTCTGCAAAGTTAAGGGTGTGTGTGCATGCAGGCATGTGTCTACACGTGTGTGTGTGTGTGTGTGTGTGGAAGTGTGTATAGTATTAGAAATGAATATTAAAGTGTTAAGTGTTAAGTAAGCATTCTAAGGATTTCAAGAAATCTCAGGGCTCTGTGGGAAGTCTTTGCTGGCTTGGTAACTATCGTTAGGCAAAATGAAATTAGAGCGTATTTCAAGATAAAGTAATCAACACATTTCCTAAACACACAACCAGAGAATTTCAAGGCTGGTCTTTCCATGAGCTACTGTTCTTATCCTTTCTCTTTTGTTTCATCTGTCATGCATTCATTGAAACCCAGCAGCTCCCCCGGAACCCTGCTTTTTGCGCTCCACCTGTGTTTTGCTCTAGGTGTGTCTAGTCCTCTATTACATCTCCCACCGGCTTTTTGCCCAGTGCGTGATGGAGGTGGGGTGGGGACAGTTTAATTGCGCTCTGGTCTGTATCCGTTTTCCTGGGGTAGTTATTTGTTGACCAGTCTCTGTTCTGCTAGGTAGGGAGCCCTAAGGCTAGGAAGGTCACAGTGTCTGGCCCAGAAGATGCTTAGTAACATCTTGTTGAATTTAATGGAAGGTTTGTTAGCTTTAAACTCTGTGTCATCTAAATTCAAATGAGTCACATATCATGTCTTAGGGTGATCGTATGTGTTTTTTCAGGTGTCCAGCGCCACTGTTTCACAACCCAAGACTCATAAAAGGTCTTGGTACAATTTCCTTCCAGATTCAAGAGACTCTGCTGAAGCTCCTTTAATCAGTCACAGTGGCAGCGACTGATTTATATATATATATATATATATATATATATATATATATATATATTAATATCAGTCAGGGGCTATAGTCAAGTATACAAACATGAGCTCCATGTCATTTGAAACAGGGTTACTAATGGGATAGGGTCAGCTCTTGTCATTTTCTATGAAGCGATTAATTTCAGAGCCAGAGCTCAAGCGGCAGGTCCAGCCCTGGGATGAGCAAGACTCAGTTCCTGACCTACCCAGATGATCAAAGGAGAAGCCAGAGTCTTAGAAGTGAAACAGAGCTGGAACCCTCCAGCCAGGGGTGGCGTCCAGGGCTGCAAATCTCACAGCAGAGCTGAAATCCAGACCTGAGAATAACAGAGCACATGCTGCGTGTCCGCGCTGCCTGTTTCCGTATTTCTTTTGCGAGTGAATGCTGTAGTGATATAACTTTTCTGCAAACAGTGCATGATACGGGAAGCCAGCTTTTGCGTGAGATGTCTGCCTACAGATTATTGAGTCGTTGTTCATCCTTATTGCTCTCACGATTGGTTCCTAAAATACTAGAACCCTATTAGACTTTTTCTAAATGGCGTTTGTCTAATATTTTGGAAAAGGTAAAATGATGCAAAAATTATACGTTTATGTTGTGCTTAGTACCACACACGTCCTACTGGAATGAGTACTTGTCAACTGGAGGGACTCCAGGGTCCCGTGTAAAGGCTCGCCCTTGCCTTGCTGCATTCATGGCATGACTTAGATGAGGTGCGTGAGAAGCCTAACTTCTTCAATCTCATCTCTGAAACAGGCATGACACCCAGATGGAGCCAGTTGTATGAGCACTTCCCTGGTGGTCTAGTGGTTAAGACTCCAGTCTTCTAATGCAGGGGACATGAGTTCCATCCCTAGTATGGGAACTGATTCCACATGCAGCAGGGCCTGGCCAAAAAAAAAAAAAGGAAAAGAAGACGTCGTATGGGTTGGAGATAATGCCCCATAAGACCCAGGGTTTGACACATAGTGGGGGGGTAGTAAACGTAGCTATTACTGTTTGGTGCTATCCTTAATGTTTTAAATAATTAAGGAAAAGAGAGGCCACCTCAAAATAAAGGGGACAGATTCTCAGTTAACCTTTTAAAGAATAGCCCCACGTTGACCTCCTGGAACATCATTCAGATAACAGCAGGACCTTCATATCACCAGGAGATTTAGAGTCAAGAGTCTGTTTTTATCTCTAGGTAATGAGATAATCATATGAATGAAGAAAAAAGTGTACTTTCCTTGCCTTTTTAATAGAATAAAACAGATAAGTTACCTGAAGATCTTTTTGTGCCACTTCTCACTGTAAACAGTAATTAAGCTTGAAAGTCATAGCCACAAATAGCAGCATGAAGACCAGGTAAAGGGCACAGCTCAAGGTCACCTTTTTACCCACGGAACCAGGCATGCGATAGGACCTACCAGGCCTAGTGACATCACCTGAGACTCAGAAAGAAGCTGGCGTTTGGCTAGGTTCTTATGAGAAGCGAGTCAAGACAGAAGCCTGGATGGAATGCTCGGTGCGTGTTTTGGCCACCAGCCAGGTGCTGTCAAGGGTTCCCTGTTGGCTCTGATGGTAAAGAACCTGCTTGCCAGTGCAGGAGATGTGAGAGACACAGGTTCGATCCCCGGGTTGGGAAGATCCCATGGAGTAGGGCATGGCAACCCACTCCAGTATCCTTGCCTGGAGAAGCCCATGGACGGAGGAGCCTGGTGGGCTACAGTCCATAGGGTTGCAAAGAGTCAGACACGACTGAGTGACTAACACTTTCCCATGACAGCACCTGCAAGCGTGCTAAGTCGCTTCACTGTGTCCGACTCTTTGCAACACCACGGACAGTAGCCCGCCAGGCTCCTCTGTCCATGGAATTCTCCAGGCAAAAATACCGAAGTGGGTTGTCATTCCCTTCTCCAGGGGATGTTCCCAGCCCAGGGATCGAGCCTGGGTCTCCCGCGTTGCAGGCGGATTCTTCACCGTCTGAACCACCAGGGAAGCCCTGCTGTCATGGCAGAGGACTTTCGTGAAGCTGTTCTTCATTTCAGCTTGTGTCACATTTCCTCCACGTGATCAAGGTGCTGCAGAGCCAGAAATGGTACTTTTTACTTTCATCTCAGCCTGTCTCATGGGGCAAGCACTGCGCATACTTGCAGGATGTGTTCAATAACTTAGTAAAGTTGATTTCACTGTTTTCAGTGTTTGCTCTTTGCTGTGATAAACAATATTAGCAGCAGTGAACTATAGAAACCCTAGACTACCTAGGGAATTTGGGATGGACATGTACATACTGCTGTATTTTAAATGGATAGCCATCAAGGACCTACTGGGTAGTGCATGGAACTCTGCTCAATGTTATGCGGCAGCCTGGATGGGAGGGGAGTTTGGGAGAGGATGGATACATGCATATGCATGATTGAGTTCCTTCCCTGTTCACCTGAAACTGTCGCAACATTGTTAATCGGCTATACCCCGACACAAAATAAAAAGTTAAAAACCATAAAGCAATATGAACAAGTGAAAAAATACTAAACTACCATTTGTGTTGAGCACCCATTTGCCATCATCCTGTTTGATGTTTCATATACATTAACCTCTGACCTCACAAGAACTTCAGAAGACAGGTTATGGTGTTATTCCTAGAGGGGTCAAGTCCCGTTGGCCAAGCTCACACAGTTCATCAGTGCCAGACCCAGGAGCTGAGCCCTGCTGAGTTTGAATCCCAGGTCAGTGTCCTCTCGGAAGCCCCAGGACCCAGACAGTCCAGTGCAGGTAACCCTGATCATGATCTTTTCCAAGAACCAGCCTTCTGAACTGTGTTCAGACCTTGACAGAATGCCAGGAGGCTGGACTTGCAGCCCCAGGAAGGTCTGTGGCTGGCAGAGTGTCTTCTAGAACAGCTGGCCCGCTGAGACATCTGCCCTGAGGTCCTCGCCCCACTGTGGGGCCGGTCGCGCCTCACATTAAATCCTGTCCACCCCCTCGCACACAGCATTACCGCCATCTGAGGGATGGTTACCCACACTGAGATAAAGGGACACCCTGCCCGCCCTGTGTAAATAGATCCCCGGGACTTGCTGAGGAAATGAGCAGCGCCACAGCCAGTTCTGGGTAAAAACTCAAGAGGTAAAAATACAGAGAATATCATCTTTTCCCAAGCTTCCCCTAACACACCCCAGAGTGCAGTGATGCTTGAAAGAATGCGAAAACTTTGAAAACCGATCAAGCTGCCCTCTTGTTAACACCATCTTAACGACCTCTGTAGACGAACTTTAGAGGCCTTAGAATGAAAATTACTTAAGTAAATAACCTGTGAAGGTTTCACGTGGGCTGGATTCCCAGTCTCATGAGGTTTTCTTTGACGGAATTCAGATGCATTCGCCCATCCTGTGCCGTGCCATGCGCAGAGGTTGGAAATGGTTTGTGTTGGTTAAACCGAGCTTGGGGTTTTGTTGCTCATTATGCTAATCAGCTTGGCCCCAGCTGAATTGGCATGGTAAGTCGTTCGAACAACACTGGCCTTTTCTGTGCACAAGGTTAAGAACTCCAGGCAGCTGCCACTGCTGCCAAGAAGCCTGAGTCTGATCTCGAGGGTCACTGCCCACAGCAGCAGAAGACATTCCACAGTGGTGAAGGCTGCGGTGCTGGCAGGATCTGATAAGCACTGGGATTATGTGGCCTGGGGAGAACTTCAGCCAGTCTCACAAATGGAGGTCCTCTTAGCAGATCAGACCTTTAAGTTTTTAATCACTTGTATTTGAAGGCAGATACGGAGGTTCTTGGGCTTCCCTGGTGGCTCAGGTGGTAAAGAATCCACCTGCAGTGCAGGAGACCGGAGTTCGATCCCCAGGTTGGGAGGATCACCCGGAGAAGGGAACATCTACCCGCTCCAGTATTCTGGCCTGCAGAATTCCGTGGACAGAGGAGCCTGGCGGGCTGAAGTCCATAGGGTCACACAGAGTTGGACACGACTAAAGCGACTTAGAACGCATACATGCACAAACAGGCCACTGGAATGCTGTTTTGCATCATAAATGTTGACAATATAGAGCAGCAGATATATAGCTGCCTGTCTTACATGCTGGATTATGTGATAATGATTATAAGACACAAGGTTGAACAATAGAAGCTGACTGATTCCCGTCCAGGGCTGTGCTGGCCAGCACATTCTGTGTGTTCGGGTCCCACCGATGGATGTGGCACCCTGCTCAAAGCTGCCGTCCACTCGGACAACTCAAAAAATATGATTCTATAAGCAGATTGGTAGCTTCCCTGATAGCTCAGTTGGTAAAGAATCTGCCTGCAATGCAGGAGGCCCCAGTTCGACTCCTGGGTCATGAAGATCCCCTGGAGAAGGGATGGGCCACCCCCACTTCAGTATTCTTGGGCTTCCCTTGTGGTTCAGCTGGTTAAGAATCCGTCTGCAATGTGGGAGACCTGGGTTCAGTCCCTGGGTTGGGAAGATCCCCTGGACAAGGGAAAGGCTACCCACTCTAATATTCTGGCCTGGAGAATTCTTTCCATGGACTGTCCATGGGGTCGCAAAGAGTTGGACACGACTGAGCAAATTTCACTTTCACTTTCCATAAACAGATTATTTTATGGCTTAGAAAACACGTTATTAATCAAACGCTCATGTCTAATGAATTTTTCAGCGCTATTTTATATCATGATATTCAGTCAGAAATGAAGAGACAGAGTTTGGGGATCCCCCCCACCTCTAGCTTTTTTCGTCTAGGGATTTCCCCACTCAAGCCAATGTTTACAGTTTTCAAACTTCGTTTTTTGACTTTTTAAGGACAAAAAGACTGCAGGTTTTTCCACATGTGTCCTCACTGACCTGTGTGTTTACTGCTTAGCTCAGGGAAATCATGAAACATGAAATCATAAAAATCATGAAACAGGGAGTCTGGGGTGTTTTTCTAGTGCCCCATCGTCCCTCCACCAAGCGAGTGCAAACTCCCGCTGGAGTCTATATGCTTGTGTCCATGCTCCAGTGCTGCTTCTGTTGTTTATATGATTTGCAGGCTTCACAATGCCTTTCTGCAGGGAGTGCTATGCAAGAGAAGTCATCGTACCCAGCAGCAGAAGAGATTCATGATGCTTACATGTTCGTTAGGAGACATGAACAGTGAGCAAACAAGCAAGGTGATTATAGTCCATGGTGATGCTATGAAAGAAAGAAATAAGATGGATGTGACTTCCTTGGCGGTCCAGTGATAAAGACTGCACGCTTCCGCTGCAGGTTTGATCCCTGCTCAGGGGACTGCCATCTGCAAACTGCATGCATGCGTGCTGAGTCATTTCATTCGAATCCCATTCTTTGTGACCCTATGGACTGAAGCTCACCGGGCTCCTCTGTACATAAAGTGAAAGTGAAAGTCGATCAGTCGTGTCTGACTCTTTGCAAGCCCCTTGGACTGTACCATCCATGGAATTCTCCAGGCCAGGACACTGGAGTGGGTAGACTTTCCTTTCTCCAGGGGATCTTCCCAACCCAGGGATCGAACCCAGGTCTTGGATTCTTTACCAGCTGAGTCACCAGGGCATGGCACGGGCAGAAAAGAGAAGAAAAGAAACAAGGTGAATGTGACTGAAAAGAACAACTTTAGGAAAGATTATTAGCCAGATTCTCTGAAAAACTCCCATTTGAATTGAGACTGAAAGAATAGAACTTGGTCATGGAAATGCTTCAGGCAAAGGCAACAGCAGACACAAATCCTTAAAGTAAGAGAGAAAGGGTAGTGTGACAGGAACTCAGAAGGAGAAGAGAAGAAGGGTGTAAGATGAGTTGGAGAGGCCAAGAGGACCATGGAGGGCCCTGATGGACCTTGCTAAGAAATTATGAGTTAGCTGTTCTAGACAGAACTGTGATGAGTTGTCAAGGCTGTATATTGTCACCCTGCTCATTTAATTTATATGCAGAGTATATCATGCAAAATGCTGGGCTGAATGAAGCACAAGCTGGAATCAAGATTGGTGGGAGAAATATCAGTAACCTCAGATATGCAGGTGACACCACCCTTATGGCAGAAAGCAAAGAGCCTCTTGATGAAAATGAAAGAGGAGAGTGAAAAAGCTGGCTTAAAACTCAAAAATCAAAAAATTAAGATCATGGCATCCAGTCCCATCACTTCATGACAAATAGATGGGGAAACAGTGGAAACACTGACAGACTTTATTTTCTTAGGCTCCAAAATCACTGCAGATGGTGACTGCAGCCATGAAATTAAAAGTTGCTTGCTCCTTGGAAGAAAAGCTATGACCAATCTAGACAGCATGTTAAAAAGCAGAGACATTACTTTGCTGACAAAGGTCCATCTAGTCAAAGCTATGGTTTTTCCAGTAGTCGTGTATGGATGTGAGAGTTGGACCATAAAGAAAGCTGAGCGCTGAAGAATTGATGCTTTTGAACTGTGGTGTTGGAGAAGACTCTTGAGAGTCCTTTGGAGTGCAAGGAGATCCAACCAGTCCATTGTGAAGGAAATCAATCCTGAATATTCTTTGGAAGGACTAATGCTGAAGCTGAAGCTCCAATACTTTAACCACCTGATGCGAAGAGCTGATCATTGGAAAAGACCCTGATGCTGGGAAAGATTGAAGGCAGGAGGAGAAGGGGGCGACAGAGGATGAGATGGTTGGATGGCATCACCAACTCCATGGACATGAGTTTGAGCAAGCTCCAGAAGTTGGTGATGGATAGGGAAGCCTGGCGTGTTGCAGTCCACGAGGTCACAGTCAGGCGTGACTGAGCAAATGAACTGAACTGATTGCTTTGTCAGGTTTGTTGTTGTTTAGTTGCTAAATTGTGTTGTCCGACTTTTTGTGACCCCATGGACTGCAGCCTGCCAGGCTCCTCTGTCCATGGGATTTCCCAGGCAAGAATACTGGAGTGAGTTTTCATTTCCCTCTCCAGGGGATCTTCCCAACCCAGGGTTCAAACCTGCATCTCCTGGCAGGCAGATTCCTTACCACTGAGTCACCTGGGAAGCCTGTTTGTCAGATTAGCCAATCCTTTAAAGTCTTGACTGGTGGGTAGTCATTGCACGGACCTGTCAGTAGCATCGTTGGAACAAAAGCCAGAGGCTGGGCAGCAGATTTCCACCACCTGTGGGAAGTTGTACTAGACATATGCTAAGATCCACTCTACTTCTAGGGTTCTCTAATATCATGCAAAGAAAATGGCCCGGCTCTAGAAAAATATCATGGCAATTAAAACCACAGTTTAAAAAAACGAAAAGCACAAATCTAGAGAAAAAAAAGACAGTAGCAGAATGAAGCACTGTAGTTCCTTGTAATAAAAGGCTTCACACAAGTCTGCCGTGGTCTCTGGTGGTGTGGTTTGGTTGCTCAGTTGTATCCGACTCTTTGTGACCCCGTGGACTATAGCCCACCAGGCTCCTCTGTCCATGGGATGTCCCAGGCAAGAATCCTGGAGCGGGTTGCCATTTCCTCCTCCAGGGGATCTTCCTGACCCAGGGGTTGAACCCGGGTCTCCTGCACTCAGGTGGGTCTCCTGCACTGCGGGCAGATTCTTTACCGACTGAGCCAGCAGGGAAGCCGTGGTCTCTAGTTTTTAGATACCACTGTGTGATGGCCGCGTGCTGGTGTGTGCCTCTGGGTCTGACTTCTCTGGGCAGCAGTTGAGACTCAGTTGCTCCTTTCTTCCCCGGTCTAGATGACAGCGCTTCTGCTGCCAGCAGCATGGAGGTGACAGACCGCATCGCCTCCCTGGAGCAGCGAGTCCAGATGCAGGAGGACGACATCCAGCTGCTCAAGTCGGCTCTGGCCGATGTGGTTCGGAGGCTGAACATCACCGAGGAGCAGCAGGCTGTGCTCAACAGGAAAGGACCTACCAAAGGTGGGCATTGGAGATGCACGGGAATGGCAGTGGGCTCGGCATTGGTGCATTTTGGTTATTTCTCATTTTAAGTATTCTTTTCTAAAAAGTCGAAGTACAGTTAATTTACAATGTTGTGTTAGTCCCAGGCGTACAGCAAAGTGCTTCAGTCATATATATACAGGCGTGCATGCTAAATTGCTTCAGTTGTGCCTGACTCTCTGCAGCCCCATAGACTGTAGCCCGCCAGGCTCCTCTGTCTGTGGGATTCTCCAGGGAAGATTACTAGAGTGGATCATCGTTTCCTTCTGCAGCGATCTTCCCGACCCAGGGATCAAATCCCTGTCCCCTGCATTGGCAGGCGGGTTCTTTGCCACCAGCACCACCTGGGAAGAACATACGCATACATGTATCTATTCTTTTTCAGATTCGTCTCTCTTATGTGAGTGTGCGCTTGTGTCGGACTCTTTGCGATCCCGTGAACTGTAGCCTGCCAGGCTCCTCTGTCTGTGGGATTCTCCAGGCACAGATACTGGAGCAGGTTGCTATTACTTCCTTCTCCAGCTGATCTTCCCGAACCAGGGCTAGAACCTGGGTCTCCTGCCTTGGCAGGCAGATTCTTCACGGGTGCCTCCTGGGAAGCCCTTATAGGATGTCACAAAATACTGAGTATAGTTCTCTGACTGTATGTACAGTAGGCCCTTGTTGGTTATCTGTTTTATATACAGATGAGATGGTTAGATAGCATCAGCAGCTCAACGGAAATGAATTTGAGCAAACTGCAGGAGATAGTGGAGGACAGAGGAGCCTGGTGTGCTGCAGTCCGTGGGGTTGCAGAGACTTGGATACGACTTAGCGACCGAACGACCACAATAAGTTGTATATGTTAATCCCAACCGCCTAATTTATCCCTCTCCCTCCGTTCCCCTTTAGGAATCGTAAGTTTGTTTTCTATGTCTGTGCGTCTATTTCTGCTTTGTAAATAAGTTCATTCGTATTTGTTTTTGGGTGCCACATGTAAGTGATAGCCTGTGGTGTTTCTCCGTCTGACTGACTTCACTTGCTTTGATCATCCCTGGGTTCATCCACGTTGCTGCAAGTGGCATGATGTGGTCCTTTTGTGTGGCCGACTAATGCGCCCCTGCATACAACGTGCCGCACCTTCTTTACGCACGCCTCTGTTGATGGACATCTCGGCTGCTTCACTGTCTTGGCTGTTGTGGACGGTGCTGATCTGGACCCTGGGGTGCATGTGTCTTTTTGAATTATGGTTTTCTCTGGACATATGCCCAGGAGTGGGATTGTAGGATCACACGGTCGTTCACGGCAGATTCTTGCTCCAGGAGATACATTGCTCTCTTAATCTTGGCAGAGAACCCAAGCTTCTAACAACACTGAAGCAATCATTGGATTGTTGAAATCATCCCACAAAGTGTGACAGTATCTTTTGCCTGGACATTGGTGAGTTGTAGCCGACGTTAGTGAGTTGTAGCCAACGTTGCAGCCGACATTGGTGAGTTGTAGCCGACATTGGTGAGTTATAGCCGACCTTGGTGAATTGCAGTAGACATTGGTGACGAGTAGCTGACATTGGTGACTTGTCGCTGAGGTTGGTGACTTGTAGCCAATGTTGGTGAATTGTAGCCGACGTTGGTGAATTGTAGCCCAGGCGTGCACAGTTGTAGGTGATCAGTAAATGCCAGTTGAATCCAGGAAGAAATGTCCACAGTGGACTGGAAAACAGTTTGCTAAGACTCTGAGATAGAGAGAGCTTGTCAAACCAAAACCAAAACCACACACTATTCCTTGGCCCCTGTGGAGGCTGTGCCACCTGGATACTTTCAGTGACTCTCATCTCTCTCTCTGCCCTCAGTTTATAATGGCGTCCAGTCCAGCGCAGCAAACACTCTTGATCAGGGGCTGAGAGGGGGCAGGCCCCTCCCTGACGTGCTTAGAACCTGAAGCTTATTACTAACTTCCCCTCCTTCTTTGCTCATAAGCTCCTGGTAAGGCAAAACCTCCTGGTTTTTTTTTTTTTTTTAATCCCTTTTTCTTTTTTCTAGTAGAACATTGCCTATAACAGAATTCTATACCTATAAATAGTGGATTTCTGGCACATTTAAATCACCATTTCATTCCCCAGTGGTGCCTAGGAACAAAATAGAAAGCAATATTTGTGTGTTAAGTAACTCTGTAGTGACCCTCTTCTTACAGTTGTAGAAATAAAATGCCTCGTAAAAGCTTCTCTCCTGCTAGTTAGAACCCTGGCAGCTGATTTCAGCCAATATGCATTACTCATCTTTGGCCAGAACTGCTTTTCCTCATGGCTAACTCTTGAAAACGGAATTCATCTTGGCTGTCAAATTCCTTTGGTTAAGCCGTTTTAAGTCTGTAGCATGTAAATGTCCCTTTAAAATTACCTTTCTTATTTTGTTGGGATTTAGCAAATCATTTCACAGTTACCATCTTTTCCTTGGAGTCGGGAGAGGGTACTATCTTGATGTTGCATCTGTTTGTTTCTTCTCCAGCCTGGATACATTTTCACATGTCTGTGGAAAGCAATCTCTTTTCCCTGTCCTTCAGGGTAATTATCACCAGCTCCATGTGAGATATACATATTGGGAGATGCCTGCATTGTGAATAATCCCTTTAAATAATCTTTTTCTCTTAAGTTACAAAGCGATTAGGGTATTTTAAATAGAAACCAGGTTATTCTAGGTATTCTTGACCTACGCAGCTTTCCAAAAATAAATCTGATGACTACTGTATCTTAAAGGGTGCATTTGAAGTCGTTGCTTTATATACAACTTCAGGCTTCTAAACTTCTATTTTTAGAAGCGGGGGGGGCGGCGCGGAATAAAGGGGCCTGCCCAGGAGTTTTCTTTTCTTGATTAAGAGTAAAGTTTGAGTCTTGGAAACTTCTAACTTTTTTTTCTTCACACTTAGACTGGATGTTTCTTTATAGCATTCTTTTCGAAAATGAAAATAAACCAAAGCACGATAAAGTCACACCAAGAAATAGAAAAAAGGTCGTAAGAGAACTGGTGAGTGGCATGGCCTGAATGCAGGGGGCTGTGGTGTTCCCGCTTTCATATGCACTTAGAAGATGGTGGGAGAGGAGGGGAGAAGCAGAAGTGATCCCATGGGAAGCTCCGAGTCGCTGCTTCTCTTTCAGAGCTTGCCATGTTGGCATGCCATGTGCCCCTTACCTGGAGCTGGCACTCCAGAGCTGTGGCTTAGTTGGGGGATACTTAGGCAAGACAGCTTTGAGACAAACCTTCTCTGGGTCTTTGAAGGCCACAGTATTACTGCCACATGCTGTTCTTTGGGTTTGCCGCCCTCGTACAGACTGGGCATGTGGTGTTCAGATTTTTTAAATATTAAACGACTTTCCCTCCAGGGTGAGTTGCCAGAAGCTTAGGTCTCAGAGTCTTGAGCTTCTGGTGCATAGCGTTGAGCTGTTTTCCCAGTGACAGGGATGACTGGGCCTCAGAGAAACAGGCCACCTGGTCAGACAGGGAGCCGCTGGTGTAGCTCAGCTCAAAAGAAGGGCATGGTGAGCGCCGTGACCGTCCATCAGCCATTCTAAAATGTCAGACTGTAGTGTCCACTCACTGGCCTCAGTACTGCCAGGGAGACCATGGATGATAACTCATTCTTTTCATGATAGTGTGTCCTTCACTATCTCCCAGAGCTTGTTCAAACTCATGTCCAGTGAGTCGGTGATGCCATCTAACCATCTCATCCTCTGTCGCTCCCTTCTCCTCCTGCCTTCAATCTTTCCCAGCATCAGGGTCTTTTCCAGTGATCGGCTCTTTGCATCAGGTGACCAAAGTATTGGAGCTTCAGCTTCAACATCAGTCCTTCTGATGAACGTTCAGGACTGATTTCCTTTAGGATTGATAGGTTTGATCTCCTTGCTGTCCAAGGGACTAGGAAGATTTGGGATGTTTTAATTATGCTGCGCTTGGGTTATCATAAATTGGGGAGAAGAGAATTGAATAATATCTGGAGGCCGATATTCTTAAAATTCTTGCTAATATGAAAGTTTTTTCAATATTGTGGTTGGACTAGGGGGACAGAATGCAGTGAAAAGACACCATTATATTGCTATTCTGAGTGTAGATACAGAAAAATGCATGGGAATAAGGGAATTCCTTACAGAATTACAGGTATTGGAGAAAAATTGTATAGAAAATACAAAAGCAAAAGTAACCACTAGAGACATAACCAGAAAACTGTGGCACCTCATATGAGGGAAAGCTTTGTAATCTTCAAAGATGCTTCTGTTTTAGGTAACAGCATGGGAGATGTTTGTGTATTATATTAAAAGGCAGAATCAGGATATCATACTGGATATGTTGTATTTTCCAACTGAACAGACAAAAATCTATGCAATGAAGAGTGAAATGTACCAAGAGTTGAGTTATCTTTTTTTTTCCCTGAGTGATGGGGTGATGATTTTTTTTTCCTTTTTATACTTTTATACTAAATGTTCTTTGGTGTGCATTCCTTAATAAGCAGAAGGAATTTATGCTTTAAAAATGACTCCTTTCTTACCACCAAAGGTGATCTTCACTGCACAAGGTCAGCAACAGGGCTCAGAACAAATGTCTGGAGGCTGCAGCTTGCTCACGTGTATTCTAGAGAAGACAAGGAATGTGCTTTGGAGTTAAATTCATAATAGATCCGTTGTTGACATGCACGACTAATTTCCACTTCAGTTCTAGGGAAGTGTTATGGGATTTTAATGTAAAATGTAGGTTGAAATCTAGTTGTCCCTTGTATGAGAGGATTGTCTGCTTTTTTATACATTAACCAACAAGAGTTCTTATTTCTCATTTTAAATTTTGCTTGGCAGTTCAGACTGTCGTTTGACAGCTTAACTTTTTAAAAACCTGAATATACCTTCTTCAGACTTTCCTGTTCTTTATATTAATAGTCCCATTAATCAATAGATCAGAGAGTAAATCACTATAAGCAGAAACCATCTGCTGGAGGCACTGACAAGCAAGACAGTTCTGTTAATCTGGAACATCAAAACCTCATCTCAGAATTTAGTCTTTGCGAGTACTGTGGAAAGCAAACTGCAAGTCATCCTTAAGGAGCTTCTGCTATATTAACACTTAACACTGATATTCACTATAATACCTGAGACTACCATTTATTAATTGGATAGGTGTTGGCCTTTGCAGTAGGTATTTTGGATATATTAATTCATGTCACTTCTCCATAGCCCTTTGAGGTGGGTATTAGTGTTCCCATTTTGCAGATGAGAAGGCAGCCTCTAGGAGACTGGATAATTTGCCCCACACAAATTGTCCATCTGGTTTGAGGAAATCTGGAACTTGACCCCTGTAGGCCTGGCTTCGCTTCTATTTCTCAGTCATCTGTGTTGCTTGGATGTACACGCCTCTTAGCAGTATTATTTAAATTAGCATTATTCAAATCAAACCGAATATTTAAGAAATGAATACTATGTGACTTGAAATGAGAGTTCTTTTTTTCAAGGTTTAATTTAATTTGCAAAGTATCCTAAATACAATAAATCATATTCAGCATATAATTATGTAAAATATTGTATTATAGTCTTTTATAGTCTATAAATTTTATTAGAGAGGTGTAACTAACAAATTAAAAAATTTTAAGTTCTTTTCAGTGAATGAAATCAATGCATATTTAACTTAGTTCTTTATCCTGGTTAGCCAAAATTAGCAATTTTTCCTTCTCTCACATCTACTGTGCTTTCTCCTTATCTTTCTCCTTACAAATTAGTTAATTACAGAAAATAACTTGTGCTTTCTTTTAGACAGAACATGCCATAGTTTCTTCCATTTTCCTCTGTAATTGCCTTTGCCAGTTTAAATAGACGTTCGTTAGTGATTTGTAGAATAGACTTGATAGATATGGAGGAGGAAATGGCAGCCCACCCCAGTAGTCTTACCTGAAGAATCCCATAGACATAGGAGCCTGATGGGCTACAGTCCATGGGACTGCAAAGAGTTGGACACGGCTGAGCGACTGAACACTTGGTAGATATATTCAGTAGATATATTTCAGAGACTGAGAAAGATTGTTTTTAAACTTTGTATTATGAATACGTTCAAATGCATATAAAAGTAGAAAGAAATAGGCATGTGCTATCCCTGTTTCACAAACACGCCTTGTGCATACGGCATTTTTATTTCTCCAGTGTATCTTTAGGATAGGTTCCTGGAAGTGGGATTGCTGGATCGAAGGATAAATGCATCTGTAATATTGCTTGGAATTAGTGATAAGACTTTTACCTAGCACATGAGTAATTATCTACTTTGTCTTACACTTTATCGAAAGCATGTCACCTTTTCTGATTCCAAATATAGACATCTTTTCAATTTTGACGTAGATAGTTAGGAATTCTGGGTTCATAATGGTCAGTTTTGTTAAACTTTGAATTTCTACATATAGTCACATACATAGTCATGCTTTTCATAATTAAATTTATTTTGAAACCTATGCTTATCAAATGTTGCACATTAGATAAGTTGTTATTGTTTTTTATTGAGTTGTTAATGTGATGTAAATTAAAAGGGTAACAGATTTCATTTTGGGGGGACTCCAAAATCTCTGTGGATGGTGACTGCAGCCATGAAATTAAAAGTTGCTTGCTCCTTAGAAGGAAAGCTATGATCAACCTAGATAGCATATTAAAAAGCAGAGACATCTCTTTGCTGACAAAGATCCATATAGTCAAAGCTATGGCTTTTCCAGTAGTCACGTACAGATGTGAGAGTTGGACCATAAAGAAAGCTGAGCACCGAAGAATGGATGCTTTTGAACTGTGGTGTTGGAGAAGACTCTTGACAGTCCCTTGCAAGGAGATCCAACTAGTCCATCCTAAAGGAAGTCAGTCCTGAATATTCATTGGGAGGACTGATGCTGAAGCTGAAATTCCAACACTTTGGTCACCTGATGTGAAGAACTGACTCATTGGAAAAGACGCTGATACTAGGCACAACTGAGAGCAGGAAGAGACGAGGGCAACAGCGGATGAGATGGTTAGCATCACCTATTCAGTGGATGTGAATTTGAGCAAACGCTGGGAGATAGTGGAGGACAGAGGAGCCTGGCGTGCTGCAGTCCATGAGGTCGCAAAGAGTTGGACACGACTTAATAACAACAGTTAAAAGGGTATCTTGATCATAAAATTATAACGATATCATAATAACAAACATTAGTAGATTTGACTACCTATACTTGAATGTGTTTACATCAGCTATAGTTTTGAAAATATATTGTCAAAAATAGTATTTCATGAAAGTCTGGGTATTCCAATCCTCCCATTTCGAATGATGAAGACTTTTTCGTTTCAAGCATACTTGTGAATGCCTTAGACCCGAGATTCTGAATACCTTTGTTAGAGATTTTCAGTTCCCACAGTCTGGAGTCATTTTGTAGGGAAGTTCACTCAAGGGTAGTTTGTGGGAGTTTATATGAAATAGTACGCAGGCAGACAGGTCATAAACACTCTGTATGTGGCTGCCTCTGCTCCCTGCAGGACCTGTCCACTTCAGCCTGCTGGCTCCTCTCCTTCACTTCCGGTGGGTTAGTGGGTCTATGAGAACTTACACAGCGTGGCAAAGTCACATAGAAACCCGGGTGTTTCTTCCCTGAACACTCTTCTCACTCTAATGTAGGAATCAGGGTCCTAGATTTCAGAGCAGGAAGAGCTACCCTTCCAGCATTTTATGAAGTCTTTACCGTATGGACTAGGGAAGCAGGTCCCAGGGGGTCTTGCCTGCGGTCACACTGCCAGTTTGGGACACTCTGGACCTCACGCCCAGGCCCCCGTCTCCCAGACCTGATCGCCCTCTGTCCTCTCCTCCCTCCACTCAACCTGGGCACCAGTAAAAGAGTGACTGTTTGGGCGACGAGAACCGCCTGGGGTCTTCCTTGGCCCCTGCCTGTGTGTGCAGGATACAGAGAGGACCTTCACTGGACCTTCGTCCGCCTCGGGCAGCTTTGATCGTAACTGAAATCCTGCATTCAGTTCTTCTCACACAGCTTTCAGATTACTAGGCTGCACCTTGATATCCAAACTAGAGCGTTTCATCATCTGAGTGCAGCGAAGGGACTGTTTGTCTATGTTTTGCCCCTAAAAGCAATTAAATGTATGTGTGTGTACATGCTCAACCACGTCTGACTCTTTGCAGTCCCAGGGACTGTAGCCCACCAGGCTCCTCTGTCCATGGGATTTCCCAGGCCGGAATACTGGAGTGCGTTTTCATTTCCTACTCCAGGGGATCTTTCCAACCCAGAGATCGAACCTAGGTCTCTTGCGTCTCCTGCATTGGCAGGTGGATGCCTTACCACTGCATCACCTGGAAATAATTATTTTTAAAAAAGCTTTCTTGAACCAGAAGAATGTCTCATATCTCAGTGTCATGTCGAAGCCAGCGATCCATTTATCTTAACACCCAATGAGCTGGAAATTGTGTTTGAATCTTCCTTCCCTGGTGGTATTTCTCTCCTGCAGTTTTTAAGATCGATCGTCTGAAAATGACTCAGTATAGCTGTTCTTGTGTCTTGCCGTTCTCATCCTCCAGGCTGGTGCCTGTTCAGATTGGACACTGGGAAATACGCTTTTCTTCAAAACTTTTCTTTATGGTAGTGACATTTTTTCCTTGAGTGGCTAATCATGTTTACATATGAAGACATGAAAGAAATCTCCTGCGATGTTCTGTGCAAAGTAGGTATTTAGCAAACATACTGGTGTAGTTGTGATGCTGTTCAAGAAGTCAGTGGTGACACAGGCCGAGCACAGTGTCGACAGGGATGTAGCAGTGATTGGATCTTGTCAAAGTGGGACTCTTTGCAACCTCTTGTCACTCCAGCAGTGACCACCATTTCTTCTCCTTCCTTCTTTCCCCCTCCTCTACACACACATGCACCCTAAAAAACATAAGTCGCTTAGTCATGTCTGACTCTTTATGACCCTTTGGACTGTAGCCCATCAGGGACCTCTGTCCATGAAATTCTCCTGGCCAGAGTACCAGAGTGGGATGCCATTTCCTTCTCCAGGGGATCTTTCCGACCCAGGGATCAAACCCAGTCTCCTGCGTTGCAGGCAGATTCTTTGCCATCTGAGCCACCAGGGAAGCCCCTTTCCTCTCCATAGCCGCTGTTTTTCTTTTATGATTTCTCATTACAGCTTTAACAATTCTGTTTGCTTTTGATGCTACCCTATTATAGTTTAATGTGTGAGGTTTATTATGCCCTCTGAGAAGGCCTGCTGCATGCAGTTGATGTTCTTTTTATGGGCTTTTAAAAATCCCATCTCCTTTTGGGGGAGAAGAACAGTACTCAATTATTATGAGACTGAATTTTGAAATTATGACTCAAGGAAAAATTAAAAACAGTGACTCAGAGGGGATCTCCTTGGCAGTCTAGTGGTTGAAATGCTGCCCTTCCACTGCAGGGGGTGTAAGTTCAATCCCTGGTCAGGGAACTAGGGATCCCACATGCCTTGTGTCGCAGCCAAAAAAAGAGTCCGAAAGGGCCACACAGGTCCTTTTTTTGGAAGCAGGATCTTTGTTCTTGAAATTTAGGCTCCTTTGTGGAGCCTGTGGGTGATGGGGTGGATGGGACTAGATGCATGAAGGTGGCACAAAGCAGGGGCCGTGGCGGCCCCAGGGGCACCCAGCCTGGCTTGTAAGCATGTGGGAGGCAGGTCTTGGCTTAGATGCTGGAGAGGAGCAGGGGGCCAGCCATCGTCCATCAGCCCCGCCACGTCCTTTACCCTCCTCCAGCCAGCTCTCTGCCTCCAGGGGTGGGGCTGTACGGACCATACCTTTTAGCCTCTCGCTCTCGGCTCCAGTGAGGTTTGAGCAGCAATATCCCCAGTGGGGTCTGCATGGAGGGAGAGTGAGGTCAGAGGCTGTACCCCTGACTCCTTCCAGCCGGGTCCCCAGTTGGGCTGTGGCCCCGCCCCCTGGTTGTAGCTGCTTCTCCCCCAGCACCATCTCTGCTCTTAGGGTCCAGTTACCTGCCAGCCTGTGGCCCCATGGGCACGTGATGGGGCTGGGGCTCGGTGTGGAGTCCAGCCCACTTCCCAAGCACAGAGAGCGGGATCTAGGTGGCGCCCCCTCCCAGCACGAATGTCTCACCCTCTCTGCTGCTGCTAAGTCACTTCAGTCACGTCCAACTCTATGCAACCCCACAGACAGCAGCCCACCAGGCTCCCCCGTCCCTGGGATTCTCCAGGCAAGAACACTGGAGTAGGTTGCCATTTCCTTCTCCAATGCATGAAAGTGAAAACTGAAAGAGAAGTTGCTCAGTCGTGTCCGACTCTTCGCAACCCCATGGACTACAGCCTACCCAGACTCCTCCGTCCATGGGATTCACCCTCTCTAACCGGGTGTAAATGAGACTAGCCCGCTTGAAACAGCAGCCCGTAATCAAGCACTGAATTACGAGAGAGAGACTGGTGTGCATAGAGCCGAGGCCACCAGGGAAGGCCAGGCTGGCGAGGAGAGGCCCTGCCCAGCCGGAGGTTGGCACAGACCAGTGATGCTCAGAGTGCGGTCCCCAGAGCAGCGGCAACAGCAGCAGCCTGGAGACTGGTTAGAAATGCAGGGTCACAGGCCCCACCGCAGGCCTTGAATGGGGCCCAGCGAGCTGCATTTTCACTCCATGGGATTCTGCTTCACAGAAACAAGCTAGGTGGTGGGAGTGAGGTGGGTTTGCGTGTTGTGGGTAGAGGGAGGGGCCCCAGATAGTGGCGAGCCTGGGCACCTGGTGGGAGAAAGAAGGTGGGGTAGGGACAGCGAGAAGAGAACAGACTGTGTGATTTCAGTGCCTTTAGACCAAGAGGTTTTCACACCGTGTTTTATGTCCCTGGATATGTTCCAGGGTCTCCTAGTTTATAGTCTGTGGGAACTTGAATAGAATTTGTATTTTACTGTTGTGTGAAAATTGTGTAAATCTTAGTTATGTTGAATCAGTTCATGGTAATTTTCATGTCACCTGCTGATGTTCAGTGGCTCAGTCATGTCAGACTCTCTATGACCCCATGGACCGCACGCAGCACGCCAGGCTTCCCTGAGCTTCACCATCTCCTGGAGTTTGCGCAAACTCATGTTCATTGAGTCAGCGATGCCATCCAACCATTTCATCCTCAGTCGCCCCCTTCTCCTCCTGCCCTCAGTCTTTCCCAGCACTGGGGTCTTTTCCAGTGAGTCAGCTCTTCACATCAAGTGGAGTTTCAGCTTCAGTCCTTCCAATGAATATTCAGGGTGGATTTCCTTTAGGCTTGAGTGGTTTGATCTCCCTGCTGTCCAAGGGGCTCTCAAGAGTCTTCTCCAGCACCACAGTTTGGAGACATCAGCTCTTCAGTGCTCAGCCTTCTTTATGGTCCAGTTCACACATCACGCCTACTAAACCCTTCTACTTTTCTGTGTATTCATCCTATTGATTTTTGAGAATTTGATACTGAAACCCCAGCTAAGAATTTTGACATATCTACTTAAAAAAATAATTGTAATATATAGCAGAGCTGTGGGCTTCCCTAATAGCGCAGTTGGCAAAGAATTCGCCTGCAATGCACGAGACCCCAGTTCGATTCCTGGGTTGAGAAGATCCCCTGGAGAAGGGAAAGGCTACCCACTCCAGTTTTCTGGCCTGGAGAATTCCATGGACTGTATAGTCCGTGCGGTCGCAAAGAGTTGAACACAAGTGAGCGACTTTCACATTCATAATGAAACTGTATGTAACTTTGTTCTGTATCCCAAGTCTCCTGTAAATGTATGGTCATACTTTCATAATTTAAAAAAGAAAGAGAGAAAAAAAAATCTGGTGAAGAGTGAGCGCTGATCCCTGAGATTATAAAAGAGTAAAATGATGGAGAGCGACCCGGAGGCGCATGGGCCTGGGGGTCAGGGGACAGTGTCCTCTCCTCCCTCCTCCAGGCCTGTGTGTGCAGTGGAGCCGGACCACACGTGTCATCCCCACTGGATGAGATAACACGTTTTAAGTTGTTGCTACTCTGTCTGATGTCCAGCACTCGGAGCGCCCATCAGGGTTTCAGCTTTTGCATTTTGGTTGGTTCTGATGACCTGTCACGTGGTGCAGCGGGCTGTGAGGAGCCGTTAGAGACCATCCGTGAGGGATGTTAGGATTAGGACAAGGGTTTTTAAAGGAGATTTGCCGGGACAGAGCTGCCGAATGCAGTCGGAGACCAGCCCTCGGCTTTAGGGGTTGCGCTGGGGGAGCCTCTGCGGAGAGATGGTGACAGCGGAATCAAAGTCAGACGCCCAGCAGGCTGCTACGTGTGCTGTGGTCACTCCCTCGGGCCTCTGTAGCGAATGGCTACAAACAGAAATGGATTCCCTGACAGTTCTGGAGACCGGATGTCTGCAGTGAGTAGCGCTGTGCTGACCTCAGGTGCTGGCAGAGTTGCTCCTCCTGGAACCTCCGAGGGGGAGCCTGGTCCATGCGTGGCTCCTGCCTTCCGTGGCTGCTGCCGTCCTCGGCTAGAGGGTGCGTCACTCCAGTCTCTGCCTCCGTCTCACGCAGCGAGCCCCTTCCTTATGCACCTTCACATCAGCTTCTTTGTTTTCCCCCTGACTGATCTTATTGAACGATAGCTGATTTACAGTGTTGTCTAAATCTCTGCTGTGCAGCAGAGTGATTCAGTTCTTTATGTATGCTTTCTTTTTCATATCTAGATATTTTTGTCATTATGGCTTGTCACAGGATATTGAATAGAGTCTCCTGTGCTACGCAGTAGGACTTTGCTGCTTATCCATTCTATACCTAATGGTTCGCATCTGCTCACCCCAAGCTCCCATTGCATCCCTCTCCCCACCCTTTGGCAACCACAAGGCTGTTCTCAATGTCTGTAGGCCTGTCTCTGTTTTGAAGATAAGCTCGTTTGTCTCATGTTCTAGATTCCTCATCTAAGTGGCATCACATGACACTTGTCTTTCTCTGTCTGACTTACTTCACTTAGTATGAGCATCTCCAGGTCCGTCCACGGTGCTGCAGACGGCATGACTTCAGTCTTCTTTATGGCTGAGTAATACTCCATTGAATGGACATATATACACACGGGCTTCTTACAAGGACATGAGTCATTGGATTTAGGGCCCACCCAAATCCAGTGTGACCTCACCTTAACCAATTATACTGGGGTTTCCCAGGCGGCACGAGCGGTAAAGAATCTGTGTGTAGTGCAGGAGATGTGGGTTCGATCCCTGGGTCGGGAAGATCCCCTGGAATAGGAAATGCCAACCCGCTCCAGTATTCTTGCCGGAGAATCCCATGGACAGAGGAGCCTGGCGGGCTACAGTCCAGGAGGTCACAAAAGAATCAGAAAGAACTGAGAGATAAGCAGCAGCAGCAGCAGGGCCTCAAAGATCCTATTTCCTAATAAGGTCACATCCTGAGGTTCTGGGTGAACGTGAATCTCAGGGAAGACACCACCACCACAGTAGTACATATATTGTTTAAAAAGACCAACAGAATGGAGACTGAAATGGTAGGTGAAGTAGAGAGAGGAGATGGAGATGAGGCATGGATGGGGTTTCTTCTGGAGAAGGTTCTGTCCTGGCAGAGAGTGGACATCAGCATGGGAGCCGACTGTGTGTGTGAGGGAAGGTTTAGCATCTCTGTTCTGGAGCTGTGGTGTTTTCCTTGAGGAATATTCGCTCCAAGCACTGGGCTAGGGCCCCTGGCTGGAGCAGGTACTCAGAGAATGAGGGGAGAGAGAGAGCTTGGAGGGGGTGGAGAAGGGTGTCCTGCTGTGGCCGGAGGGGTCTGACTATGCTCTTTAAGTGCTCTTTCACAATTAAAAAAAAAAAAGGGGGGTGGGTGGGGAGCCGGCCCTCAGCTTTTGGGACTGAAAAGTTTCAGTGTATTGAAATTTTGGCATTCTAGGCAGTTTTGTCATTGGTAGTATTTTTAAGGGCTACTCCGAGGCAGATTTAACTTGGGGATGAACAAAATAAATTCTGCTAGTACCTTAAAGTAAACTTTTAATTTTAGAACAGTTTCAGATTTACAGAAAAGTTGCAAACAGACCAGAGTTCCTGTATCCCCTGCACTCAGTTTCACCTATTGTTAATATTTTACGTTAGGATGTTTGTCACAACTGATGGAACGGTACTGATACATTTTTATCAATCAAGGGCATGCCGCACCCAGATTTCCTTAGTTTATCCCTTGTGTCCTGATTTGGTCTGGAGATCCCATCTGGGATTATATTTAGTCATAGCGCCTTCTTAGGCTCCCCTGGGCTGACAGTTTCTCAGATTTTCCTCGCTCTTGTTTAGCCTTGACAGTTGTGCAGAGTACTGTCCTTCAGTTTGGGTTTCTTTCATGCCTTTTCCCCCGTTAGACTCGGGGCGGGTTTAGGGAGAAGGACCGCAGAGACACAGCGGTGCTCTCATCGCATCTGCCAGGGGCGCAGCCCGTCTGCGTGACCTGCCGCTGTTGGCGTTCACCTCGATTGCCTGGCTGAGATGCGATTCTCAGCGTTCTCCTCCTTGTCACACCTCCGCACTGCATGGCTTAGGAGGAAGCCAGTGTGCACAGGCCGCACTTAAGGGGCAGAGAATATGCCCCACTCCCTGAAGGACAAAGTATCCACATAAATTATTTGGAACTATTCTGCCCGGGGGTGTGTCCTCCTCGTGTGTTTATTCCATCATGTGTTTGTATCAGTGTGAACCTGTGGATATTTATCTGATAGTTTGGGGTATAACCCAGTACTGCATTGTTTATTCTGTGGCGCGGAGTGTTCCAACTTTGGCTCTTCCCATTGGTTCCTGTGTCCCTTTGCCACGCCCCCGCGCCCCCCACCCCCCCATCAGTGTGGGTTTTGTGAGCACTTCCTTACTTTCTGGTACAATAAGATGCTCCAGGCTCATACGGGATATTCCCTGTCCCAGCCCTAGTTTCGGGCTTTCCCCCAAGGGTCCCTGATTCCTTTTGTTGTAGAGTGGGATCAGAAACCAAGGCGTGGGCCCTGGGTCTCTCAGCAGGCAAGGCTAGGAAACAGATGTCTGTGCAGGCTTACCTGTTATCAGGGACCTGTGTGTCTCTGTCTTTGTTAAGCTAGACGTGAGTTCACACTGCTGCCTCCTCCTCCGCGCCATCCCTCCTGGTTCATTCTAGCCCTCCCGCTTGCTGGTCTGTCGTCTTCCTCTCCAACAGCCAGAAGCTGGTTCCCGCCATCCTCTGGGGCAGCTACCAGTTGTCCAGTTCTCGTGTTCACACATTGTGGTTTCAGAACTGTTAACCATGGCCCCCTGGGAAACAAGTTTGCTAGCTGTTCTTAGAATACAGTACTTACGTGCAGCTCCTTTTGTAGTCTTCCAGTCTCTACTCATTTCCAAAATCCCTCTGTTGGCCCCTTTCCTCTCCACCCGCTTCCGTGAGGTTGTGCTGCGTGTTTCTAACGCGGTTGGGTAGATTCTTTTGTCACAAGCTGCATTCCATCATGGGGTTCCCCCATCTCCTAATTGAACGTTACTTGCACATATTAGGGCTGACTCTTAATAAAATAATAAAAGGATCTGTGGGTTTTGACAGCTGTGTAGTGTCATACGTCCACCATTACAATATCATACAGAAGAGCCTTGCCACCCCGAAGAACCTCTGTGCTTCACCTTGTCATAGCATCTCCAGTCTCTGGCAACCTCTGATCCGCTTTCTGTCCCTATAGTTTAACTTTTTATAAAGTGTATAGCCTCTCAGACTGGCTCCTTTAACTTGGCAATTTGGATTTAAGATTCATCCACGGTTGCGTGGATTGGTTCATTCCTGTTCTCACTGAATCCGGTTCCGTTGCCTGCATTGACCACAGTTTGTTTACCCCTCACCCACTGAAGGGCTTCTTGTTGCTTCCAGTTTTGACAGCTTTATGGCATCAGCGACTCAATGGACATGAGTTTGAGCAAACTCCAGGAGATAGTGAAGGACAGGGAAGCCTGGCATGCTGCAGTCCATGGGATCGCAAAGAGTTGAATACAATTTATCAATTGAACAGCAACAAATATTAAAGGCAGGTTTTGTATAGGCATAAGTTTTCAAATCAGTTGGGTAAATGCTTAGTGTCCAGAACAATTATTGAATCCTATGGTAAAATTTGGGGCTTCCCAGGTGGCTCAATGGCAAAGAATCCACCTGGCGATACAGGAGACATGGGTTTGATCCCTGGATCAGGAAGATCCCCTGGAGAAGGAAGTGGCAAACCCAGTCCAGTATTCTTGCCTGGGAAGTCTCACGGACAGAGGAGCCAGGTGGGCTGCAGCCCATGGGGTGGCAAAAGAGTCAGACACGACTTAGCAACTAAGCAACAACCGCAGTGGTAAAGTTTATAAGCCTTAGCTTGGTGAGAAACTGCCAGACTGTCTTCCCAAGTGGGCTGCCCCGTTTTGCATCCCCACCCGCTCTGAAGAAGAGCTCCCATTGCTCTGCCTCCTGGCCAGCAGTTGATACATTGTCTGTGTCCTGGACTTCGGCCCTCCTGATAGGTGGAATAGACATATCTCATTATTGTCTTCATTTGCATTTCCCTAATGACAAAAGATGTTGAGCATCTTTTCATATGCTTATTTGCCATCTGTATATATTCTTTGGTGAGGTGTCTGTTCAGATCTTTTGCCCATTTTTTTTAATTGGGCTATTCATTTTCTTTCTGTTGAATTTTAAGAGTTCTTTTCCTATTCTGTATACAATATCATCAGATATGTGACTTGCAAATATTTTCCCTAGGAATTGTCTTTTCATTCTCTTAATGATGTCTTTCATAGAGCAAAAACTTTTTTTTTTTTCATTTTAATGAGGCCTAAGCTGTTAATTTTTCTTCTCTCATGGATGTGCTTTTGGTGTTATATCTAAAAACTCATCAGCAAACTCAAAGTCACAGAGACTTTTCTCCTGTGTTTTCATCTAGAAGTTTTGCAGTTTTACAGGTTACACGTAGGTCCCTCCTGAGTGGTCCCTTCTGAGTGGCTGGGTTTGTTTTTTCAGAGTTGTCTTTGTACCTTTATCGACTCTGCTAGCATTTTGAAACGGATGCCCTTTCTCTTTCTACATTACCTTAAGTCCCATAAAGTTCCCTTGAAAAGGGAAAGGTTCTAATTGCCTTTTCTGCTTGTCTTCCAGCAAGACCACTGGTGCAGACCTTGCCTTTAAGAACCACCGTCAACAACGGCACTGTGGTACCAAAGAAACCCAGTGGCTCCCTGCCAGCACCCCCGGGGGCCAGGAGAGAAACCGCTGTGCCTGCCACAGCCAAAAGGTAGGCAAGAGGCGCCTTTGATGAAAGCTGTGGCAACTCAGATGCTGAAATAAGCATTAGTCTTTTGTATGACACTTGAATATTTCTCCTTTGAGTTAAAGCTTGTGAAAGCACAATATTTGGTGTGTTGCCAAAACAGAAACCATGTTGATTTATTATTCTGCCTTTTTTTTTAAGATATAATCACAGAGTCTGAAATCTCATTCACTAAAGCCACAGTGTACCATTTTGTGTTATTGCTTAAACTACACTTTTAATTTAAAAAAAAGTGGGAGTATAACCTATATAAAAAATGAATATGCTGTTTGCAGGTGCAAGGGCTTGGAATATAGCAAAATTCAGATTGCTGTACTGAGCTTAAATTTTTGTCGGTAAAATTTGGACGGCAGTTAACAGTGGAGTCTCAGCTGTTGATGTTTGTCAGATAGCGCATAGGTCGCTCTTAACTTTTTTACAGTTTCACAATTGTTGTATTAAAAATGTAGATTTTATATTGCCAGTCTACTTTTCCAAATTTTTATGCCCTAAAAAACAAAACACCTGTTGGTCATATGGCACAGAAAGTCTTAAAGAAATTCTTGTGCAATGCTACCTCATGAGCTTGTTCTGAGAACTTGTAGCGTTCATTAGAATGCTGCCTGCTTCATGGGTGCTGGGGATTCCGAGTGAGTGTGCTCTGCCATGCACTGGGGTACCCCGTGGGTCGATGAGAGTAGATTTGAGGCCGCGTTGTGACTCAGAATGAAAATGTAGCAGTCCCTTCTTATCTTTTAGATACACAGTGCTTCTACAGAGACTCTTCATTGAGCAAATTTGCACGGTGCTTCATCAGATAGAGCTCTGTGTACTTATTGTTTGTGAATTCTGAGAAAATTGATTTTGCAGGGCTTTTTAAAAAGAAATTCTTGGCCTCCTTTCATCCCTTTTTATTACTTACTTGAATCATTTATTTACAATCAACATGAAATGACCTTCCGGATCCTAACCGGCAGCAACAGATATAGACTGTGTTTTATTCATCTAGATGTTGTAAGGCTGACCATTCTTTTTTTTTAAGTTTCAGGTTGCCATCTGTTACCATTTCTTCTTCTTTTTTTTTTTTTTCATTGTGGAAAACAACAACAACAACAAAAAGCTCATCACATTAAATTTACCACCTTAGCTATTTTTAGTGTTCAGTTCAGTAGTGTCAAGGATATTCTCGTTGTTTCACTGCAGATCTCCAGAACTTTTTCATGTTGCCAAACTGAAACTGTACCTCTTAAAGAGTAAGTCCTCCCCAGAACCCTTGGTGATCATGCTTTTCCTTTCTGTTTCTATGATTTTGACAACATCCGATGTTCCGTATGAGTGGGATCACACAGTATCCATCCTTTTGTGGCTGACTTATTTCACTTAACATAATATCCTCAAAGTTCATTCACATTGCAGCTTGTGACAGGATTTCCTTCTTTTTTAAGGCTGCATAACATTCTGTTGTGCATATATATACCGCCTTTTCTTCATCCATTCATGTTGGTGGACATTTGGGTTGCTTCCACCTCTTGGCTGTTGGGATAATGCTGCAGTGAATGTAGGTATACAGATATCTCTTTGAGATCCTGCTTTGAAATTTTGGGGGTATATACCCCAAAGTGGATTGTTAACTCATTTGGTGTTAGGTTGGTACAAAAGTAATTGCAGTTTTGCATTGCTGAACTTGGCCGTTTGATATGGAAATACATTCTTAAATAAATGTGGTTGTGTTGTATATTATTTTAATGAGCATTTCTTGCTTTATGTTTTTTGCTAATGACTTAGTTCTTGATGTTTATTTTATTTTAGACTAGGGAAATCATATTAGATAAAAAGCAAATTCCAGCCGTTTTCTTATTCGAGTTCAAAATGGGTCACAAAGTAGTGGAGACAACTCACAACATCAACACTGCATTTGGCCCGGGAACTGCTAACAAATGTACGGTGCAGTGGTGGTTCAAGAAGTTTCACAAAGGAGACGAGAGCCTTGAAGATGAAGGGTACAGTGACTGGCCGTCAGAAGCTGACAATAACCAGCTGGGAGGATCGTCTAGGCTGATCCTTTTAAAACTACATGAGAAGTTGCCCAAGAACTCAAAGTCGACCATTCCCCAGTCATTTGGCAAATTGGAAAGGTGAAAAAGCTCTATAAGTGAGTGCCTCACGAGCTGTCCAAAAGTCAAAAAAATCATCATTTTGAAATGTTGTCTTGTCTTCTCCACAGCAGTGGACCATTTCTCAGATTGTGGCATGCAATGAAAAGTAGATTTTATATAACGGGCAATGACCAACTCGGTGGCTGAACCGAGAAGAAACTCCAAACACTTCCCAAAACCAGACCTGCACCAACACAACGTCACAGTCACTGTTTGGTGGTCTGCTGCCCGTCTGATCCACTACAACGTTCTGAGTCCTGGTGAAACCATTGCATCTGAGAACTATGCTCAGCAAATCCGTGAGATGCACCGAAAACTGCCGTGGCTGCTGCGGGCATCGGTCCAAAGAATGGGCCCAGTTCTTTCCCACGACAATGCCCAACCGCACATTACACAACCAGTGCCTCAGAAGTTGAACAAAATGGTCTACAAAGTTTTGCCTCACCTGCCGTATTCACCTGACCTCTCACCACCTGACTACCAGTTCTTCAAGCATTTCAACAACTTTTTGCAGGGAAAACACCTCCACAACCAGCAGGAGGCAGAAAATGCTTTCCAAGAGTTCCTCAAATCCCAAAGCATGGATTTTTACACGGCAGGAATAAACAAACTTATTTCTCATTGGCAAAAATGCGTTGATTGCACTGGTTCCTATTTTGTTTAATAAAGACGTGATTGAGCCTAGTTGTAATGATATAAAATTCATAGTCTGAGACTGCAATTGTTTGCACCAACTTAATAATTCAGTTTTTAACTTTTTGGGAAACGTCATAATGTTGTCCTTAATGATTGCACCATTTTACATTTGAGGAGCTTGGCGGTCTACAATCCACTGGGGTCACAAATGTCTGACATGATTTAGCAACTAAAACGATGACAACATCTCTCTTTATTCCAGTACCGGGCTGTGTTGATTACTGTTACTTTGTAGTATGTTTTGAAATCAGGAAATGTGGGTCCTCCAGTTTTGTTCTCCTTTTTCAAGATTCTTTTGGCTATTTGGATCCCTTGGGATTTCGTATGAATTTTAGAATTTTTTTCTACAGACAATGCCATTGGTGTTTTGACAGGGATTACATTGAATCTATAAATCATTTGGGGTAGTATGGACATTTTGACTTCCCTGGTGGCTCAGACGGTAAAGCGTCTGTCTACAATGTGGGAGACCTGGGTTTGAGCCCTGGGTTGGGAAGATCCCCTGGAGAAGGAAATGGCAGTCCACTCCAATACTATTGCCTGGAAAATCCCATGGACAGAGGAGCCTGGTAGGCTACAGTCTATAGGGTCGCAAAGAGTCGGACATGACTGAGTGACTTCACCATCACCCATGGACATTTTAACATATTAAGTCTTCTAATCTCACAGAGGATGACTTACCATTTCTTTGTATCTTCTTCGATTTTTTTCAGCGATGTTTAATAGTTTTCTGTCTATAAGTATTTCAACTTCTTGGTTAAGTTTATTCCCAAGTACTTTGTCCTTTTTGATGCTATCATAAATGGGGTTGTTAATTTCCTTTTTAGATTGGTCATTGTTAGTGGATAGAAATGGAAGTGATTTTTGTGTTTTGTTTTTTGTATTCAGTAACTTTAGTGAAGTTGTTTATCAGTTGTAACAGTTTTTTGTGGAATCTTTAGGGTTTTCTACATGTAAAACCATGTCATCTGCAAACAGAGATAATTTCACTTTCTTTTCTCCAACTTTGGATGCCTTTTACTTCTTCTTCATGTCTAATTGCTCTGGCTTGAACTTCCAGTACTGTGTTCAGTAGTAGTGGCGAGAGGGAGTGTCCTTGCCTTATTCCTGGCGTTAGAGGAAACACCTTCAGTCTTTCACCGTTGAGTACGACACTCACTGTGGCTTCTCGTTTCCACTTGTTGACTTTTGCTGTGTTGAGGTAGTTTTCTTCTCTTCCTGTTTGGCTGAGTGTTTTTATTATGAAGGGTGTTCAGTTTTGTCAAGTGCTTTTTCTGCATCAGTTGAGATGATGGTGTGATTTTTGTCTCCTTCTGTTAATGGGGTGTATTGTATTAGTTTTCTTATATTGAATGGTCCTTGCATTCCAGGTGGAATACCCACCTGCTCATGGTGTGTAATCCTTTGAATGTGCTGATAAATTCAGTTTGGTAGTTGTTGCTCGCTTGCTCATTCGGGTCTTACTCTTTCCACCCCCTGAACTGCAACACGCCAGGATTCCCTGTCCTTTGCTGTCTCTTGGAGTTTGCTCAAACTCGTGTCCGTTGCACTGGTAATACCATCCCACCATCTCATTTTCTGCCGCCTTCCTCTCCTGCTTTCAGTCTTTCCCAGCATCAGGGTCTTTTCCAATGAGTCAGCTCTTCACATCAGAAAAAAGTATTGGCCAAGGTATTAGAGCTTCAGCTTCAGCATCAGTCCTTCTAATGAATATTCAGGGTTGATTTCCTTTAGGATTGACTAGTTTGATCTCCTTGCCGTCCAAGGGACTCTCAAGAGTCTTCTCCAGCACCACGGTTTGAAGGCATTGCTTATTTATAGTAATCTCATAATCCTTTTCATTTCTGTGACATCAGTTGTAATATTCTCTTTTGTTTCTAAGTTTAGTTATTTCAGTCTTCTCTTTTTTTTCTAGTTTAATGGAGGAGTTAGCACTTTTATTGGTCTTTCAAAAAATCAACTCTTGGTTCCTTGATTTTTTTCTATTGTTTTTCTTTTCTCTATTTTGTTTCTCTCTGCTACAATCTTTATTTTTACTTTCCCTCTGCTAACTTTTGGTTTTATTTATTGTTGTTTTTTCCTACTTCTTTGAGAAGTAGAAATAAAGTTAATTTGTTGATTTGAGATCTTTCTGTGTTTTCATAGCTATAAATTTCTCTGTTAGTACTGCTCTCTGCATCCCAGCGTTTTGGAATCTTTTTTGTTTGTTTTCATTTGTCTCCAGATATTTTGTAAATTCTCTTGTAATTTCTTCTTTAACCCATTGGCTGTTTAAGAGTGGGTTGTTTAATTTTAAGGTTGACTTTTTAAGGTAGCTAATAGTTAATGAAAAATGAGCTTCTTTGTCTTTATTCTTGAAAATTCACTTTTATAATTGATATCTCTTTATGTATTTGAAGTTTAAGTAAGATAAAAAAATTTTTTGGAGCAAAACATGATAAAAGTAAAATCTGAAATGCAGATAGAATTTCTAGCTTTCAGTTCATTTCCTGAGAGCTTATGTCAAGTATTCCTGCACTTTGTTTTTGTAGAAGCCTCCACGTTTGATCCAGAGTAACTAGTGCTCTGCTGCAGAATCTAATTGATTTGTTTTTGTTCAGTCACTCAGTCATGTCCAACTCTTTGCAACCCCATGGACTGCAGCACATCAGGCTTCTATGTCTTCCACTATCTTCCGGAATTTGCTCAAACTCATGTCCATTGAGTCAGTAATACCACCCCACCATCTCATCCTCTGTCATCCCCTTCTTCTCTTGCCCTTAATCTTTCCCAGCATCAGGGTATTTTTCAGTGAGTTGGCTCTTCGCATCAGCTGGCCAAAGTATTAGAGCTTCAGCTTCAGGATCAGTCCTTCCAATAAATATTCAGAGTTTATTTCCTTTAGGATTGACTGGTGCGATCCCCTTGCAGTCCAAGGGATGCTCAAGAGTCTTCTCCAGCATCACAGTTTGAAAGCATCAGTTCTTTGCTCACTTTCTCTATGATCCACCTCTCACATCCATACATGACTACTAGAAAAGCCGTAGCTTTGACTGTGGTCAAAGTCAGCAAAGTGATGTCTCTCCTTTTTAATATGCTGTCTACGTTTCCACGGAGACAAAGAGCCACAGTGTAGTTCCAGCCCCTCTTTAAATCAGTGATGATGGCAGAAATCATTTTTGACAATAGTATAATAAAAGCCTACAAAGCACCAAGCTTTTAATGCCATTATCACTAATCCTCAAAACAGCCTTCCAAGGGACATATTAATATCCCTGTTTTGCCAATGGGTAAACTGAGGCTCAGAGAAGTGAAGTAACTTGTCTGGGATCAAGTGAGTGGAGAGAACATGGGCTCAAACCCAGGTCTGTCTGGCGCCAGAGCTCACGCTCTTTTCACTGTGATGGGCTGGTTCTTGCAAAGATTTCCAGGTCAGCGCTTGCATCTCCTTGTAAAAAAAAGTGCTCCGTATAATTATTCTTTGGAAACCATCCCTCTTGTGTGCCCTTGTGTGGATGATGCTCGTTAGAAACGGTGATGTTCTGAGAAGCCCCAGGAGTGCTGACAGGAGCAGCAGGCAGGGGTGAGGGTGGCTGAGCAGAGATGCCGGCAGCTTGATCTCTGAGAGACAGACCTGCCCATGGATAAGGGGCTGCAGGCCCTGAACCCCCAGGTCAGGACCCAGGCCTGTGCTGTGAGAGAGGCCTGGGTCCTCTGCTCGTCCAGGTATGAAGGCGCTCAGGGACAGAGCTCGTCCTCAGCAATATTGTCTTGGAAGGAAGGAAGGAAGGGAGGATAATTAGTAACCATCATATTTGATACGGGCTGCCCCAGTGGCTCAGCGGGTAAAGAATCTACCAGCAATGCAGGAGACACAGGAGACTCGGGTTCGATTCCTGGATCGGGAAGATCCCCTGGAGAAGGAAATGGCTACTTGCTCCAGTATTCTTACCTGGGAAATCCCATGGACAGAGGAGCCTGATGGGCTACTGTCCAAAGGATCACTGAGCCACAACTGAGCAACTAAGCATGCATGCTTTATATATGTGTGCGTATTAGCACTTTGGAAAGATTTTTTTTTTAATCAGCCAGTTTTAAGTCTGTATTGAACTTGTTACAACATTGCTTGTGTTGCTTGTGTCCTGGCTTTTTGGCCATGAGACATGTGGGATCTTAGTTCCCAGACCGGGGACTGAACCTGCACTCCTGCGCTGGAAGGTGAAGTCTTAACCACTGGACCACTGGGAAATCCCTGTATATCAGCATTTAGACAATGACCTTCCTCCTACAAATATTCTTAGTCCTCTGTAGACTTTTCAATTTACAAAATGATCAGTCATAGTCATTTGATAAGCTGTTAGCAGTCAACTAGAAATACGCAGTTTTCTAGATTGTCTGAGACTCTTGGTTTTCAGCATAGGGTGTAGTGATTCAGTTATTTTGTTTCTTTGCCTTATATGGGCTTCCGCGGATGTGAATTCTCATCCATCTGGAAGTTGGAAATCCAAACAGTGGCGTGTTAACAGTTACTCTGTGATAAAGTTCCTATAGATCTCTCCTGAGGCGAGAGAGTTTTGAAAACAGAAGCAAGCTGGGCATTCTGACTGTTAGGAGTAAAACAACCTCCAAGCCATTTAAAATATATGTACAATTGTGTTAGAATTTTTCTGTAATCAGAGTTCTAAATTAAAGGAACTGGGGCATCTGTAGCGTCTGGATGGGTATATGTTTGTTTTCTTTTTTCGGGTTTTTTCAGCCTAGTACCGAAGAACAAAATCCCCTTTGGAAATTGTCCAGCACCCAGGGGTTGTGCTTTGTGTTGCCAATTAAGACTTCGATTGGGGGCTTGATTTGGAATCCTTGGGAAAAGCTTTGTTTCCATTAGTCAAAGAAGAAAAGGCAGAGAATCTGGGAAGACGTTGTAGGTCATACCTTGCTCAGTGGGGATGCTGAAGCTGACAATAGAATAACATTCCCACTGGCTCAAAACGGAGACAATCACTCATTCTTTCCACCCCTAAGTAGAGCTTTACAATAGGGCAGAGCTGTGAGAAGAGAGATCAAAAGAACAAAACTGGCGCAAAAAGAGAGCATTATTTTTAAAATGCTCTGCTCCAATTGGAAGATAGTATGGTAAATATCCATGGTTTCCAAACAAACAGCTGACAGTCCTTTGGAAAAATAGCTGCACTCATTAGCAATACAGTGTTTGTGAAAGCCCCGAAGTCAGCGCCAGGTGCCTAAGGATTTAAATCTGCTTCGGGTTGTTGTTTCGTTTTTCTAATATATTTATCGTTGAGATCCACTGAGATGTATATGTTAAATTCATATTCTGAGTCTGATCTCTGCAACAAGATTAGAGATGGGAGTATTTTGCTGTTAAACAGAGGAAGATGAATTGGCACCTACCCTCTTATCAGAAAGGATGCGGTTCCCCACTCTGGGCTCAGGTTGTGAAATGTTAGTCGCCCAGTCTTGTCTGACTCTTTGAGACCCTATGGACTGTAGCCCTCTGGCTTCCTCTGTCCATGGAATTTTACAGACAAGAATACTGGAACGGGTAGCCATTCCCTTCTCCAGGGGATCTTCCCAACCCAGGGATCAAACTCAGGTCTCCTGCATTGCAGGTGGATCCTTTACCATCTGAGCCTCCAGGGAAGCCCCCTAGGCTCAGATAGTTGACTTCATGTGATAGAAAAGAAAAAAAAAAACTTATTTTCATGTGTCAAATTATCTAAGACCACCAGCCTTCTTAGAAAATACCTTTTTGTTGTTGTTACAATTTTGTTGTTGTTACAATTAAGCCTTGCTTAATTATTGAAATGTGTGACCTCAGTCTGTCGCAGTTACCTCACCCTTGCAGGACAAAAGCCAGGTTAGTTCTGGTCCCTGTTGACTCGCCAGTGCTCAGCACAGCTCCCAGTATAAGCTGATTCCAAGTGTTTGTCGAGCGTGTGCTCAGTCGTGTCCAGCTCTCTGTGACCCCATGGACTGAAGCCCACCAGGCTCCTCTGTCAGAGGGATTCTCCAGACAAGAGTACTGGAGTGGTTGCCATTTCCTGCCTGCAATTGTCAAGTAGATAATTCTTCTAATCTAGTGTTAATCACTCCAGCTGTCATGACAGATGACCTCATTAGAAAATCTCTGGTCACGCGTACAAGCTTCCCCTTAAGATTCGTATTTTTTTTCTCAATTGTAAAAGTTTGGGGTCTTTTCCCCAAGATTTTGGAAAGCCAATTCTTGGTTCCAGATCACATAATGAAAGAAAGACAGCAGTCATGGTAGCTTATTACACTCAGAGTTACTTACTGTCTAACCTTGAGAAAAAAGATGGCCACTTTCCTCCGCTCTCCATTTGCAGAGATTCAGTTTTACATCTGAAATTTAGTTTAAGTCAGCAAAAGCCATTGAATGCAACTGCAGTGTAGTGTGAAGCACGATTACGTTTTCAGAACTTAGAAAGTGTGGAGTTTGGGAGTGGGGGTCGAGAGCAGGAGGGAAAAGAAGAAATGATGGTATTATTAGTGCATTTCTACACCAGACATACTTGCCTTAAGCACTAAAAAATGTGTGATTATACATTGTCTCCCAAGCTAGAACTTCTACCACTTTGAAAATAAAGAGCGTGGTTTTTCCCTTGCTGTCCTGAGGGAACAGAACTTCTTTGGTTACTCCCCGCTGGTGATTGCAGGAGGCTCCTCACAGAATGTATACAGTATTAACTCCTTCTGACCGCCCTTGTTCCTGCAAGCGTCTTGTCTTCAAGCTCTGTTTTCTGTCCTTGGCTTTGAATCCTAGTAAGTCCTCTTTAATTCATAAGAGCCCTTGGCTCTCAAAAGGAAATTTCTTGTTCTTGAGTATACAACAATAGTAGATTAAAAAAAAAAAAAAGATTAACATGTTAATGCAAACGTGCAAATAACACATATCTTGAAAGGGTTGTGATGGATTATACCCAAGTCCATATATGCAGACCGAAATGTTCTTCCTGTTTCAATGCGCAGCGTATTCTGTAATTTATTGGCGTTTACCGAAATAATTTTCCATGCTTTTATCGCCACGCTCATGCTTGTTCTGCTTTGTTTCCATGCCTCTCATACACAGATTAAACAGGCCTGTGAGCCTTCTCAATGCCTACACACTGAACAGACCAACGGCCAGGTGAGGGGCACTTAGATTTCCAATGTAGCCCTCGCTCATGCTGCTTGCTAGTTTCACCTGCCTTCTAGTGTGGCAGGGTCTTACCTGATGCCTGCCATTGCTCAAGTCTCAAATCACGTGGCTGTTATTACTTACTGACCTTTGGTGGATTTTTTTAAACTTGTTATTTTATATTGTAATACAGCCAGTGAACGGTGTTGTAGTAGTTTCGAGTGGACAGCAAAGGAACTCAGCCATACGTATGCATGCATCTACTCCCTGCCAACCTTTATTGGATTTTTAGACACTCAGCACCCCTGTTCAACAGGTCCTCAAAACTCATGTGTTCAGTGTTTTATAATGTGCAGCTGGTCTCTGTTTATTTTTGGCCTCGCCATGTGGCTTATAGGCTCTTAATTCTCTGCACAGAGATTGAACCCAGGCCGTTGGCAGTGAAAACTCGGGGCCCTAACTGCTGGATCATCAGAGAGTTGCCTAGGTGTTGTTAACTAAGAGATTCAGTAGAGAGCTAGGGGTCAAGTGACCTCAGCCGTTTGACTTTATACCCTGAAGCTATCCCCCCATCTGTTGTTGCTGTTGTTCACCAGCTCGGTCACACCTGACTCTTTGCACCTCCAAGAACTACAGCACACCAGGCTTCCCTGTCCTTCTCTGGCTCCCAGAGTCTGCTCAAACTCATATTCATTGAGTCAATGATGCCATCCAACCATCTCATCCTCTGTTGCCCTCTTCTCTTCCTGCCCTCAGTCTTTCCCAGCATCAGGGTCTTTCCAGTAAGTCAGCTCTTAGCATCAGATGGCCAAAGTATTGGAGCTTCAACTTCAGCATCAGTCCTTCCGATGAATATTCAGGTTTGATTTCCTTTAGGATTGACTCATCTGATCTCTTTGTAGTCCGAGGGATTCTCAAGAGTCTTCTCCAACGCCACAGTTCAAAGCATCAATTCTTCGGCATTCACCCTTCCTTATGGTCCAGCTCTCACGTCCATACATGACAACTGAAAAAACCATAGCTTTGACTATACGGATGTTTGGCGGCAAAGCGATGTCTCTGCTTTTTAATATGCTGTCTAGGTGTGTCGTAGCTTTTCTTCCAAGGAGCAAGCATCTTTTAATTTCATGGCTGCAGTCACTGTCTGCAGTGATCTTGGAGCCCAGGAAAATAAAGTCTGTAGAATAGGAGTGATGACACAGTCACTGGGGGTTTGAGGTTTAAATTCAGTGATGCGTATGAAATGCAAAACTCTTCATAGATGTGAACTGTTGCTGCCCACGGTTTCATCATTGATCTCCCCTCTTAACTCTTCCAGGAGCTAGGTTGAGTACTAATTATTAGCAAATCGGCTAACATTTGCTATCATTGATTAACAGTCACGGTGTTTCAGCTCTTTAAGGGTGCTTTATACAAGCTTTCAAATAGCCATGAACTTGCCCTGAACTCCCACAAGGACGCCACAGAGGTGACGCTGGAGGCTGCCAGCTGCCAAGGCGCGGTGCCTGAGAGCCTCATGTCAGATGCTCAGCAGAGAACACTCTCGAGACGTGAACTGAGCTTGGGGTTTATCGTCACTGGAAGATCTTGAACTTTAGCACAAAGCCTTCTGTAATTTTTAGACTTCAATCCTAAATTTCAGAAGCGTAATGCTCTCCCAAGAGCTGTAATTTCCTTGTCCTCAAGTTGAATGTTCTAAAAATTCACATTTTGCTCTAAGGCACAGCCGTGTGGATCCCAGCCGTGAGGATCCCAGCCGTGAGATCCCGGTGCTGTCAATTCAGAGTTCCCTCGGTGACCGAAGAGCCTACGCGGAAAGTGTCTTCCAGTCTTTGGATTATGCTCATCTCATTTATGTCGCTCACTCAGAGAACGAGATTTTTTTAAAAAAACCAATACACCCTTCGGTTTTTAAAAAAACATGCTAAGAGCTTCTTTACTGACTGGTTGGACATGACAGAGAAAGAAGGACTGAAATTGGCTGGAAGGAGGGCAGAGATGAGAAGGAAAAGGGAATGAAGGGAAGACAGCAGGGGCATCCCGTGTGCAAAGCTCTTGCACGTCCTGTGCTATTTCCCTGTGAGAAAGGAGGGCACGTCCAGCCCAGCGGCAGCAGCCTCGCTGTCTCGGGCTCCTGGACTCCTGCCTCCTCCTGATGGAACTTCGGTCCCGTGCACCCTCTCCTGACTGCGTGCTCACCGGAGCCTCTGAGGCTCCACCATCGAGCTCCCCTCCTCTACCCGCAGCCCCAGCTCCTTAGCATCCTCCCTGGGTTCTTGCTTCTCTGGTATCTCCAGGTTTCTCTGCCTCCTGAGATTCCCAAGGCAGTTCTTCAGCCCACCTCATCCACCTCGTTTCTCTTTCCCAGGAGGCAAAGGTTCTCATTTTCATCCCCTCTCCTCCCCGGCATGCAGATCCCCTCTGCGTCCGTGGTTCAGTAACCCGCGCTGACAGTGGCGTCCTGAACCCCCTCCTGGGCTGCAGACTTAGGTTCTCGCCCACCACACCTTGACTGTCTACATCCACACCAGACCCCCCCACAAGCAGTCCTGCCAGGGAGCAGCACCTCCATTCACCCTTCTCCTTTTTTCTCATGGAGCAGGTGCTAAATGATGGCATCTCCCTGTGACCCTTTGTCCGTGTGACACTCCCATGTATTGTTTCATTTATTTCATCCTTTCATGTAATAAACATTTATCAAGCTTCTCTACTAGACTCTGCAAAGAATACAAGAATGATAAATGAGATGAGACCTCAGGAAACACATGACCTAATGATGAAGATTAAAAAAAAACTTTACAAGTTGTCTGTAGCACACAACCAGGCTCCAAGAGCAGACCATCAAGCTACAGCCCCGGCCCTGGCTAACTGGCCCCTCACCCCTGTGGGTTCCTGTGCAGGGGGTGTCCCTCTTCCCAGGACAGGCTCCTGCCTATTACATAACTGCAGCATATCCAAGGCACTGATTTTCTCTCTCCCAGAAATTCACAGTCTTCAGGAAGTCTTCCCTAGACATCCCGCAGCAGTCTTCCAACTACTCTAGGCCCTCTGGTTACACAGAAGGAAGTAAGCACTTGCGTGGGACCCCCTCTAAACGAGGCAATCCCACAGAGAGTGGATTGTGTTTGTTCCGCGTGTGCCTTTAGACCAGAGTTCTTCAGTAGCAGCACTGCTGACCTTTGGGTCTGGACCATCTTTGTCATAGTGCTCTCCTGGGCTTTAGAAGGGTATTTGGGGCTTCCCAGGTGGCACTAGAGGTAACCCACCTGCCAATGCAAGGGACATGCGTTCAATCCCTGGGTCGGGAAGATCCGCTGGAGGAGGGCACGGCAACTCTCTCTAAGTGGATTAGTATTCTTGCCTGGAGAATCCCATAGACAGAGGAGCCTGGCAGGCTGCAGTCCACGGGGTCTCAGAGTCAGACACGACTAAAGTGACTTAGCTATAGCAGTGGCTGCTGGTACACCCATTAGATCCCTGGCGTTCACCCATTAGATGGAGCAGCTCTCCCTGCTCCCCCAGCTGTGACAAGCCAAAGTGTCCCTGGGGGGCAGAGTCACCCCTGGTTGAGCACCACTGGTCTAGACTGAAGCCTACATAAGGGCGGGGTCACCTCCCACCAAGGCCGTCGTATTCATGGGTACCATGGATATTCATGGTGCTAATACTCATGGTATTATTGGAGTTGGCACTTTCAACTTCCCCAGTGACCTGGAACTTCACTGTTACAAAGGCAACGAGTAGAAGCATAGATCTCAAGTGACATTCTGAAAAAATTTTTGATCTCTGTAGTAAGGAATTTAGAACCAGGCTATCTTTTAAATATCCACATGGAAATAGGATGTTCTGTGTATATGTTTCTGTATTCAGCAGCAGGACAAAACCACTCCGGGAAGGATTTCTCTGTCTCCTCACTGTCATTTCCTTCGCACTTTCAGTACCATCAAGAGGACCAGCTCTTCCGAACGGGTGTCTCCTGGCGGTCGAAGGGAAAGCTATGGGGATTCCAAAGGAAACCGGAACCGCACGGGATCCACCAGCAGTTCTTCGAGTGGCAAAAAGAACAGTGAAAGGTAAGGGGCATCTTCCCGCAGGTTCCTGCCCTTCTGATGTCGTGTGAGCTCCCTTCCCCAGCAGCGCATCCGAAGGCCCCTGGCGTGCATATAAGCGAGGAGCCCTCGTGGCGCCTGCGCCTTCTCCGGGCTCACTGTGGGCTCGGCTGATAGCTCCTGGTCACAGCTCACCCCCGTTACCAGCCAGGTGGAAAACTGTGACTTCGACTCCCTATGCATGCAGAAGGCCTTCTTGAGAACTTGCTTAGTACCAGCTCCATGGAATTTGGGAAGCTTCTGAGTTGATAAAGTGTGGGACACTTTATATTTCTAATACTCTCAGCTGCCTTGTTTTTTCCTTTTTTTTGGCTGCACTGGGTCTTCATTGCTGTGCACGGGCTTTCTCTAGTTGTGGAACACAGTCTCTAGGGCACAAGGGCTCAGCCGTCGCAGCATGCAGGCTTAGCTACCTAGTGGCATTAAACTTGTGTCCCCTGCATTGAACCAGGGATCGAACCCATGTCCCCTGCATTGGAAAGTAGATTCTTACCCACTGGACCACCAGGAAAGTCCCTCTCAGCTGCCATTTTAAAGTTAACTTCAGTGGCTTAAGTTTGTCAACAGTATTTTCTAAATACTGGGTAAAAAGTTGTAATCTCATGATTTGTCAGAAATTATTTTAATATCGAGCTAACACCAGGAATAGGAACCACTTTCTTTCTGGTTTCATCAGTCTTTTTCTTTGAGGTTGTTTTATAATGGATTATGATAACTCCCTGTTAAATTAATAGTAACATTTTATTAGTGAGAGCTAATTTGGGGCATTTTAACAGCTTGTTTTACGTCTAAGAATATATTGTGTATATGAGGACAGTTTCTCTGTAAATATCTACTCAACATACTTTATTCTCTCTTTTTAAACATCGGGCTTTAAATTTTATTCTCTGTTGAGCAAAGCTTAGGAAGGAATTTCAGCTTCACAGGCTAACCATGTTTTGTTGTCTTTTTTCCAAATGTTCATGTAAGGAGAGGGCTTAGTCATAAAGTGGTGGACTCCAACCCACAGGCTGTAAAAGTTCCAGGTTTGTAAGTCCACTCTGATTCAGTCTTGTAAAAGAGGCTTAAGCTCTCTTTTGGTTTTATTCCTAAAAGATACGCTTTGTATACAGAGATCGCAAGCACCTCTCACGTCTCTCGCAGGTCAAATCCACAGCCAGTTAACAATCTCAAAACCACTGACATGGGGCTGTTGTCTAGTTTAGACTATTAGGACTTCTTATCAGAAGCTTATGCTAATTGGGTGATAATACCTTGGAAATAAGGCCAAGTGGTTACAACAGCAGCAGAGCATGGGTACATGGGAGATGCAGGGTGGCCTTTAGGCTTCTCTGAATTTAGGGTAAGCCTGGAAGTTGACCTGAGATGTCGAGATCTAGGCAGTTCTTAAAAACTTGGCTCCTTCTCTGCACATCTGATTTGTATTAAGAATTTCCAGAAAGAGTCTGCATTGTGCAAACTCCAGATCTGTTGTATCTTTTAAGTTCTATGTCTTTGCTCAGTGTGCTGGGTAAATATTTCCATGAAAGATATTTACAAAGGGTGTTTGTTGTGTGTGTTTTTTTTTTTAATGCCAGGAAATTTTGATTTGGAAATGAAGGACTGGGAAAATTTACTAATCATTTTCTAAAAATAATTCAGGCAACTGAACATGGCCATTTAAACATAAGTTCTTTGTCTTGTTAGATCCCAAGAATAGTTGAGACCCATGTAGTGCTGGACTCTTGAAAGTCACTTGGACTGCAAAGGAGATCCAACCAGTGAATCGTAAAGGAAATCAACCCTAAATATTCACTGGAAGGACTGATGTTCAAGCTGAAGCTCCAATACACTGGCCAGCTGATTCAAAGGGCCGACTCATTGGAAAAGACCCTGATGCTGGGAAAGATTGAGGGCAGGAGGAGAAGGGGACAGCAGAGGATGAGATGGTTAGAGAGCCTCACTGGCTGAATGGACATGAATCTGAGCAAACTCTGGGAGACAGTGAAGGACAGGTGTGCTATAAAAGAGTCAGACACAACTTAGCAACTCAACAACAGCAACACCATGTGTAGTGCTGAACTGGTTGAGTTGCACCTAAGGAGTTTCAGAGAGAAAGTTCCTGCCTTCTGTGGGTCATTGCTGGTACTGGCAGACGCCTTTAGGGACCCATGGAAATGATGGTAGCGGTAACTCAGAAGGAAGAAGCAGCTAGAAGCAATAGAGGTGAAGGTCAAGCCGGTGCATCCGTCACTGCCTGCCCACTTCCCTTCATCCTTCCGTTCCATTCCCCATCAAGAGCCCCTCTCTTGAGTTGCCTGCAGCTTGTACCAAACCAGAGCTGGAGTCTAATGGATCAATGCCCAGTCTCCAGGGCTTAAAGCAGCCAAAGAAAGGGATGGAAAGGTGCAATTCCACTTTTAAACGTTATGGTCCTCAGTAGTCTAAGACAGCACGACCTCTTCCACATCACACACAAATATTTGTCCACAGTCTTACCTTTTAACCCATTGTCCATGTGAGGTTACTATACATAGCAAGATGTAATGGAAAGGACACAGGTTCTGGAGTAGAAGAAAGATGTGGGTTTATAAACAAACTTGGCCACTTCACTTCTCTGAGCCTCAGCTTTTCCCCCTCTGTGAATGAAGGATTTTATATCTTAATGCCCTTGAATCTTGTCAGAGAGCTAACTGGTAAGAAAACACCCAGCATAGCACTTGGCACTCAGTAATGGCAGCTGTTATAAATCAAGACCTGTTAGGAGAAAATATAGTTCATGAGGCTTTCCAAAATTCTGACCTTGAGTTTCCTCAATTGTAAGATGAAGGTGGTGGATGACGTCTGAAGTCGTTAGCCTTTATTCGGTCTAACACATACTAACTTAGATCCACTGGACACTCTTATGAGTACAACCTGGATTTTGGCAGATTCTAATTGGCTGGGGAGACACAAAGTATTATACAGTCGCCCCAGGGTGTCCAAGGGCTGTTGGTTCCGGGACCCCACCCCCACTCCCATCCCAGACTCCGTGGATGCTCAAGTCCTCCAGCTGGTGGCTCTGCATCCACAGATTCAGCCGACCACGGACTCTCATGCTTGTGTTCGATTCCTTGGATGCAGATACAGAGGACTGACCATATATTCTCACGGTTGTTAATGTCCCATCAGAACGAACTGGTGTTCAGGCACTGAGACCCCCAGGAAAGCTTGTCAGAACACGAGTGAGTGAGGGTGAACTTGCAGCTGTGACTTCGGGTCTGTCCTGACTCATTGAAGAAGCAAGTCATTCACACCAGGCAGTGCTTGGACTTGTATCAGCCCCAAACCTTTTGCTGTAAAGCTCACAACTACTACACACCATATGCAACGCTGCCTTAGCACATCTGGCACTTTCGCGAAAATGCGAAAGAGGCCCCTTTCCGCGTTTTTGTGTCTCTGTAATAACAATCACAACAAATATAAAGCCATTTCCTATCAATCGTATAGATCTTACTGTCAAACATAAAGTAATAGTGTTTTGAGGTCCTAAACATTTACATTTTCTAAGATACATTAATTTATTGAATAATCATCATGTTTTATGTTCAAAGCAACTGTTCTTCCTCGTAGTTTCAGTCCTCTTGCTCATGTATCTCATTTTCTCTGGAAATGGTCACGGGAGTCAACAGTCTCTCTTGTGACACTTGAGACTTTTATCTTAGAATAGTTAACATTTTAAAATATTTTCCTTGCAATGAGCCACAGAATTTTAACAGCACTTATTAAACTTTGCACTGACATAATTTTCATAAGAACAAGAGCAATATACAGCAATGTAATATTTACCTCATGTATTATTGATGGTAAATTGTGAATATTAAGAATTATTTATATAGTGATTTGTGTCATCATGAGGTACTTATTAAATTTAAATAGGGACTTGATAGTAACATTCTGATAAACAACCTGTACTATCTAATGTAGCCAGTAGCCTAATCCAAGAAAGGGGTTTTGATTAAGTGTTTCATATCAGAAAAACAGCTACCATTTAGAATGTACAGTTGATGTTGCCAGATTGATAAAATGTTTCAGTTATCCAACTAGTTCCCCCATTGTCATTTTTAAGGGAATAAGATATATCAACTTTGTAAGCAAAACGCTTGGTTTGTATCAAAAAGTTGTTGCAGTGTGAGCTGATTTTGTTCAAGTAAGAAATGTGACAGCCATCTGCTGGGAACCTTGTTGTAACACACAAAACTGCCCATCTTTGGAGTCAACAAATATGAAAAAAGCTTCAAAACTGTGAAGATGCCCACCACATGAAGACTTGCCTTTGGACGCCCTTTAGTGTTGCGCAGCTGGCTGCTTTGTCCAGGCTGCGAGGTCCAGAACTGTGAGCGGGACACTCAGCTCCATCCTTCTTGAAACTTCAGCCTCCAATGAGGAAGGCTCCTTTTCTTTTTACTGAAGTATAGTTGATTTACAATGTTGTGTTAGTTTCCACTGCACAGCAAACTAATTCAGTTATACATATATGTAGACGATGCCCACTCTAATGGCAGAAAATGAAGACGAACTAAAGAGCCTCTAGATGAGCGTGAAAGAGGAAAGTGAAAAATCTGGCTTGAAATTCAACATTTAAAAAAAAAGAGTAAGATCATGGCATCCAGTTCCATCACTTCATGGCAAATAAAAAAAGTGGAAACAGTGACAGATGTTATTTTCTTGGGCTCCAAACTCACTGTGCGCAGTGACTGCAGCCGCGAAATTAAAAGGTGCTTGTTCCTTGGAAGGAAAGCTAGTGTTTTAAAAAGCGGAGACATCACTTTGCCGCCAAACATCCGTATAGTCAAAGCTTTATGGTTTTTCCAGTAGTAATGCATGGATGTGAGAGTTGGACCATAAAGAAAGCTGGCTGCTGAAGAATTGATGCTTGCAAACTGTGGTCCTGGAGAAGACTCTTGCGCGTCCCTTGGCCAGCAAGGAAGTCAAACCAGTCAATCCTAAGGGAAATCAACTCTGAATATCCTTTGGAAGGACTGTTGGTGAAGCCAAAGCTCCATTGCTTTGGCCACCTGATGGGAAGAGCCAACTCAGTGGAAAAGACCCTGGTGCTGGGAAAGACTGAAGACAAAAGAACAAGGGGGTGGCAGAAGATGAGAGAGAGAGCATCACTGACTCAATGGACATTAACTTGAGCAAACTCCTGGAGATAGTGGAGGACAGGGGAGCCTGGCATGCTGCAGTCCATGGGGTCACAAAGGGGCAGACATGACTTAGTGAAGGAACAACAGCAACAAATACATAAGTGTAATAATGCATCTATTCTTTTCCATTATGGTTTATTACAGGATTCATTACTTTTGAATATAATCCCCATGCTATACAGTAGGTCCTTGTTGGTTATCCACTCTATGTTTAATAGTTTGTATCTGCTGATTGCAAACTCCCAGTCTATCCCTCCCCTGCCCTCTGCCCCTTGGCAGCCACAAGTCTGTTCTGTATGTCTGTGAGTCTGTTTCTCTTTCATGGATAAGTTCAATTTGTATCATATTTTAGCTTCCACATATAAGTGACATCATTTGTCTTTGTCTGCCTTCCTTCACTTAGTGTGATCATCTCTAGGTCCATCCATACTGCTGCACATGGCGTGATTTCTTTCTTTTTCATGACCGAGTAGTATTCCATCGTGTGCACACATGCACGGGCGTGCCTTCTTTGGCCATTCATCTGCTGAGGGACATTTAGGTTGCTTCCATGTCTTGGCTGTTGTGAATAGTGCTGCTGTGAATATGGGGATGCGTTATCCTTTTGAATTACACTTCTGTCCAAATATATGCCCAGGAGGGGACTGCTGGGTCATATAATAGCTCTCCTTTAGTTCTTTAAGGAACCTCCATGCTGTTCTCCATAGTGGCTCACAGTTCACATTCCCACTGACAGTGTAGGAGGGTCCCCTTTTCTCCATACTAGCGGAGACAGTCTTTTTGGATGACACCTGGAGGTCCTTGTTGTTGTTCAATCACTCAGTCGTGTCCAACTCTGTGTGACCCCATGGATTGCAGCACGCCAGGCTTCCCTGTCCTTCACCATCTTCCAGAGCTTGCTCAAACTCATGTCCATCGAGTCGGTGATGCCATCCAACCATCTCATCCTCTGGCACCCCTTCTCTCCCTGCCCTCAGTCTTTCCTAGCATCATTGTGTCCTCCAATGAGTTGGCTCTTTGCATCAGGTGGCCAAAGTATTGGGAGCTTCAACTTCAGCATCAGTCCTTCCAATGAATATTCAGGATTGATTTCCTTTAGGATTGACTGTTTTGATCTTCCTGTTCAAGGGACTCTCAAGAGTCTTCTCCTACACCACGATTCTAAAGCATCAGTTCCTCGGCACTCAACTTTCTTTATGGTCCAACTATCACATCCATACATGACTACTGGAAAAGCTATAGCTTTGACTAGATGGATGTTTGTCAGCAAAGTGACGTCTCTGCTTTTTAATTCACTGTCCAGGTTTGTCATAGCTTTTCTTCCAGTGAACAAGCATCTTTTAATTTCATGGCTGCAGTCACTGTCTGCACTGATTTTGGAGCCCAAGAAAATGAAGTCTATCAGAGGTCCTTAAGGCTCAGCCTTGCTTTGGTTTTCCTTGAGCATCACTGATGGTGGGATCTAAATCTTAATCTTCGGCCTGGGTTCAAGTCCTTCATCCACTGGGCTGCTCACCCTCTCTTGTGCCCTGATATCCACATCTGCCAACGCTGACTCCCACTTCCCCCAGCAGGATTTATTTTCCTTTGTGAAGCAATTTATTATTACACAAGGTAATCTGTGTTTTGGGATATCCAAATATACAAAAAAAGAGGAAAGGAAAACCCTCTATAGTCATGGCAGTCAGAGGACTCGCAGCTACCATTTCATTGTGTTTCCATCCAGACTTTATTTCTAGGGTGTTGTGTAGTGTATAATTTTTACATAAATTATATTCTTCTACATACATTTTGTAACCCTCTTTCTCATTTGCCGTGTAAGCACGCCTTTGTGTCAGGAAATATACTCTTACAATATTTTCTCGGATGAGGACCATCATTTACCTAGATGAACGCACTTTAATTGGACATTTGGGAATCAGGAAGACTTTTCTAGTCCAGTCAGACCAGCCCGACATCTGGAACAACGCCCGGCACACAGTAGGTGCTCGATCGCTTAGCTGTGTCTGACTCTTTGTGGCTCCATGGACTGTAGCTCACCAGGCTCCTCTGCCCATGGAATTTTCCAGGCATGAATACTGGTGTGGAGTACCATTTCCTTCTCCAGGGGATCTTCTCTACCCAGGGATCAAGCCCACATCACTTAACGTCTTCTTCGCTGGCGGGAGGAGTCTTTACCACTAATGCCACTGAGAAGCCCTAGTAGGTACCCAATAAGTATTTGGTGAATGTATCTTTTTTTACCCCAGCCAATATAACAGGAAGAATTTAGGCTTAAGGAACGTCATGGCCATATCCAAGTTTTAATCCCAGCTCTGCCACTTTTGCTCTGGGACTGTGAACTAATTAACTTAATCTCACTGAGGTTCCTCTCAGCACCAGTGCAAACTAGCCCCTACCTACGCCCCAGGGCTGCTGCAAGAGGTAAACAGGATGGTGCATGTCAGTAGCATCCTTGGCATGGGGCTCGCCAACACTGGGACTCCGTAGCTGATAGCCACCACTTCTCCGTTCTGGCGTTTGGGCTGATGTTTGCACAGCTTTGCTCACCCCAGTCCTCAATCCTGAGTGCCTCTCTTCTTCAGGACATTCCGGAATTCTCCAACTTCCATTAAGAGACCTCACAGAAATTCTGCTACCTTATTCAGTCACTTTCCCAGCACCGCTTGACTCACTGAGCCCCTGCTGTATGCGGGACACAGCATGAGGCATGGCAGGAAGTGGAAGGGAGCAGCCCGTGAAGACTCAACAGACACAATTGATACCCGCAGCTGAAAAGGGTCAATGTCCTCCATTTCCAAAGGTTGCTACCCACACCAGGGAGGCAAAGGACAGTCAACTCAATAGCAAAGTAGGTAAAAGGTATGAGCAGAGGCAGTTCGCTGAGAAAGAAGTACACATAGCCAATTAATTAAGGAAAAGATGTTCAAACTCCGTCTTCATTAAAGTAATGCAAATCTAAGTAAGAAGACGGCATGTGTAGAAAAATCTTATTATTATAAAATCAAAAAGCCCCAAACCAAACAAATGCACAGCTCGATGAGTGACAGCTTCTATTGCTGACTGCCCGGAGGCTCCCCTCGTCCAAAGTGGCGCGTGTGTGTCAGGGAGAGGAGAGCTGCAGCCAATCCTGCAAGACCCGACTCCGCGTGCCCTTCCCTGGGAAGCCTGCCTGAGAGCTCTGGTCTGAGTTAGCCGCCCTCCAGATTGCCTTGTTCCTGCCCATTAACTTTATGGGCTTCCCTGGTGCCTCACATGGTAAAGAATCCACCTACAGTGCGGGAGATGTGGGTTCGATACCTGGGTGAGGAAGATCCCCTGGCGAAGGAAATGGCAACTCACTCCAGTATTCTTGCCTGGGAAATCCCATGGATGCAGGAACCTGGTGGGCCACAGTCCTTGGGGTGGCAAAGAGTTAGACGCAACTCAGCAACTAACACACACATTAACTTTGTAACTCCCTCCCCACCTGCCAGGGATATCACCTACACCCTCCCCCTCGCTACACCTTGAAGCTTCAGGAGGGCATTAAAGAGCTGGGTCATTTTTTTTTTCTTCTTTGTATTCCTAGCACTTTGCACAGGTCTGGCACACTGTAAGTGCTCAACAAACATTCACTGAATGAATGAAAAAATGTTACCCATATACTTAATTGTTAAAACTATGATCATTTAAGAACTATGCAAATAGCACCACCTATTGGTGGATGATTTTAACACTACATTTGGATTCTAAAACGTTTATACTGAAAATGAGGTGACTTAAATGAAAATTTTTTTTTTTCATGAAAAGATTGTTTCAGTCTTTAAGCCAAGGGGTCATTTACTTTTTAACAAATGTTAAAATATATAAGCACTGATATTCTTTATTTCATTTCAGTTTTGAGGCTGTTAGGTGAGGAGCTCAAAAATACATGTAGGTTATTGTCAGTGAAACTAGGAGGAAGAGGGAAGATATTAATTAATAACCACATGTTAGGTATTTTGTTACATATTATATTTGATCCTGCGATACCCTGTGCCTCACAGTGGTTTTGGTTCTGTTTTATAGATGAAAGAATCTAAAGTTTGTAGAGGTGAAGTGATTTGCCCAAATAAAACACGAATCCAGCTGACTTCAAAATCTCTGCCCCTTCTGCCGTGTTAAACTGAAGTATTGGTTGGAGATGTCTGTGAAGCAGTAGTTTTTGACCCCAGTAGTGACTTCTAAATATTTTAAATCTATCCTGAATGATCCTACTTGTATTAAAAGCTGCTTACTTAGGGCAGTTTATAAAAGAATTATCATTTACATAGTAGAGTATTTTGACTTCCAACAAGGATTATATTCCATCAAGTGAAATCGTTTTCAGCAGTCATGGTATCGTGTGCTGGGAGGTACCATTTTTATAGATGAGTAAGTTTCAGGGAAAAAAAAAAGCTTGACTTCGGAACAGTGTCCTCCTTGATCAGGCCTTCTTAATCATTTTCTGAAGCAAGCGTGTCTTCTCAGAAGCATCTGGCCTGTTTCGGGTCTCCCGAATCCCCGTCTCCCAGAGCGCGCTGTTACACAGGCCACCCCTGGGGCAGAGACCTGCTCTCAGGACTTTGGGGTAAATTAGTAACAGGTACGAAAATGCTCGGGCTTCCCTGGTGGCTCCGATGGAAAAGAATTCGCCTGCCAATGCAGGAGACCTGGCTTCAGTCCCTGAGTGGGGAAGATCCCCTGGAGAAGGAAATGGCAGCCCACTCCAGTATACTTGCCTGGAGAATTCCATGGACAGAGGAGCCTGGTGGGGTCGCAAAGAGTCGGAGAGAACTGAGCGACTAACACTTTCACTTTCACAAACATGCTAAGTGCAGATCCCACCACAGGGCAAGAGTTTGGGGGATATTCATTGCATCCGAGTCTGAAGGGATTCTTGGCAGGACTCTTTTCCCCTGACACACACCCAGCCCACAGTGCAGCATCTGAATTATAGCAGATGAAGGGGGAAATGGCCGCTTGTGACAGCCTTGGCGCCCAGAGTCTACACGGAACATTTCTGGGGATTTGGTGCCACCTGACTTGGCCCTGGGCGGTTATAGCCGCTTCATGGGTGTGAACTCGCAGCTTCCAGTGGGAGCTTTTCTTTGTGTCCACTGCCTGGCTTCCTCTCGCTGCCTCCAGATCCAGCTACTGGTCTGGGGAAGGCTCCAGGCGACCTCACCACCCTCCCTGACCCCTCAGTACTGCTTATACGAGGAGGAGTCCTTCAGAGAATTCTCCTGAACCGTCCCGCCCTAGGGAGAGTACAGCCAAGCCAAGCTTTTTCAGCAGATCGCCTTCCTGCCAAAAAAAACCAGCCGCATCGGATGGCAGCACTGTTCGTTTAGGAGACACTGGCCCCGGCCGCCGAATGCCGGACCAGCCTAGAGGTGAGGGTCTGCCTGCCGGGACGGAGATCCTTCCGCTCCCGTGGGCGCACTTCCGTCCTGCATCTCCATCAGTGCTGACTCCGGACTTGCATGGGCATGCAGGGAGCACCACTCTGCTCCCCTCCCCCTCCCCACGCCACCGCTGGGGACCAGGCCCTGTGTGAAGTCACCCACTTCAGTTTTCCCTGGAGCTCCCACTGAGGAGTGGGTGACTGGAGACAGACCACACAACACCTTGAGAGGCGATCCTCTCTTGGTCCAGGTGGGTTCACAGCCCAGGCGTGTTTCCAGCGTGCTGGGTCTGAAGCTCTACTGAGGAGCTCACTCTCAGCTTTACTGATGCTGAGTTCAGGCTCCCGTGAGCTGATATTGACTGGGGCAACAGTGTCTTTAACTTTGGATCACTGTCATCATCTGTTCTGTGGGTTTTCCCTTCTGTCCGCGGTTGGGAAGATTCATTGTCCTTTTATAGCTTTGTATTCATAAGACAAGCACTCGTGATTGGAATAGGCCCTTTCCCTGGCCTCTTGTCTTTCAGGAGCGGGGTGTGTTGGTAGGGATCATGGATTCTAAAGTAAATATAGTAATAATATATTTTTCTATAGAAATTTAACTTTCTAAAATAATGAAACATGGCAATAGTATGTTTCCTAAATACACTTTGTATCAGTCACTCAGTCGTGTCCGACTCTTTGTGATTCTATGAACTGTACCCTGCCAGGCTCCTCTGTCCATGGAATTCTCCAGGCAAGAATACTGGAGGGGGTTGCTATTTCCTCCTCCAGGAGATCTTCCTAGGGATCCAAGCAGGGTCTCTTGCATTGCAGGCAGATTCTTTACCATCTGAGCCACCAGGGAAGCCTGGTACCCAAAGGGTAGCCCATCGTTTAGAGCAGGATTTGAAGAACTAAGAGCAGTTCAGTACCTGATACTTCTCAGTGACCTTCAGCTGATAACACTCAGGCTGCCTTTTTCTGATCTTTTAACAGAGATCTTTTATCCATCTTATGGTGCTTCAGCATCAGAATTCCACTAGCCTCCCTACATTTGGAGTTCACATTCCCCTATGAATGTTCTCTAAGAGAAACATAATCCGTAATTGCTCTTTCCTATCTCTTCGGAAGGTTCTGGGTTGCTTATATCTGTCTCACAGACTCGGCATCTTTATACTTCTGTGATCAAAGTCATGATGGAAAAAAAAAACAGCTTTCCTGTCTCCTAATTCCCTGCCTAGCTTCCCTCACTAGCAGATGTGCTTTGTAGTGATCTGTTTTAGCTTTTCCTCTTGTGTCCTTGCCCTGCCTTGAATCTAATGAGATATAAAATTTGGAGTTAAGACTTGTTCTTCCACTTAAAAAAAAAAAAATCACAAGCGTGTCACTCCCTCCAATAACAAGAACAAGCCAGGTAAACCCACCATAGAGCCACGGTCACTAAGTGATGCAATGAACTCCGACCCCAAAAGTGACAGGCCCCTCTTAGGAGGGACTGTGACCACTGCTGAAATCTTTGCAGAGCTGCAGGAAGAGGAGGAATGGGAGGAAGAGGAGGAAAGGAGCTGAAAGCTTCTAGAATCCTGCGAGGCCGGGTGTGGACCGGCATGGGTGGACTCTCGGGAGCCCCAAGCTCAAGGTGAACCTTCATGCACGCGTGCTCACACACGCACACACACAGGTACACACGTTCTTCCCACACAGCCAGGGAGTAGGACAGAGTCCCGAAGCCCCCCTCTCAGAGACCAGGCATGGTAGTTGCTGAAGGATGCTCCACACTCTGCCTTTCATGGGAACCCCGTGCTGTTCAGCGGCCCTGAAGGAGGGACAAGGACCCTGAGAGGGGCCCTGGTGGGGCGGGGCGGGGTGAAGGCTGAGCACCAGCTGGGAGGATGGCGGGAAGCATGATGCACGGGACAGCACCAGCTACTTCAGTGAGTGGGGGGCAGCGGGGGCCAGGGCCGCTGAGACACCCCCGCCCCCAGCCCACCCGGCCAGACACAGATCCACAGGGCCAGCCAAGTCAGAGGCAGGGAGGGCTCCAGACCCTACCAGCTCCCAGTCAGCAGCTGAAGGCAGTTACAGGCCCTGGGTCACAGCTGTGGACAGCGATCCCTGCCCTTCTGGGCTTCCCTCCTGATGGGGAGAGACACAATAATGAAGATATATCTGGGCTTCCCAGGTGGTAGTCGTGGTAAAGGACCCGCCTGCCAGCGCAGGAGACGGAAGAGACCCGGGTTTGACCCCTGGGTTGAGAAGATCCCCTGAAGGAGGAAGTGGCAACCCACCCCAGTATTCTTGCCTGAAGAATCCTGTGGACAGAGGAGCCTGACAGGCTACAGTCCCTGGGGTCACAAAGTCAAGACATGACTGAAGCGAATTAGCAGGCACGCGTGGGCAGGGTGTGAGGAACAGGACAGGGTGAATCTGAGCACACGCCCGGCCGTGTACTGTCCCTGGGGGGGAGGGAGCAGCATCCAGGGGGCAGGAAGCTGGGGTCCACGCCTGGCTCAGGAGGTGCTGACCCAGTCACAGGACAGCGAGAACAGAGCGTCTGGAACTCCATGACTGAGGGGAGAGAGAGATGGGATCGGAAAAACGTCGGGGTCCATAGAGGTTGTTCAGGGCCTTCAGGGCCCGTGGAAGGCAGGCTTTGTGTTAAAGGTGTGCTGGACCCACAGAGCACTGTTTCAGTGACCAGCGGCGGCTGTTCAGAAATCTTGCCCCGTAGCAGATCCACCTCCTTGAAACACATCGAACCCCTTTCAAAGCATCAGCAAAGAGTTTCCCATATATACGGCATAATATCAACTGAAAATCAAGGCCATTAATAAATACTACCATCTGTTACATCATGGGATTAAGGGCAGTTTTCACTGGCAGTGTTTCTCAGCGTATCCCAAGTTCAAAGTGAAGGAGAAAAGTGACATGGGGATAATATCTGCTCTGGTTTGCATTTTTCATTTTGCGGACTCGGAAAATGTAGGTGCCTCTGCAGAGTCGTGGTCCTCCCAGCCCACCCTGGGTGGGTGTGGTTTTGGTCGCTTCAGTCATGTCTTACTCTTTGCGATCCCATGGACTATAGCCCACCAGGCTCCTCTGTCCATTTGATTTCCCAGGTAAGAATACTGGAGTGGGTTGCCATTTCCTCCTCCAGGGGATCTTCCCAACCCAGGACTCAAACCTTAGTCTCCTGCATTGCAGGCAGACTCTTTACCAACTGAGCTACAAGGGAATCCCAAAATCTTTGGGGTGGATTTCATTTATTTACTGTGTCTTGTTCTGTATGTTAAAGTGGGAGGCATTCTGGGAAGCCGGGGGCAGGAAAGGGCGGTGGGTACCATGGAAGACGGCGTGGACATTGGAGTCTTGGAGACTTGGGTTCAAGGGCTGGCTCTGTGTTTGAACGGGATTCACTTCCTGCCGTCCTTGGGGGTCCCCTCCCCTGTCTGGCACGAGGCGGCAGTCTTCCCACGGGCAGCTGTCCGGTTGTCACGGGGAGGACCGTGCCCTCCTGCACTTGGTGGGGGGACCCCCGGGGCAGGCCGTCTTGTGGGAAGCTCGCCCCTAGGGGTGACCTCAGCCCGTCCGTAGTGTGCCCTTGAACAGGGCGGGCATCTGGTTTCCCAGGTGTAGTCATGGGGTCCCAGCCTGGTTGAGACAGTGGGGTCCCCCCATGTCCCAGGATGTGGCCACACCCCAGCAGTCCTTGCTCTTCCCTCCTTTCCCCCGCCCCCTCGTCTTCCCCCCAGGAGCCATCCTCCTGGGAGTTGTTCAGGCACCCAGTCATGTCCAACTCTGTGACCTCATGGAGTGCAGCACGCCAGGCCTCCCTGTCCCTCACCATCTCCCAGAGTTTGCCCAAGTCCATGTCCATTGCATCGGTGGTGCCATCCAGCCATCTCATCCTCTGATGTCCTCTTCTCCTTCTGCCCTCAATCTTTGCCAGCATCAGGGACTTTTCCAGTGAGTCGGCTGTTTGCATCAGATGACCAAAATACTGGAGCTTCAGATTCAGCATCAGTTCTCCCAGCGAGTATTCAGGGTTGATCTCCCTTAAGAGTGACTGGTTTGATCTCCGCACTGTCCAAGAGTCTTTCAGGAGTCTTTGCCAGCACCACAGTTCGAAGGCATCAATTCTTTGGCGTTCTGCCTTCTTTATAGTCCAGCTCTCACAACCGTACGTGACCACTGGGAAGACCACAGCCTTGACTGTGCAAACCTTTGGCGGCAGAGCAGTGTCTCTGCTTTTCAGCACAGTCTAGGTTTGTCATAGCTTTCCTGCCAAGAAGCAGTTGTCCTCTGATTTCACTGCCGCAGTCACCATCCGCAGTGATTTTTGGGCCCAAGAAGAGGAAATTTGTCCCTAGTTCCACCTTTTCTCTTTCTGTTTGCCATAAAGTAATGGGGCCTGATGGCATGATCTTAGTTTTTTAACATTTAGTTTTAAGCCAGCTCTTTCACTCTCCTCCTTCACCCTCATCAAGAGGTTCTTTAGTTCCTCCCCTTTCGGGAGCCTGGTACTAAAGTTCTCTCGCCAAAGCCCCTGAGACAGGAGTTTGCTAGTTTTAAGTCAGGCCTTCAAATAATCTGCCAGAAACACGTGGGGAAGAGAAACTTTCTATGCACTTAGGCAGGGCTGTTTCCATCTTGATCAACCACGTGTTTTCCTTCTCCAAACCTTTCTTTGCTCTCATAAAAAGCACAGCTTTGGTGATAAAGTTGGGATTGTCATCCCTGGTGCTTGGTTTTAAGCATGTTTGTTTACACTGTTCCTCTTCACAGTTACATGGCTTTGTGTTTCTTTGTAACATATGTTCTTCACTCAGCATCTGTGTGACGAACTAGTGCGGCTAGTGGGTGAGGGGTCTTCTGTGACTAACCACCAGCCCATGCTTCCCTTTCAGAACTGTTTTGGGGGACTTCCCTGGTGGTCTGATGGTTTAGACTTCGTCTTCCAGTGCAGGGAATGTGGGTTCTACCCCTGGTCAGAGAGCTCAAATCCCACATGCCTCCGGGCGGGGAAACCAAAGCATAAAACAGAAGCAATATTGTAGCAGATTCAATAAAGGCTTTAAAAATGGTCCATATCGGAAGCTGATTTGCATTGTTGTATGGCAGAAACCGACACAATGCTGTAAAAGCAGTTTTCCTCCAATTAAACATAAATTTAGAAAGAAATAAAACCTATTTTGGTTTTGTCTCCACAGCAAACCCAAGGAGCCGGTCTTCAGCGCAGGTAAGGCTGGCTGAATGTCAGCGCGGGCGCCCCTTACTCTCTGTGGTACTTGAGGGGCAGTAAGAAGCGGTTGTTCAGGGGCAGCTGGGATGGGCGGAACACGGGGGTCTGTGTCAGGGGGCTGGGGGCTGAGTGCTCACTATCAGCCTGTACATGGGGGTCTGGTGACTCACATCACTCAGAGACCACCCAGAAAAAGGGTCATAAAGACTAAACCCTTCATTTGCCCACATTTAAAACGGATTCAAGAGACATCCATGAGGAGAAAGAGTGACATGCCGTTACATGAAATTTCTCGGTTAAAACATCCTGTTGCCTTCCTCGCCCCTTCCTTACTAATGGGGGCTCTCCCATCACCAGCATTTGCGTTTCTCTTGAAAGGGAAAGTCTCTGATGTATCCAGTTACAACTTTATCTAAAATCGACTTCTTTTTCTGCCTGTGATTTCCTAAACTGCCAACTAATAGTCCATATATATCTTTCCATGTATCTTTTCTAACACGTGTTATAATAAGGGAACTGCTATTTTTAGAATAGTAAGCTTATTTGAAAGCGTACTTAAAATGCAAAATCTTTGACAAGATTTTGTGCCATGAGCTAAATGAACTCATTTAATTTTCCAAGTTTTTCCCCCCCTTAAGTTCAGCATCGAAACATGAAAGTCAGACTTTCCTATTTATGCGCATGTGCTTCAATATTCATTTCATTTTCAGGAAGCATGAAATTACTCACTGAGAATGTAATCGCCCTCAGCCTGCAGAGTAGGTCTGGTGTGCACTTGTCAGAACCCCTGAAATGTGTCCAGGTTTTTCTAGCGGTGGGGGTGGGGGAACCTCTGGGCCTGTGGGGCTCAAGAGCGCCCCCTGCAGGCAGGCCAGTCACTCTTGCAGTGCCCCCTCATCTCTTTACCCAGCACTTCTGTCTCTGTCTCCGAAATCCCAAGGGAAACGCCGGGTGACACACTGCAAAGGTAGGCGGCATTTCTGAAACCTCATAGCTCTCTGAGCAAAGCTGCGCCCCAGGCTGCAGAAACTCTTTTCATACAGGCCACCAGCTACCCTCCTTGTATGAAAATGCTTTGTGATGCAAACCACATGGGGTTATTGGACGTTCAAAGCAGTCCTGAGCATTTACTTGGGCGGGTCTGACTGAGGAGCTAAAAACTAGACCTCCGGTGATGATTGGCTGATGACAAGAACTCTTTTTAAAATCTGTATGAATGTCAAGAGAGCTATAGGGCGAGCCCTGGATGCCCCGTTTCTGGAACCTGCACTGCTGCTGGCCGCTCCCTCTGGCACCTCTGGGTTTGGGGGTTGTGTGCTGTTATCCTAACATGCCTGAAAAAAAGAACAAGCAAGCAAAGATTGCTTTCCCTCGCTGCGTTTTGTTGGTTTTTTGGTTTTTTTTAAGATGTAGGAGGTCTGACTTAGCTATCCAGAACAGTGCCAAGGCTAACTCCAGAACTTTTCTTCTCGGTCCAGTGACGTAGATTTGCCCATTAAGAAATCTGTCATAAGGACTTCTCCAGCACGTAATGATATACTCAAGTAGATATTCCATCTATATGAATTGCATACACCTGTACAAGGCTTTTGATATGTGCTGCAGGGTGACATTATATTCCCTTTATTCTGAATCTGCATTCCGTGATTCCCCTCTTACAAAGAGAATTCATGGAATCACTTGTCATTTAAGCCATCACACCCGCCCCTCTTTGTCCCTCTTCCATTGATCTACTGAGTGTTTTTAGGGTCTTCAGCTGTGATGGCCACACCGTCTGAAGAGCTGAGATTTGGTTGAGGGATGAAGGAAGGGAAGGGGCCGGGTGAGGCGAGCATGGGTAGGTGCACAGAGCGGGTGGGTGTGTAGGTGGCAGAGACAGAGAAGGACCCCCGGGTGGGGGGCAGTTGTGGCCAGTGATGTCATATACGGGAAGAGGGGGCAGGGCATTTAGAGCGCTGGGTCCAGCAGGTAGGTGAGCAGAAGGATCCTGAATCCAGTGTGGGCCTTCATGGGTTTGGTAGCTACAATGACCGGGGGCGGGGGGGGGTCCGTACAAAAGCCTGCAGCCCTGGGGGCCTCAGATGGGCTCCTCCCAGTGGAACTGGGGAGGAGGGAGCCTAGTGAGGAGCACTGTCACAGGAGCATCACAGAACACGGCAGCTGGCATACTGTGCAAGAGTGAACACATGTTGATTTTTACTTAAAAGTCAGATTTAATATGCAGAGTGGAGAGCGTGTCACATGCATGCATCTAAGACCTGAATTGCACGCACACCGTAAAAGTGCAGTGGCCTCTCAGTTTTTAGGCAATATCGCATGTGGCTTTATCTGAAAATCCTCAGGAATAAGGCTTACAAAACTAATTCGTGAATGTGGTACTTACAACATTATAATTATTTTATGACTTCCTTAGCGGTTTCCTCTCTGGGCATAATTTTTCTGTTGAGTTATGGTACAGCCCCAACTGCCCAATTTAAACGCCACTAAGGGGCCCAGTCCTTTGATCTGCAGTGAAGCATCAGAATGCAGTGAGTTCTGAATCCAAACAGAATTCATCAAGAGCTCACAAGACATTTTCTTTGGCCTTATTATATCTTGAAAACTGTAGCCAGAAAACCCTATATTGTTTGTTTTTGTTTAAAGTTCAGGAGTGGCCCCTTGTTGATGTATTAGTGGATTTTACTTTCATCCCTATAATTTATTAAAGATTCAGAAGTGATTTTGTTATAAAAATGTTTGTTCTAGAGAGGTTTATTCCCCAGCTTCTCTCTCTAATGGGTCTTTTGTTCTTTTCTTTTCTATTTCTAGCTTTTCTTTGAGCATTTTCCTTTTTGCATGCATCCCAGCATGTATTTCTGCCAGTTTCGTGCCCTTTACACTTGAATTATCCAGTGTGAAAGATACATAAAGACACATTTTTACATTGCACTATAACAAACCAATTTAAATACTGAAAGATATTTTATGAATTTTGATACTGCAATTGTATATCCATTGAACTCAATAAAAAAAAAATTTAAGTGGATTTCTTGTGTTAGTTGTAATTTTTTGGGGTGGCATTTTCCCCCTCCTGATAATAAAGAACCTATAGGCACTAAAATCTCTCATGGAAAATAATTATTGGAATCTAATTATTTTCTGCCTATTATAATTTCTCACATTATTTAACTAAGCAGAATGTCAAAGGCAAACAAGGTGAACATTTTTGTTTCAAACTGTTTGTGTTTTAGTTAGTTTTCCCTAGGATTTTAACCAGAAATGACACAAAGGGCAACGTTTCTACTTTTGCATTGAAAGGATGGAGAAAATATAACTTTTTTTCAGGTACCCTAGGCACCAAGGTGTCTTACTGACGTGTTTGTTCTCTTCGTAGAAGAAGGATATGTAAAAATGTTTCTTCGTGGACGCCCTGTTACCATGTACATGCCCAAAGATCAAGTGGATTCTTACAATTTGGAAGCAAAAGTAGAACTGCCAACCAAGAGACTGAAGCTGGAATGGGTGTATCCTTTATTCATTAAGTCTGACCTGAAGTCATCAGTTGATGAGTGCGTTTATTGAAATTAAGTTGTAGAAACCCATAAAACTAAACCATGACGGCAAAAAGTTTTTAAACCCAAAGAAAGAAAGAGGGACTCCCTGGAAGGAAGGACTAGCATTCCACCTCAACCAAGCAGGGCTTTGGCCAACCTTGGGAATCTTAACTTCAAGCTAACAGTGACTAGGGACTTTGCTGGTAGTCCAGGGGTTAAGACTTTGCCTTCCAATGCAGGGGGTATGGGTTCAATCTGTGACTGAGGAACTAAGAACCCACGTGCTACAGGGTGGGATCTTAACATTGTAAATCAACTATGCTGCTGCTAAGTCGCTTCAGTCGTGTCCGACTCTGTGCGACCCCATAGACGGCAGCCCACCAGGCTCCACCATCCCTGGGATTCTCCAGGCAAGAACACTATCAACTATACATCAATTTAAAAAGGCAAAAAAAAAAAAAGAAAGAAACAGTGACTAATTGAACATGAGTATGGACTCAGTACTAAATGAAAGGAATACAATACAATGTATGGCTTCAGTTAAACGGACACGTAGCATCAACATAATACCACTGGGAAAAAGGAAAACGCTCTCACAAAATCCAGGCCACAGAAACCTGAGTCAGCCACATGACTAGCGTTCTTGAAATAAAGCTGCTAGAATCTTCATAATATGAGGCTTGGGAAAGTGAATGGAGTACCAAGGAGGGAATAAAAGAAGGACAAGAAATCAAGAAATAGAGCCTGTGAAAGAGGGTGAAGTGTTTTTTTTGTTTGTTTTTTTACTATTTTGTTTTACTTTAGAAACCTACAGAGGCCACCATCCAGTCCATGAAGACTTTAAGACAAAGAACAAGAATCCTTTCTTCACCTTCAAACAGCTATTTATTGAATACCAGTTTAATGCCAAACCCTCGCAACACATGACATGAAGTTGGTTTAAGCTGAAGCTATTGTTATTTCAGTTAGAAGAATTACTGTTTGAAGTTATAAAGTCATATTCCTTGGAAATTTCTTGCAATTATTTCTGTACCTAAATTTCTCAAAACAATTTTTTTTTTTTTTCGGATTCAGATGCCGCCAAGTGTTCACCTACCTGCACCCATTTTGCCGTCTGTATTGGCACGTGAAAAGGGACCCCATTCTTCTTTAGGTCACTGATTGTTTGAATTGGTTAAATCAAATCTGAAACACATTATTCAAGACACAGTTGTTCAACCTGCTCCCAACTCATATTTTAAAAGGTGGGAACCAGTGGGATTTGCAGCAGATAAATGGTGGGTTTTCACGTCCAAGTTCACGTGGTGTTTCGCTCCAGCGTTGGAAGCATATATGCTAAAGTCTTAACAGGTTATTATCCCTGAGAAGCTGTGGATGGTTAGAACAAGGAGGACCTAAATTTGTTACCTTATATCGATTGATATATAGATACATGAGCTTCCCTGGTGGGTCAGATGGTAAAGATTCTGCCGGCAATGCAGAAGACCTGGGTTCCATCCCTGAGTCAGGAAGATCCCCTGGAGAGGGGAATGGCAACTCACTCCAATATTCTTTGCCAGAGAATTTTATGGACAGAGGAGCCTGGCAGGCTGCAGTCCATGGGGTCGCAGTCAGACACAAGTGACGACTAATACTTTCACTTTCCATGGCAGTGAGAGCCCAGAGACCTAACCACACTTCATATATACATGTATACTGTTCACACCTTTTACAGGTATTTTTTATAATGTAAAAAAAAATGTTTTAAGTGAAATACATAGCTGCCAGTTTACAATAAGCAGTAAACTCAGAATTGGTTTATAACTTAGACATGAAAGTCATTTACCAGTATCTGCAGATTTTCTTTTTAAATACTTTAAAATATAAAGAATGTCAAAACTCAACTTTTTTCTCTTAGAATAGGATTTATAACCTCATACTGCTTAATATTTGAAACAATATAGCCACTTAACATAGTCAGAGGGTTTTCCAGGTGGTGCTAGTGGTGAAGACCATCCCCATGAAAAAGAAATGCAAAAAAGCAAAATGGCTATCTGAGGACGCCTTACAAATAGCTGTGAAAAGAAGAGAAGCAAAAAGGAAAGATATAAGCATCTGAATGCAGAGTTCCAAAGAATAGCAGGGAGAGAAAAGAAAGCCTTCCTCAGCAAGCAATGCAAAGAAATAGAGGAAAACAACAGAAAATTAGATACCAAGAACAGAAAATTAGATACAAAGAAAATTAGATACCAAGGGAACATTTCATGCAAAGATGGGCTCAATAAAGGACTGAAATGGTAATGACCTAACAGAAGCAGAAGCTATTAAGAAGAGGTGGCAAGAATACACAGAAGAACTGTAAAAAAAAGATTTTCACGACCCAGATAATCACGATGGTGTGATCACTCATCTAGAGCCAAACATCCTGGAATGTGAAGTCAAGTGGGCCTTAGAAAGCATCATTACGAACAAAGCTAGTGGAGGTGATGGAATTCCAGTTGAGCTATTTTGAATCCTAAAAGATGATGCTGTGAAAGTGCTGCACTCAATATGCCAGCAAATTTGGAAAACTCAGCAGTGGCCACAGAACTGGAAGAGGTCAGTTTTCATTCCCATCCCAAAGAAAGGCAATGCGAAAGAATGCTCAAACTACCACACAGTTGCACTCATCTCACATGCTAGTAAAGTAATGCTCAAAATTCTCCAAGCCGGGCTTCAGCAATACATGAACCATGAACTTCCAGATGTTCAAGCTGGTTTTTAGAAAAGGCAGAGGAACCAGAGATCAAGTTGCCAACATCCGCTGGATCATCAAAAAAGCAAGAGAGATCCAGAAAAACACCTATTTCTGTTTTATTGACTATGCTAAAGCCTTTGACTATGTGGATCACAATAAACTGTGGAAGATTCTGAAAGAGATGGGAATACCGGACCACCTGACCTGCCTCTTGAGAAATCTGTATGCAGGTCAAGAAGCAACAGTTAGAACTGGACATGGAACAACACACTGGTTCCAAATAGGAAAAGGAGTACATCAAGGCTGTATATTGTCACCCTGCTTCTTTAACTTCTATGCAGAGTACATCATGAGAAACGCTGGACTGGAAGAAACACAAGCTGGAATCAAGATTGCCGGGAGAAATATCAATAACCTCAGATATGCAGATGACACCACCCTTATGGCAGAAAGTGAAGAAGAACTAAAAGCCTCGTGATGAAAGTGAAAGAGGAGAGTGAAAAAGTTGGCTTAAAGCTCAACGTTCAGAAAACGAAGATCATGTCATCTGGTCCCATCACTCCATGGGGAATAGATGGGGAAAGAGTGGAAACAGTGTCAGACTTTATTTTGGGGGGCTCCAAAATCACTGCAGATGGTGATTGCAGCCATGAAATTAAAAGACGCTTACTCCTTGGAAGGAAAGTTATGACCAACCTAGATAGCATATTCAAAAGCAGAGACATTACTTTGCTGACTAAGGTCCGTCTAGTCAAGGCTATGTTTTTTCCTGTGGTCATGTATGGATGTGAGAGTTGGACTGTGAAGAAAGCTGAGCTCCGAAGAATTGATGCTTTTGAACTGTGGTGTTGGAGAAGACTCTTGAGAGTCCCTTGGACTGCAAGGAGATCCAGCCAGTCCATCCTAAAGGAGATCAGTCCTGGATGTTCATTGGAAGGACTGATGCTGAAGCTGAAACTCTAATACTTTGGCCACCTCATGCGAAGAGTGTCTGACTCATTGGAAAAGACCTTGATGCTGGGAGGGATTGGGGGCAGGAGGAGGAGGGGACAACAGAGGATGAGATGGCTGGATGGCATCACCAACTCAATGCACATGAGTTTGGGTGAGCTCCTGCTAGTCGCAAGGAGTCAAACAGAAGTGAGTGACTGAACTGAACTGAACTGAGTGCTAAAGAATCCACCTGCCAATGCAGGAGACGCCAGAGAGTTGGGTTTGATCTCTGGGTCAGGATGATCCACTGGAGTAGGAAATGGCAACCCTCTCCAGTATTGTTGCCTGGAAAATCCCACAGGCAGAGGAGCCTGGTGGGCTGCAGTCCACGTGGTTGCAAAGAGTCGGACACAACTGGGAACGCCTGCACGCACATGACACTGTCAGATATGTTTCGTTTTCCAAACAAGCTACAGAAGCCACTGACCATAATAGGATTCAAGTAATCTCCCAGCCATGATTCCAGAACCAGGCTGAGCCTCTCTCCTTCCGCCCCAGCGTGACGGCAGTTTCAGGTCCCCTGTAGCAGGTGTGTGCCTCAGGATGATGATAACGTGGAGAGTTCAAAGGTGACAAGACTCAGTGGCCCTGTTCTTCCTTTCAATTCCAGTTCCAGAAGCAAGCCCTTGGCTTTAAAAGTTAGATTCAAGACGGCAAGTGGACGCATTCTAGACTGTGGTCATGGTCCAGCAGGTCTCAGCAAGTAGTAGGGTGACTAGAATAAATGGTACGCAAGAGAGGCAGCAGAAAGGAAAGAGAAAAACATGAGCAGAGTAGCCCAGCATTCTTGGGGACTTAGTGTCTAGTCACCCTTCAGGTGTCTTTGATTCTACAGTCAGGATAGTACCTCTAACAGAATGTTATGGTCACCGGCCTTTCAGGAGACCAGCTTGGGAAAAACTTAAACCCCACCTAGGTGTGAGGAAAACGCATCCATGTAAGATTTCAGCAGCTCAGCAAAGCAGTGTAGGCCCTGGCCACGGATTTCCTGGATCCGTGACTGATGCACCAGATTGAGGAGTTCACTTCCTAGTTATTACACAAGCGTCTGATCCACTTCCTGTTAGCAGGAGAACAGCAAATCACCATGTTTCATCAAGCTGAGTCGAACCCAGGTCCCCCGCATCGCAGGCGGATTCTTTACCAGCTGAGCCACCAGGGAAGCCCAAGAATACTGGAATGGGTGGCTTATCCCTTCTCCAGTGGATCTTCCCGACCCAGAAATCAAACTGGGGTCTCCCTCATTGCAGGCAAATTCTTTACCAGCTGAGCTACCAGGTCATATTATAATACATACTTTCAAAAAACCCACACCTTTGTATTGTTAAAAAAAATATCAGCAATTACCACTGCATCAATTACCATTTGCAACTTTATTGCCTGCCTATTGAGGGGGTCCAATGTATTGAATATTTGGCACAGATTATTTCAAATTTAGTCTTCTTTAAATTAGTGAAATTGATGGTAACAGTCACATAGAAATGTAGTCCCTGTGCCAGCTGAAGAAAGCTGATGTTTTGTTAGCTCCTAAAAGAAGGCAAGTTTTATCTTGACGTACACGAAGCTACGGGTACAGGGGTCGAGACTGCCGTAATAACCTGTACTTGCTCCCGACGGGCGAGACTGTCTATTTCATCGCGTCAGTGGTTGTGCTGTACAACGTGGAGGAGCAGCTTCAGAGGCATTACGCGGGCCATAATGACGACGTGAAGTGGTGAGTCCTCAAAACGAATGCCTGTGCTTGTGCGAAGGGTATTGGCAGAAAGGGTTCCATGATGGATAGAACTACAGAGAAGCAGAGAGAGCTGAGAAAATGGGGTCTTTGAGAACAGCTCTTGTTTGTGCTCTGGCCTGTCTTCTGGCTCCCTGGTGCCCTAAGACCCATTCTTTGGTTTTCTATTCTCGTGACACATTGTCTTAAACAGCCGTGTTACGTAAACAAATAGCTCCCCTATCTGGAGGTCTTCTCATGCTAATGGCTTCTAATTCGGGTGTGCAGTTTTTAATAAAAATGTTTTGCCTCTTGTTTCTGGCTGGGTCTGCTATTCCTATAATTCATTTATACCTTTGGTAGTGATTTTATATCTTGGAAAGATGGGTGGATGAGTAGATGGGTTTATGTTATTTCTATTTGTCCTAAGTCCCTGATCAGTTATAAAAATCCTGTTGAAAAAAAGGTGATGTCTTTGCTGTTTGATGGACTCAAAATGACTTCTTAATAATGACCGTACACTAATTAAGCAATTCTGAGATTGAAGTGGTATTTCCCAATCACGATGCTTTTCCCTTGAGTTTGGTAATTCCCTATAAAGAAATGAAGATGAAATGAAATATGTACCAATTGTCTAAGGTCTTTGGAAGCTCAGAGAATTTATCAAGAGTGTGTAAGAAGTCGGACACTGTATATTTCTCACATTTAAATTTTTGACCAGAGTATATTTGAGCAAGGGAAAAGTGAAGCTTACCTTTAAAAGAGTAGATGTTTTGTGTTTTATTTGTTTGGTTTGTTTGGGTTTTGTTTTTTTTTTTTTCACAGTCTGAACGTTTAATCAACATAGACACATTATTAATATAGGTAAATGAAACTATGAAAACTTGAGTTGGGACTTATCTAAGAACAGATGTTTTATGAAGATCTCTTTTTAGCCTTGCAGTTCACCCCGATAGGGTCACAATAGCCACAGGACAAGTTGCAGGCACATCCAAGGATGGAAAAGTGAGTGGTCTTTTCATGTTTTTGTAATGAACTGGTAACACAAAATGATTGTTTTGAAAATATTTTGCTGATGAATAAGCCTGCTTAGATATAATGTCTGTGATTGTACATGCTCAGTTGCTTCAGTCGTGTCCAACTCTGCAACCCCACGGACTGTAGCCCACCAGGATCCTCTGTCCGTGGGATTCTCCAGGCAGGAATACTGGAGTGGGTGGCCATTCCCTCCTCCAGGAGATCTTCCCCACCCAGAGATCGAACCCGTGTCTCCTACATCTCCTGCATTGCCAGGTGGGCTCTTTACCACTAGCACCACCACCTGGGAAGCTCAAATTTGAATTGAATCCCTCAATTTGAATTTTTATTGCAAATGAAAATTCTTACACTGACCTTAAAATAAAAAACCCTTGAGCTCATGTTCAGTTCAGCTAATTTTTAAATAGCATTGTTCTTGCCTAAGAATTCATTAATTCTTCCAATACTTATTTACTCACGTGATAAACATTAACATGTTAAGTTAGAATCCTGAAAAATAATCATTTGACTGTGGGGCATTTTGCCTCTTCAGTGAATGAGTCCCTTGTTATCATGACTTTAATACATGGAGTTTGTGTCTATATGTCATCCACAAGGGCTGCTGGAAGGATTTTTGCAAAATTGTATGAGCAAAGACTTCAGTTTTTATTTTAAGGAATCAGAGAAGGAGCTAGTATAATTTGGCAAATACAGCAATTCAAAACTGGCTTCCACTTATTTACCGCAATCTGTGGTCATTGTTATGTTTTATCCAAAACATCTAGTAACTTTTCTGATGTCTGTTTCTGTATAGTCTATCAATGCACAATGTATAATCTTAAACTAATTACACTAAGTATTTCCATTTTTATCATGAGTGCTACCATTTTCCAGAAAGTATTTTAATAACATCAAAATTTAAATATTTATGCTATTTTCCATTAAAATCCTACACTTGAAAGGAGGTAACAGGAACAATGGAAATCAGACTGCTATTCTGTAAGCACACAGGGAAGAGTCGTCTTCTTTTTTTTTTAATGCTAAATGACCTTTAAAAGTTATTCGAGATCAGTAGTAAATCCTTTGTTCCTCCCTCTAGTGGATGAACTGTGTATTTCAGTTTCTGGCCTTGAAATGGAATCAGAACCTTCAGTTCAGTTCAGTTCAGTCGCTCAGTCATGTCCGACTCTTTATGACCCCATGAATCGCAGCACGCCAGGCCTCCTTGTCCATCACCAACTCCCGGAGTTCACTCAGACTCGCGTCCATCGAGTCAATGATGCCATCCAGCCATCTCATCCTCTGTCGTCCCCTTCTTCTCCTGCCCCCAATCCCTCCCAGCATCAAAGTCTTTTCCAATGAGTCAACTCTTCGCATGAAGTGGCCAAAGTACTGGAGTTTCAGCTTTAGCATCATTCCTTCCAAAGAACACCCAGGGCTGATCTCCTTCAGAATGGACTGGTTGGATCTCCTTGCAGTCCAAGGGACTCTCAGGAGTCTTCTCCAATACCACAGTTCAAAAGCATCAATTCTTCGGTGCTCAGCCTTCTTCACAGTCCAACTCTCACATCCATACATGAGCACTGGAAAAACCATAGCCTTGACTAGACGGAACCTTAGAGCCCTCTGAATAGCTGAGCTATTCCTGTCCATTTACAAGTGAAGTCCAGAGAGGCCAAGTGACTGTCTGCGAACATCCAGCTGCTTAGAGACAAATCCAGACTAGAACCCAGTTCCGCTGTCCGTTGTTGTACAAAGCTAGTCCTTTTCTTGATAAATCTGCTGGTGATTCTGTGATGCTTTCTTCTATTAAGGAAGAGGAAAATTAGCATAGCTGAGAAAGTTTTGAACTAATCATAACCATTCTAAGTTTGTATTTGTGTATTATCAATTTCCTGTGGGGCCCAAGAATGTGAGGTTCTTAATACCACTGGTGGTAGTCATCATGATGAATTTAAACATGCTTACCCCTTAGTGGCAATACAAACTTTAAAAGAATAACCCTTACATGAGACTCCATTTTCTTTGTCATTTTTCAGTTTTAAAATTCAGATGCTTTAGATATATAAATGGGAATATCAGTTCCTGTGGGACAGTTATCAAGAATCGACTGTTGGAAGTTTGAAACTTGGTATTAGTTGTTCATTTGTGTCTGACTCTGTGGCCCCATGGACTGTAGCCTGCCAGCCTCCTCTGTCCATGGAATTCTCCAGGCAAGAATACTGGAGTGGGTTGCCATTCCCTTCTCCAGGGGATCTTCCCCACCCAAGTATCCAACCTGGGTCTCCTGCGTTGCAGGCAGATTCTTTACCATCTGAGCCACCAGAGAAGCCCCTAAAACTTGGTAGACCTCCCCTACAGTTAAATTGGCCACAGGAGCCATGACCTCCTGAAGATATTCAGTTCAGTTCAGGTCAGTCGCTCAGTTGTGTCCGACTGTTTATGACCCCATGAACCTCAGCACGCCAGGCCTCCCTGTCCATCACCAACTCCCAGAGCTTACCCAAACTCATGTCCATTGAGTCGGTGATACCATCTAACCATCTCATCCTCTGTCATCCCCTTCTCCTCCTGCCCTCAATCTTTCCCAACATCAGGGTCTTTTCAAATGAGTCAGCTCTTCGCATCAGGTGGCCAAAATATTGGAGTTTCAGCTTCAACATCAGTCCTTCCGATGAACACCCAGGACTGATTTTCCTTAAGGATGGACTGGTTGGATCTCCTTGCAGTCCAAGGGACTCTCAAGAGTCTTCTCCAACACCACAGTTCAAAAGCATCAATTCTTCAGCGTTCAGCTTTCTTTATAGTCCAACTCTCACATCCATATATGACTACTGGAAAAATCATAGCCTTGACTAGACAGACCTTAGTCGGCAAAGTAATGTCTCTGCTTTTTAATATGCTATCTAGGTTGGTCATAACTTTCCTTCCAAGGAGTAAGCGTCTCTTAATTTCATGGCTGCAATCACCATCTGCAGTGATTTTGGAGCCCAGAAAAATAAAGTCAGCCACTGTTTTCACTGTTTCCCCATCTATTTGCCATGAAGTGATGGGACCAGATGCCATGATCTTCGTTTTCTGAATGTTGAGCTCTAAGCCAACTTTTTCACTCTCCACTTTCACTTTCATCAAGAGGCTCTTTAGTTCTTCACGTTCTGCCATAAGGGTGGTGTCATCTGCATATTTGAGGTTATTGATATTTCTCCTGGCAATCTTGATTCCAGCTTGTGCTTCATCCAGCCCAGCATTTCTCATGGTTTACTCTGCATAGAAGTTAAATAAGCAGGGTGACAATATACAGCCCCGACGTACTCCTTTCCCTATTTTGGAACCAGTGTGTTGTTCCATGTCCAGTTCTAACTGTTGCTTCCTGACCTGCATACAGACTTCTCAAGAGGCAGGTCAGGTGGTCTGGTAGTCCCATCTCTTTCAGAATTTTCCAGTTTATTGTGAGATATTGGGAACATTTTATGTATTGTAAAAACACAGAGTCTTAAGTGCATTTAAAAAAAAACACTTTTGGGACTTCCTTGGTGGCCCCATGGTTAAGACTGTACCTCCAATGCAGGGAGCATGGGTTCAATCCCTGGTCAGGGAACTAAGATCCCACAGGCCATGTGGTATAGCCAAAAAAAAAAAAAATTACTTTAATAATTTGCATGTAAATGTCAAACTGATTTGAAATAAAGCCTTACAAAATAAAAGGATAAAACAGAGACCTGGGGGGAAATAGCATTAAAAAAAAAGACTTTTGGCAAAGTAGAAGTAGCGTCAATACAAAGGTAAATTTGTAGACCCAGCACGATGAGTGACCCAGCATTTTCTTCCGAAGCAGCACTTACCCCCACATGTGCGCATCTGGGATTCCGTGACGTTGAATACGCTGCATGTCATTGGAATCGGGTTTTTCGACCGGGCCGTCACCTGTATCGCATTCTCAAAATCTGTAAGTGTGAACCCTGTGGGTCTTGCAACTTTGTCCACACAGAGGGGAGAGACTCAGCTCAAGGTTGAAGAGGGAGAGGTTAACATGCCCGTACCTGCCCAGGTGTGTGTCCAGATCTGAACTCTGAAACCTCCTGCTTGCCAGGCCCCCTCAGTCAGAGGGAGCACATGCTTGGTCCCACACGCTCCCAGTCAGACGTTTCCATGGTGATGAGAAGAGGCCCTGCGGCCGCACTGTCTCAGGCTCACAGAGCAGTCTTGCTTCCCCTGGCCTTGAATTTCCCCTGCCTGTCTGTGCCATCCCCACCCAGTGCCTGGCCATAAGCAGGGGATGGAGGGGCCTCGTGGTCCCCAGGCTTTCCCAGGATGAACCGCCCTTTGAAGCACTAGTTCAGCCAGTCAGAAACACGTACGTGTTCACATCAGTATGCCTTGCGCCTCACCCCCAGCACCTGTGCCCTCATACAACCTTACGATAACCAGCCCCGTGCCCTGGGCCTCTTGTCTCCTCCAGTGCAAGAGCTCTGCAGCCCCTGGGAGGCTAGGTCTAACCAAAGCGGTACTGAAGTCCCCCCAGACTGCTCCCTCCTGCTCCTGTGCCTGTTAACCCCCACATTCCCCTGTCCCCACCATCTGTCTGCCCAAGTCCTAAGCATGTCTCAACAGTGATGGGTAAATACACTTTAATAAAGATGTAGCAGACTCGTGATTAAAAATAAAACTACGTTCCTTTATAACCACGCTCAGTCTGGTTTATTCTCGAGTGTGGTCTTCCTGTGAATACCTCCTTTTTTCCTAGAATGGAGGCAGCAACCTCTGTGCGGTGGACGACTCCAACGACCACGTGCTGTCCGTGTGGGACTGGCAGAAGGAAGAGAGGCTGGCGGACGTCAAGGTCTGTGAGCACGCCTGCTACGGGGCCGCCGCGTCCGCTTCCCGCGTGGAATTGTCTCCCCTGAGCCGTGGGCTCTGTCGCCGCCGCAGCCCCCTGCAGGACCCCTTCTCTAGAAGCCCTTGGGCCCCGCCCCTTTCCCCTTATTCCCAAGGCCTGGTGGGCTTCCTGCTTCTTCACAGCGTCTGTAAGGATTTCGCGTCCACCGCCCTTTACAGCCACCACCCTTCTAATTTGCTCCATCACTCCGGTGGTCACTTTCTCCCTCACTTACTTGCTCTGTTCTTTCCATCATCCGCAAATACCAAGGTCCCCTTTCACGCACGTGTTAAGGAAGTACTGGCGGGGTGGTGACAAGTGAGATGTGCCCGCTGCCCAGGCGGAGGGCCAGGCACGGACCCGGGGATCAGGGAAGCTTGTCCAGAGCTGAGTGGACTCAGGAAGGGGGAGCGAGATCTTGGTCCTCCCAGTGGGGCTTTTCCTGCAGAGGGGCCCATTGAACTTCCCAACATGTCAGTGAAGTTTCCTTAAACTCTCTCATGCTTTCCTCCTGTTAAAACCATGATTGGGTCTATTTTTATAGGAATGACTTCAGATTTCTCACCCTGGCATCCATTAGCCTTAGAACACCTTACTGACCTAAGCATAGGACTACCATTGGGTCGCCTGAGCTACCTGACATTACGAGCTCCAGTGGATTACTGGCTGACATAGCTCTTTCTCTTGTGTGTGTGGGATGCAGACGGTATTCTAGCAAGGCATGAGCATACCTGTTTTTATGCTATAGCTGTGCCTTCTATGTTTTGCTCAAGTATTTCTGTTCTTGCTGTGTCTTTAGGTTGGAAGTGATCAGAGCAAGTTACAGTCTCGGTTTAGGAATGTGTAACTGGATTATCAAGGAGAAGGAGCAGTCAGGGTCAGATTCATGGGAACAGGGTGCAAGTCGTGAAAACCGATAGCAGGATGAAGGTGGCGAAGCGATAGCCAAAGAACCAGCTCCCCTTCTGGACGCCAGGCTCGGTCACCAAGCCACCAGCAGAGTCCTGGGGATCAGAACCAGGCAAACGGCAACCAAAGCGGGCCCGGAGTGGGGGAGCTGAATGTGACCCAGGTTCCGGGGCCGTTCCCATCACTCGATGAGGATGAGACTTGCACTCCTTAAGTCCCAGCCTCTCCTTCAGCCAGAGCACGGCTGTGTGCCCGCTCCATGCAGGTCCTGAGAGTCCCCGTGCAGAAGGAGGCTCAGTGGTCCTGTCCGCAGGGCTCAGTGGGGGAAACAGACAGGGAGGGGTGTCTAGAGAAGGTGAATTCAGGGGGGAGAGTATCAAGAGGCCTGGTGCTCACCCTGATGAGTCACTTATTTGTGGTTCAGATTTTATTTATTTCCTTAAGTGTCTCAAGAGATCTGAGACATCTGATTCTCCTGTTTTGTGCAAAGTGTTCGAACGAAGCTGTATTTGCCGCGGATTTCCACCCCACCGACACCAATATAATCGTAACCTGTGGAAAGTCCCACCTCTACTTCTGGACGCTAGAAGGAAGCTCCCTTATTAAGAAGCAAGGATTATTTGAGGTAAGGTGAAATTGCATCTCATTTTATTTTTCACCAGTGGTGCTTGTGATCCCCTGGCATTTAAGGAAGCTCTGAGGCGTCACAGCCTTAGAATTTAATTGGCCAAAGTGGGGGTGTCATGATAAAGACTATTCCTGGAGATCCCTGATAGAGTTGGGGAGCCCCTCATGGATAACATTGGTGATGCTGATAAGGAAGAACCAATACAGGGAGAAGAGCCAGGAAAGGGTGCCCGAGGGCTACGGCCCTCACTGTGGTCTGCTGATTGTAAAGAGCAATGAAGAAGCTGATCAGGAGACTGCAGTGCAAGTCTGCCAAGGGTGATGGGCAACCTTGGTGCTGTTTAGCCCAGCATCTGAGGCCTCATGAGAGCACCAACATGGCACCTGATGCCCTCCGGGCCCAGAGGCTGAGTTGGAGGACTGCTTTATCCCGGGGCCGGACTGTAATCATGGCAACACAGCCCCTTAGCCACTCCAGCAGCCTCCCCTCCTCTAACTGCCTGCAGCCGTGTAAGTACCAGATATTTTAGACCAGATAATCTCAGGGCGTAACTTACGTCATGGTGGATGAAAAGTAAGGGCACGCAGTGTGGTAGCGACAGCTGACACCATCCAGCTTGGGGTGCCTGTGAGTCTCAATGTTATTAAAACAAACAGAAGGATATCTTGATTTTACGTATATATATATATTCTTTTTTAAACATCCTGCAGAAGCAAGAAAAGCCAAAGTTCGTCCTCTGCGTGACTTTTTCTGAGAACGGTGACACCATCACCGGAGATTCAAGTGGCAACATCCTGGTATGGGGAAAAGGTAACGAGCAACGCCCCTCAAGCAGACTCTTGTGGGAAATGTTCTAAGAAGCCAAATCCCATAAGCATTGTCCGTTAATATCATTTCCAAGTTTACTATTTGATTCCAAGGGACATAGGTACCTACATACGTGTGTGTGTGTGACTTGGAATCAAAAAAACTAGGACAGAGAAAAGTGAGACTAGTAAGCTGCTGGCTTCTGTTGTTTCAAAAGGTTCTTTAAGCCCAAGACGTTGTAATGGAATTAATCACTTTATGGGGAGCTCTGATAACAGCTCGTAATGATGAAATCATCGAAGACTATTTAGCTCTACAGCGTTTAACTCCTCTGGTCCACATGGCACTTGGCAGACGTTGACTGAGTGTTGACTGTGAGCCCGAAGCCGTGTGCCGGACACTGGGCATACAGATGAGTCAGGGGGGCATCAGTGGGCAAACAGTGTGATAGGAAGGACTCCTTACTCAAAAACACGTTGAGTCGAGTTATGAGTGTTACCACATGCCAGGAAAATAGAGCAAATGCACCATCTCTGTACTCCAGGGTCTCAGTGTTTAGGTTGTGGGGTGAAGGCAGAAGCAGAGCACCCGGGGTAATGTCGGGTTAACACGGTGACCTTGGTAGTACCGCTGCTACTCTGAACACCACGGGCTCTGTACACACACGGGTTCATTGCACCCTGAAAGCGGTGCCGTGGAAAAGCAGCAGCCCCATGACACAAAGGAGGAAACTGAGGCAGAGCAATCAGGCCACTTGTCCAGGGACACCCAGCACACTATATGCTTCATCTTGGCATGTTTTCCTTTATTATTTCTTAATTTATTTTAATGAAGTGTGGTTGGTTTACAATGCTGTTAATTTCTGCCATATAGCAAGGAGATTCAGTTGTACATATGTATGTGTATATATATATATATGTCCTCTTTTTATTATTTTTCTGGCCGTGCTGAGTCTTCATTCTCTAGCTGGGGTGAGCGGGAGCTACTGTTCCTGTGCTGCGGTCGCTTCTCTTGTTGCGGAGCACAGGGTCTAGGCACCCAGGCTTCAGTGGTTGTGGGTGCACAGGCTTCGTTGCTCTGAGGCACGTGGGATCTTCCAGGACCAGGGATCAAACCCGTGTCCCCTGCATTGACAGGCGAATTCTTTATCGAATTCTTTACCACTGAGCCACCAGGGAAGCCCTGTGTATTCTTTTTCATATTCTTTTCCGTCATGGTTTGTCAGCGGATATTGAATACAGTTCCCTGCCCCTCTACAGTAGAACTGTATCCATCCAATATGTGATCGTTTACATCTGCTGACTCCAGGCTCCCAGTTCATCCTCCCCTCCACCTCGCCCTGAGTTCTTTGATTAGAAAGTAACCCAGTCATGTCTGTCTGTGTTAGCTGCTTAGTCGTGTCCGACTCTTTGCAGCCCCGTGGACTGTAGCCCACCAGGCTCCTCTGTCCGTGGAATTCTCCAGGCAGGAACACTGGAGTGGGTAGCCATTCCTCTCTCCACGTTTGTCTCATGTTTGTCTAGTGCTCTGAGAACATGTAGAAATTGAATCCTTTATAGAGTCACACTGCATTGATGTTCTAACTGATAATATCTCATTTCAAAACAAAAAAATGAGATGGGCAGAGGTGAGCCCTTGGACAACTAAGTGTGGTTTTCTCGTTGTGTTTAGGTACGAATCGAATAAGCTACGCGGTTCAAGGAGCCCACGAGGGCGGTATTTTCGCACTTTGTATGTTAAGGGATGGCACGCTTGTGTCAGGAGGAGGGAAGGACCGCAAGCTCATTTCTTGGGATGGAAATTACCAGAAGCTTCATAAAACTGAGGTGAGACAGCACGTCACACTGCCGACACTCGTTTTAAACCTTAAACTGTGATGTCGACCAGTTTCCTTATGAGTTCGAAATCTTTTGCTTACCATTTTGAAAACTGTTCTGATAAAATTTTACTAAATGGGGTAACATCTTATATAAAATCATGAAGGCAGTTTACTAAAATGGAATTCGATTTATAAAACGTGAGGTGGTCACATTCCACGTCTAGAGTATTATCATAGAACCAATCTTATAAGGGAGTGTCGTCCACGTTTTGATTAATCCTTAAAATATTTATTGTCTTTTCCCTGTAATTGCCAGCATGTTGCTTTGGAGACATCATCACTTGGAACTAATTTTCTGAGTATCTGCTTTGAATGTGACTGAACACCAACACTGTCTCTAGAGCTCTGACTTCTTTTGGCATTTCTTTCACCTCCTTATTACCTAATTAGCAACCCTGGACTCTAATAGGAGGCGGAGGCAAGAAATTCAATATTCCTTCTACACGCTGGGAAATTCCTTCCCAGGCCCTGGGAAATTATGAGCAGACAGAAATCGAGGTTGGCGTCAGTCTGAAGGTTGAGGGCCTTCCCCTCTAGCACAGTGTGGTCACCTTGTAGAAGTTTATTGTTGCTTAATTGCTAAGCTCTTTGCAACCCCATGGAGTGTAGCATGCAGGCTCCTCTGTCCTTCACGATCTCCCAGAGTTTGCTCAAATTCATATCCACTGAGTTGATGATGCCATCCAACCATGTTATCCTCCATCACACGCTTCTCCTCCTGCCCTCAATCTTTCCAGCATCAGAGTCTTTTCTAGTGAGTCAGCTCTTGGTATCAGGTGGCCAAAGTATTGGAGCTTCAGCATCAGTCCTTCAGTGGATATCCAGGGTTGACTTCCTGTAGGATGGACTGGTTGGATCGCCTCGCAGTCCAAGGGACTCTCAAGAGTCTCCTCCAGCACCACAGTTCAAAAGCATCATTTCTTCGGCTCTCAGCCTTTCTCATGGTCCAACTCTCACATCCGCACATGACTACTGGAAAAACCACAGCTTTCTAATTCAGATGCCCACAGCAAAATGACATCATCACACTTGCTCTGACAGTGTGAGAATTTTGTTTTGCTGATTACTGCTCTTCATAAAGAAGGAAGTGAGTTTTGGAAATCACTTTCTTTTCATGGAGACTTTAATTGTGGTAGCATTTTTTATAATAATATTTGACCAGCATTTTTTTGAACCTAAGTAGCATTGGAATCCTAAGAAATAATCCAAAGCCTCATCTAGTATTATGGAAGATACTCACCATTTTTAAGTATTTATAATTCTTTATCAGCATGGATTGTTATCATCTTTTCTCAGATCTATGCTAACCTACTTGTAAAAAGTTTGTATGAGAACAGGCCATTCTTTACCATCCCAGAACCACAGTGCCTGGAGTCGACCCAGGCTGTGATTTTTGTTCCTTTGAAAAAGTACAAGAAACTCTGCTTATTTTATCATAGCAAATTGTCCTTGAATGATGTATTTTGAAATCATTTTTATTAACACTTAATCACATGTATACCAGCATGAGCAGTGGATTTCAAAACCAAATAAAATTGCCAAAGGATTTACCGTTGCAAGTTACAATAAATTTTTAAGAACTCTTATTACAGCGTGTTACATATTCCTTACTCCTTAAATTTTACCTGTTTCTGCTATCAGAAGTCATAACAAGTAAAGAGTAAAGTACCCAGTAGTCTTTTTTATTTTTTTATTTTGTCCAGAAAAAAAGTGCCTCATTGTAGGGTTTTTTTTTTTTTCCAGTTGGAGTATAATTCTTTACAGCATTGTGTTATTTTCTGCTGTATAACAAAGTGACTCAGCTTCACCTATACATACGGCCGCCTCCTCTTGGACCTCCCTGCCACCCCTCCATCCCCATCCCACCCATCTAAGTCACCACAGAACACCCAGCTGTTCCTTTTTTTTTTTTTTTTTAATAACCTTACTCTTGCTCATTCTTTTAAGATATATAAAATGTTTGGAGTTTAAACATAAGATTTGGGGTTTGGATCATTCACTCAAGTACTTTGTCTCCTTGTTACGTGTGTGTGTGTGTGTGTGTGTCATTATGATAGGAGCTGTTATCATGATAAGTAAACACATGTCTTGAACTAGTAATTAACTGACACCTGAAATCTTTTCCATGCAGATTCCAGAACAGTTTGGCCCCATACGGACAGTGGCCGAAGGAAAAGGCGATGTGATATTGATAGGCACGACCAGAAACTTTGTTCTGCAGGGGACGCTGTCGGGGGACTTCACACCCATCACTCAGGTAGGCATCAAGCATCTTCATGTTGTAGAATATAAGTCAGGGCCTCCCTGGTGGCTCAGATGGCCAAGAATCTGCCTGCAGTACAGGAGACCCAGGTTCAATCCCTGGGTTGGGAGGATCCCTTGGGGAAGGGAATGGTAACCCACTCCAGTATTCTTACCTGGAGAATCCCATGGACAGAGGAGCCTGGCAGGCTATACAGTTCACGGGGTCACAGAGAGTCGGATACGACTGAGCAACTAACACCTTCACTTTCATAAGACGGCATTACAAAGAGGAGATTCTTCCTGTGTTTTATATTAACATCCCCTTCCTCAGCTTCAGTGGGAGGAAGAGAAGTGGATGGGAACAGTTTCAGAGCCTGTGGTGAGCCGTGGTGCTCAGTGGGGCCCCCGCGTGCTGGTGGTGATGTTTCAGGGGCGTCCGTCTGTCTTGGTTCTTTGCAGGGTCACACTGATGAGCTCTGGGGCCTGGCCATCCATGCCTCCAAACCTCAGTTCTTGACCTGTGGGCACGACAGGCATGCCACCCTGTGGGACGCTGTTGACCACCGGCCCATCTGGGACAAAGTTATAGAGGTAGGCCTGCATGTCCTAGTCCATCTTTCTTATAAAAATTCATCTGCAACACATTGGTTTATTTTTTTTTTGCATGAGATTAATGGTGATATAAATTTGTCCCAAAGAAAGTGTCACTTAATTTATCGCCTTCAAATCACATTGCTTTAAACACCACCTCAAGGGGTCTCATTCATGTATTTCTGAAGTTTACCAGTGCTTTTTCAGACAGCACATATGCCTTGTGATTGGTTGTTGGGATTCCTGAGTGTAGTCTCTTCTGGCTGAAAAGCTGAGGAACCCTTGTTAGGAGCCTGTATTCTATTTACAGAACACCTCTTTGATGGGAATGGATTGGCTGTTCTAACAGCATCCAGTTTATCTCTGCACTTTGAGTTTGATGGTACAGGTCAAGTTTAAAGTCAGCACGTAACTGAGTTTGCAAAAGGAACTCCGATCGTACATCAGAGTGCTGCAGGATCCTCTCCCTACATGCCAGGCAGCAGTGTCAGCATTTATTGAGCACTGTTTGCATACTGAGCCTTGCAATGTGTTACTGCTCATCCTGACAGCAGCCTTGCAAAGTGAAGTTTTTAACCTTGATTTTGGTGATTAGGAGATTGGCGCTCAGAGAAGTCAGATGGCTTGGCAAGATCAGTGTTTATACCCTGCTCGGTTCACACCTGACGCCAGGGTCTTCTGCTGCATCTGTAGTGATTCAAAGCACCTCCCGTGTTGCTTGCACCATTCATGACACATGACAGCCTGGGTGAGGGGCAGCCCCTCTGCAGACCCCACCACGAGTCCTCTCGACACCCGTGGAGTCGCCGGCACTTTGTGTGCTGGGTCCATGTTTCAGCCCTTTGGTTTTGGAGGAAATCTGCAAGTGAATGGAGGTGACTGGTCACTGGGGATGTTGAACACTGGGATGATGGGCCGTGGGGAGGTGACTCTGGCACCAGAGGGGTTGGTGCACAGCTGGCAACCAGGAATCCGCAACAGTGGTCCGGGAGAGCGACCTTCCCTGCAGCCTCGGTCCACATGGCAGCCCGGCTGAGAGCCTTGCCAGCTACTCCAGCACCAGACTGTCAACCCACCCAGCCTGGCATCACAGCATGGGTGCTAAACCGAACACCAAGAAGATCTTAAGCCCTAGCTCCTTCGCTCACTGGCCGTGTGACTGGGCAGACGCACTCAAGTATCTTCCTCTCAAAACGTCACGAGCCTCAAATGAGCTGCACAGTAAAGCCTCCAGTGCACGTGATTTCTGTCTGTGGAGGCCCCGAGCTTCATCACCGCTCCCACTTCGGAAAAGCATGGCAGGAATGTAATCCAGCTTCCCAGGTGGTGCTAGTGGTAAAGAACCCCACCTGCAGTGCAGGAGATATAAGAGATGTGGGTTCGATCCCTGGGTCAGGAAGATCCCCTGGAGAAGGGATTGGCAGCCTACTGGAGTATTCTTGCCTGGAGAATCCCATAGCCAGAGGAGCCTGGGCGGCTGTAGTCCATGGGGGTCACAAGAAGTTGGACGTGACTGAAGTGACTTAGCACACAATATAATCAGTCCCTGCAGTTTCCTTCCTGTCTCTCTTTCTCTTTTTCTTCCAGTTTATCCGGTGGCATCTCAGTGCCTCCATTTCCACGTCCAGGGTTACTGCTTTCTTGGTCTTCCCGTGATTAATCTTTTTTCAGTTCATCCTGAGTACTCCTACCAAGTCTCCTAAAACACAGATTCAATCACATCACTCTTTTCAGTGAAAGGAAAGAGTCTGTCTCATGGTGTCTTTCCTGGTGATCACGGAGCTTGACCTGGCCATGCAGCCCACTTTACTAGCATCGTCCATATCGTTTCCCATTCCCTACCCTGTAGGTCCTGCATTGAGACATCAGTGACTCTCCCTTATTGTTGTTGTTCAGTTTCGAAGTCACGTCCAGGTCTCTGCGACCCCACGTACTGCACCTTGCTAGGCTTCCCTGTCCTTCACTATCTCCCGGAGTTTGCTCAAATTCATGTCCATAGAGTCGGTGGTGCCATCCAATTATCTCATCCTCTGTCACCCCCTTCTCCTTCTGCCCTCAATCTTATGCATCATCAGGGTCTTTACCAATGAGTCGGCTCTTCCCATCAGGTGGCCAAAGGATTGGAGCCTCAGCTTTACCATCAGTCCTTCCAATGACTACTCAGCACTAATTTCCTTTAAGATTGACTGGTTTGATCTCCTTGCAGTCGAAGGGGCTCTCAAGTCTTCTCTACCACTCTGCTCCAAACTGTGTTGCTTCTATGTCCTTGATCGTATTCTTGTCCCCTAAGACTCCATCCAAATAAATACTGGTGTGTCCACGTCCGCCTCCACCAGCGGCACTTCTTCCTGTATCAGAAGGCCCGAGTCAAGGGCCCGCAGCGCCAGGATGCTGCAGCGCAGCTCTCCGTCTGGCGTCACCTAGCGCTCCCTCTCCGTTGTGCTTTATCTTTCCCATCAGCCTTGCTCCACCTTGTTAGTAATGAACCCGCGCGTGTCCTGGCGCCAAGTCTGGCATGTGCCTCGCTCATCTCGAGAGCCCTCGAGGGTTGCCAGGTGCCCTGCACCCGCTGGGAGGCGCTCATCCGGTGCTGGCCTTGGGTGCAGGGGTCATATTTCCAGACAGATGGAGCAAAGCTTCCCATTCAGCATGGGGGCTCAACCAAAGGGACTTCCAAGACTTGAGGAAGAGCCTGTGTTGTTGGTCTGTCATCTGATTACTGTAGATATGAAAGGATATGAGATAGAACGGACTTCCCTCACAGCTCAGTTGGTAAAGAAACCGCCTGCCCTGCAGGAGACCCCAGTTCGATTCCCTAGTTCGGGTCGGGAAGATCCACCGGAGAAGGGATAGACTACCCACTCCAGTGTTCTTGGGCTTCCCTGGTGGCTTAGCTGGTAAAGAATTCATCTGCAGTGCAGGAGACCTGGGTTCAATCCCCGGGTTGGGAAGATCCCCTGAAGAGGGGAAAGGCTACCCACTCCAGTATTCTGGCCTGGAGAATTTCATGGACTATATAGTCCATGGAGTCGCAAAGAGTCAGACATGACTGAGCGACTTTCACTTTCTACTTTGAAGATAGAATGAGAGAGACTTTCCTGGTAGTCCAGTGCGTGGAACTGCACGCTTCCACTGCAAAGGACATGGGTTCAATCCCTGGTCAGGGAACTGAGATACCTCTTGGCACGAGATGCAGTCAAAATTTTTTTTAAAAAAACTTAAGACAGAAAGAAAAATTATAAAAAGATAAAACTGTATTATTTTTGAGACATGACCTCCATTAAAGTAGGGAAGCATTTTCCTCTCTGAAGAAAAAGAAAAAAAGAGGTGTTTTTTTTTTTTAATGGGGCCACGTAGCCCTAGGGATTAGAGCTGTGCTTGTGTGTGTATTTATGTAATCACGCTGTGTCTGGCCATCAATTTATACTTCCTTTACAACATTTTAGGATCCAGCTCAGTCTTCTGGTTTTCATCCTTCAGGGTCTGTGGTTGCAGTCGGAACACTGACTGGGAGGTAAGTGCGTGTCGATGTGGCGTGTGCTTTCAGAGTTCACGGGAAAGAGGCTTGTTGTCTGTGTTTCCCCAACGACTGGTCAGGGTAGCCCTTGGCTGCCTCACTCAACATCTAATGACTGCCTAGGAATTAACGTCAGAACTCGGAAGTGAAACCTGAGACAGTGATCCTTCCCTTTTCGGACCTTGGGAAAACCTAAAGTTGGCTGTGGTCCCATCTCGTGGAGGAGGCCCCACCCCCACGAGCAGACGGTTGTGGGGCTCCTTGGTGTCAAAACATTGAGGGTTTTATGATGCTTTTTCCTGCTACCTTTCAAAATTTTAAAAACTGCCCAGTCCCTGAGCCTCGTGTTTGACTCAGCTAACCCTCACTTGCCGAATGCCTCCGATAGGCCAGGCGGCAGATCTGTGCCTGAATCCCAGCTTCACCACCTACTGCAGTGTGTCTTTGAGCCAGTTACGTGACCTCTATGTTTGTTTCTTCCTCTGTGAATGGTGGCAGTATATGTGCCTTGCCAAACACGTATGATTAAGGGAGATAGAATATAAAGCGCCTCCTGGGGTTGCCTGGCAGGCAGCTTTGGTGGTTATTATTGTCATTGTTTTGTAAGGTTTGATTGTGCTTCTATATTGTCTGTGATGCTGTCTACACTTACTGTAGCTTGATTCACATACTATTAGTGCTTCCTGCTCTCCAAAGAGTGTGCCGCTTGTGGACAGGAAAGTGGGCAGGGGGCACCCAGGGCTTGGGGAGTAAGAGTAGGAACTGTTCAGTATAAAGTCGCTACAGGGATGTGTTATACAGCACGGGGAGCATAGTCGATATCTTATAATAATGATAAATGGGGTATAAGCTTTACAAATTGTGAATCACTATATTGTGTACTTGTAACTTACATAATATTGTACAGCGTACATTGTACCTGCTTCAGAAGCGAGCATACCACTTAGATTATGTTGTTAGGACTGTAGCATGTGTATAAAGAAAGAGTTGCCACTCATAAGTCATAGGTGGCAACATTTTGAGAGTTGAGCACCTATCCAACAGAATTCTTCATGAATTCTGCAAAGCCACACACGCGTGCATGCACACACACGCACACGCACACTCCTCTGACCTCTCTTCAGAGACCACTGAAGCTTCTGACTCAAGCAAGCTCTGATGAATGGCCGCCAGCCAGTTATCGTCATCAGCTGCATGCTGACTCTGTGGCAGGACAGAGCATGGAACGAGGCCAGACGGTCAAAATCACAGACAGCGTCCTGTGGGTGAAAGAGAGATGGACGCGCATCTCCGCATCCCTCCCCTCCATTCATGCTTCCCCCACCTCTAGTCCTGGTCCTGCGCTTAGCTCTCAATGGGGAAGCTTAACATGGTGTTTAGAGGCGTAGCTAGTCCCTACAGTCTCTCTGCTGCTTATATTCTGACCTGTGTTCAGGTTAAATAGCACATTAAAGATACATGTGGAGAAGAAAATAGCAACCCACTCCCGTATTCTTGCCTGGAAAATCCCACAGACAGGAGCCTGTAGGGCTACAGTTAATGGTGTTGCAGAGTCGAGCACGACTGAGCAACTAATACTAACAGAAAGTCGCAAAGAAGCAAAGCTGAGAAGCCAAATCCAGGTGTCAGGGGCCTCCCAGCCCCATTGAGTGGTACTGATTAGGGCCCGGAGTGCATAGTGACACTGGCTCGGTGGGCACGCTGATGAATGGATGGCATCAAAGTTTGCAACGGCAGCAGCGGGGTGTCCTTGTTCCTTTTCACCCCTGAAAACACTCCTGCCGCCACCTGAGAACGTATGGGCAGGAGAGTTCAGTCTGCACCGTTTCACATCCTGACCAAGCACCGTGTCCTAATTAGAGGATTCGGAGCACTTCCAAGTCCAGTTATAATTTGACTGGTTGGATCCTGAGCCTGCAAAGCCATTCTGGGCCCTTACCTTACAGTTGAGGAAACTGAGCCCAGAGAAACTTAATTCAAAGACCAGTCCTCTACTCACCCTTCTGCCATCCTCTGAGTCATTTCTTTCACCTGCTGGTTGCACACCAGCTTCGCAGGTCAGAGGCTGACCCAGCTCTGCTTGCGTCAGCCCTGAGGTTGTCCTGGCCCCAGCCTGCTGGACCCTTTCTGCCTGCCCCGGGCCAGATCTCTCGGTAAGCTCATACAGTGGCCCCCTTGCCGCTTGCTCTGGCCACAGGCCCGGGGTTAGATGCTGGTCCATCTTCCCTGCCCAGGGTTTTCTCTGCTTTCATATGTAAATGAAAAAACTCTAACATTGAGGAGCCCTGCCGTGACGTCAGTAGCTAGATTCTTTCCCATGATAGCCAGTCAGCTGCTCCTTTCTTTCGGAAATGTTCACATGCAGGAAATTTTCTTTACACGGAAGCTGGGAATAAGCATTCTTGTTAAGCAAATACAGAGCATTTTTAAGCTCTTAATCGTTTTTAATAGCCTGGCTGTGACTGTCATAGTCTGACTTCACATTCTCACTACGCAACTGATTTGTACTTTTCCTCATGTTTACGCAGGTGGTTTGTGTTTGACACAGAAACGAAAGACCTGGTCACCGTCCACACGGATGGAAATGAACAGCTCTCCGTGATGCGTTACTCACCAGGTTAGAATACGGACCGTTCACTGTAAAACTCCAAGAGATAAAGCCCTGCATAGATGTCTCTAAAGAAAAACATTCACAAGCCCCCTCCAGAGTGAAATTTACAGCGCACCTGTATGTAATTGTGACACCTGGGGCCTCTCCCCCTCCCTTCTTTGGAGCACTGTGCTTGTGTGGTTTTATGTGTTTCTGCATGTCAAGAAGAACCTGTGTTAACATTTATAACAGCTTCTCATGCACCCGTGTGCCGGGGTCCAGCCCCGGTGGATCCAGGGAATTCGAAGGGTGGACGGCGTTGGCGTGGAAAGACTTGTTTACTGATTAATATAAGATTAGATTAAGAAACTGTAGCGTAGTAGGAAGATTAAATGGAGGAAGAGGGCTGAATAGCTTGGTTTACGCGGAAGACCAATAAAATTCCAGACAAGGAATTTGCACCATCTACGTTGGGCCACCGGCGCCCGCTTGAATATCTAAGGGTGCCTCGCCTTAAGCTCCCTTTCGTGCGGGTCTTAACAGCCAGGGCAAGTAAGTAGACCTGGCGAGCCTCCGCGCCCCAGGTGGAGATTCAGCCTGAAGTTAAAGTAAAGAGCAGAGAGAAGGAAAGGGAGAGAAGAAAGAGAGAGAAAGACATGGGGGGAGCCAGAGTCCCAAGAAACCAGGCCGAGAGACTAGTTCGAGAAACTGGTCCAAGAAGCTGGCCCCAGCAACTGGTCCCCTCCTTTATTGTTCAGAAGGCCTTTTATACTTTTGATAAAACATGGAGATCAATGGGTAACACAAAATTATGTAGCGTTTGCAACCCAGATTCTTTCCGTATATCATTTTGTATACAAAAGGTCTCAGGTGATTTACATTATCTTCTGGCCAAGAGGCTTGTTAACACTTTTTGGCTCTCTTCCTTAATGAATGTTAATTTTGTTTCCCCTGAAGTGTTTTTCTTTAATCTACATCTCCTTAAAGCATTAAAGTTACATCTCTATAGAACAAAGGTGCAGTGGGATATAACAAAGAAGGTACTTAACTCAAAGATCTAATGTTGCTAATACAAGGTCTACTACTTGTTTTTCTATATACCAACTATATCTAAAAATAAAGGATATGAAAATTTGGCAGCAAGTATTGACTCAACAAATGAAACCTTTAATCAGTCCTATTCTAAAGATTTTGACTCCTCGGAAGCCCCTACATTCCTAGGATGTTTTAAGCTTCCTGTGCCTCCTGTGGTCAGGAGGCCTCAAACAATCACACTCGCAGCTGTACGAGTTCTGCAGGCAGGCTAGAAAGCCATCAGAGGGGTATTTGGATTGAAACACTCTTTCAAATGCAGAAGACTAAAGCCCTGAATTGACTTTTTCCAGAAAATGTCAGAAGAGTGGAAAAGCAGAGCACAAAAACCGGCAGATTTTTGTTGGGGTACATGCTTAGGAATTTCCAGAGGGGTCCCTGAAGTCTGAGCACGCCTTGCGTATGTCAGCTTCCTTCCTCATGACCTTGTCATGGGCGGGATTCCTCACACTGGCTACCGGCACCCGTGGTTTTTTTTTTAGTATTTATTTATTTGTCTGCATCAGGTCCAGCTGCGGTAATCAGGATCTTTCACTGAGGCACACAGACTTCTCTCTAGTGACAGCGCACAGGCTTAGTTACCCCCGTGGTGTGTGGGATCTTAGTTCCCTGACCAGGGATCGAACCCAGGTCCCCACATTGGCAGGCAGACTGGCAACCACTGGACCGCCAGGGACATCCCCACTCGGGCCTTCTTGACAGATGCTTTTGGAGCAGGTTGCCTGGGTGTTTTGTTTTTTGGTTTTAACTCTGTTGTGGAAAATTTTCAAGCATTGACAAAACTAGAAGAGCGTAGTGAGTTCCATATACCTATTCCCCATCTTCAGCGTTTAGCCCTTTATTCACCCATAGCTCCACCCACTGGCCCCTCCCATGTTGTTTGAAGCCCAGTCCCAGAGGTCTTATCCTTTCCTCTGTTCCTGTTAACATATAGAGGGATCTGGGGACTTCCCTGGTGGGGAAGTGGTCAGGACCCTGTGCTCCCTGTGCCTGGTCAGAGGAGTGAGATTCCACAAGACACATGGTGGAGTCAAATATATATATATATCTATATCTTTATATGGAGAGAGAGAACTGTATATATATGGAGAGAGAGAAATCAAAAAAGATGAGAACTTTTAACAGCTTTAAGGTATAATTTACATACAATAGTTTACCATTTATGAATGTACAATCGGTGATTCTTAGTAAATCTGTAGAGCAGTGTAGCCATCACCACCATCTAGTTTTACAACCTTTCCATCACCCCCAAAAGGTCCTTTCCTGCCCATTAGTAACTCAATCTCCACTCCCAGTCCCAGCTCTAGGCAACCATGGATTTGCTGTTCTGTGTCTATAAATTGCCTTTTCTGGGCATTTCCTATCAGTGGAGTCCTACAGCACGTAGCCCGTTGCATCTGGCTTCTTTTACTTAGAATAACGTTTGTGAGATTATTCATGTTACTGTATATTTATCAGTAGTTTATCCCCTTTTGACGTATAGATAGTATCCCGTTTTAGCGTGTAGTGTGTTTGCTTTGTCCATTTAACAGAGAACAATGGAATTGTTTCTGTGTTCTGGCTATTACCAATAATGCTGAGAACATTGATCATATGTCACTTGTGGCAGGGCTTTTTTTTTTTTGGCTGTGCCAAGCAGCTCATGGGGTCTTAGCTCCCTGGCCAGATAATGAACCCAGGTCCTTGGCAGTGAAAGCACAGAGTCCCAACCACTGGACCTCGGGGAAGTCATCATATGTCCAATTTGTACTCATGTTAGTCGCTCAGTTGCATCCGACTCTTTGTGACCCCAAGGACTGTAGCCCACCAGGCTCCTCTGTCCATGGGCTTCTCCAGGCAAGAACACTGGAGTGGGTTGCCATGCCCTCCTCCAGGGGATCTTCCCGGCCCAGGGATCAAACCCAGGTCTCCTGCATTTCAGGTGGATTCGTTACTGTCTGAGCCACCGGGGAAGTCCCTTTTGTACTTATAAGTCTTTTAAATCCATACGTGCTCCCTCCCTCCTCCTCTCTGTGACTCTCTCTCTGTCTCTCTGTCTCTCCGTCTCTCTCTCTGACACACACGTCATCCTCGCTTGTGGTTTATGTGTTGAAGAAGCTCATTTTTCCCAGAGCCATTTCCGCACCCTGGGTTTTGCTGAGTGCATCTCTGTGCTTCACACAGCCCTCTGTCCTCACACCTCTGTCTGGCCTCACACGTCCCCCGTCCCCACACGTCCATCTGTCCCCGTATTTCCTGTAAAGTCAGTTGGAATCCAGACCCTCTTCCGGCTCAGTGCATCTGGTCTTTTCCTCCTACCCGAGACTCAGGAGCCTGCTCATCTCGCTTTCTGTGCTTTTAGGGCCATCGCTGCACAACACTTGATCCCTAAACAGAGGCTGATGATTGGTTTTCCTATTTTAGCCTTTCTTCATTTGTCAGATATAATACGTCTATGAAGAGTGACTTCTCTTCATCCGTAATATTAATACCTCTTTGTTACCTAAACAGTATACTATTTTGTTAGCATGACCGAGATATATGGCAGAGTTCACATAGGAAGTCAAGAAAGACACTTGGTTTCTTTCACTTTATTTAGCAGTTTCAGGATAATGAGTTTGTTCTCTGTTCGCTTTAACAATGATCAGTTGTTGTTAGTGGCGGTAGCTTCGGTGTCATTATGAACCGAAGTGTTATTAAGTGTGTAACATAAGTGTTATTAAGTGTTTTTGGTATGTTTCAATCTGTGATGGTTATGATAGGTGAAACAATTTATCCATTATTGGCCACTTCAGGTTGGTTCCTGAGTCTTTCTGACAACATGTGTGCTGGAAATGCTCATGGCGAATGGGTGCCGTAAGCGGCTTCCCAGGTGGCTCAGTGATAAAGAATTTGCCTGCAATGCAGGAGATGCGGGTTTGATCCCTGGTCCATGAAGATCTCCTGGAGAAGGAAATGGCAACCCACTCCAGAGTTCGTGCCTGAGAAATCTCATGGACAGAGAGGCCTGGCAGGCTACAGTCCATGGGGTCGCAAAGAGTCGGACACAACTGAGTGACTAACCAACCAGGTAGGATGTTGTTTCTAAGCCTCAACACTTATGCCTGTGCTTCAGGAAGCACTCTTGCTCTGTAATCCGCAGGACATTCAGCTCTGTGGACACTCTCGGAAAAAGTGATTTCAGTCCTGGGAAATACTTGGCTAAGACTGAATTACCATCACCAGGGGTATCGGGTTCATTCAAAAGCAATGTTGTCTCTTTGAAATAATTCGTGGCTATTTTTTCTACATCTGTGATGGCCATTAGCATTATCCTTTGCCATTGCTAAAACGGTTATTCTTAACGAATGAAGCGTAACCTTGCCTTTCCTTGCAGATGGGAATTTCTTAGCCATAGGCTCCCACGACAACTGCATCTACATATATGGAGTCAGTGACAACGGGAGGAAGTACACTCGTGTCGGCAAGTGCTCGGTGAGCACGCGGGTCACTCCTCGGGGGTCTCTGCGGTCATTCGACACGTCCGGTCGGCGTGGGTGGGAATCTGTGAGGCGAGTGAGGCTCACCGTTTTCCCTCTCCCAGGGTCATTCCAGCTTCATCACCCACCTGGACTGGTCTGTCAACTCACAGTTCCTCGTGTCGAATTCCGGAGATTACGAAATCCTCTACTGTGAGTGGCTCCCCAGGCCTGGCCTGGGTGCACACCTCCTGGAGCTCCACTCTGATTCCAAATGGGGCCTCCTGCAGAAACCCACCACCTGCCCACGTTTCTCGGCCTCAATTCCTCCTCTGCTCAGCAGAGGAGACAGGCTGGACAACCCCCTGCTTGGCACTGAGATACTTGGGGGTCGGGCCCCGAAGAGGGAAGGCCCGGCCCTGCAGGGAGAGGGGTCAGAGCTGTGCCAGCGAGAGGGCGAGAGCCCTGTGAAGGCATCACCCTTCCCAGCTGACACCATGAGGTCTGCCCTGCTGAGTGGACAGCAGCCCCCGGGGCCCCTGCTCCTTCTCCCCCCGCCTCTCCCGGCCAAGTCAGAGCCTGGGCAGGCCCAGGCCATGTGCGAGTGATGGGCGGTGCAGGCTGTATGCCGTGCACTGGTGCCCCTGCCATCCACCAGGCACCTGCCATGTGCTGAGCACGGGGGTCCCAGGTGGCCCACAGCATGTTCCAGCTCTTCCTGTTCCGGAGACAAGGACATGTCGGCTCTGATACCAGGGCACAGACATCAAGAGCCAGTGGGTGGGGAGGTGGGCACCCCCCTGTTGAGAGAGAGGAGGAAAGGGGTCTCCCTTGGGGGGGCAGGTGGCCCTGCCCGATGCAGGGCAGAAGTGGGGGATGGTTTCCAGGGACGGGCTGTGGGTCTAGAATCTTCTCAGACATGGTCTATGAGAGTTGGTCATAGTATGAGCATGGTCTCACTGATCAACTCCTCCAGCGAGGGTTTAGCTGCGGAACACACGAATCACCTGTGAGGTCTCAGGTACTTGTTATGACCGGTTTCCATCAGCTTTCATAACTTGGAGCTGAAAGGATTGTGTGTGTGGTTGCACGCATGTGTGTGTTTGTGCATGTGTGTGCACAGGCGTATGCCTGTCCCCAAGCCTGTGTTGGGAGAAGGCTGGGGAGCCTGACAGAAGGGGGCAGAGTTGTGTCCAGGGGGACAGTGAGCAGACAGAGGTCTCGGAACCAGAGGTGATCAAAGAAAAGAAGCCAGACAGGGGAACAGACCCAGAGAAGGAGACGAGCAGAAATGGAAGAAATGAAAGATGGGTCCCCTCCGAGGCCTTGGGGCTTAGGCTGTGAGCACGGTCCCCAGGGGACTGGGAGGTGGACGGTGTCCCTCTCCCAGAGGGCTCTGTAGCCGATGGGGCCTGGCTCTGGGGGCCCAGCCTTGCCCGGGGAGGAGGGGGGCTTTGGCCCAGATGTCACCAGACCTGCGTCTGCCCTTCCAGGGGTTCCTTCTGCCTGTAAGCAAGTCGTGAGTGTGGAGACCACGAGAGACATCGAGTGGGCCACGTACACCTGCACGCTGGGGTTCCACGTCTTCGGTAAGGTTTCTGCACCTTTCATTCTGTTCCAACGTAAAATGTGTCTACTTTGCGAATGACTTTCCAATAGTGAAGGAATTTCTTGGTTGGCTTCACACTGCTCTGCTGCTGCGTGGACCCCACGGGACTCAGGACACACTCCCTGCCGCCCTGGGGAAGGGCCAGGCTTGTCCAGCTATGGCCAGGCAAGAAGAACCAGAGCCCTTTTCTCTTGCACACAATGGGTCCTGAGAGAATTCTGTAGAATCCTCGTATACGCGGTTGTATCAGACTTCTGAGAAGATCAATGAGCCAGATGTACCTGGGTGCTCAGTCCGTTCAGTCATGTCTGACTCTCTATGACCCCATGGACTGTAGCCCGCCAGACTCTTCTGTCCGTGGGGATTCTCCAGGAAAGAATACTAGAGTGGGTTACCATGCCCTTCTCCAGAGGATCTTCCCAAGCCAGGGATCCAGCCTACAGTTCTTATGTCTCCTGCACTGGCAGGTGGGCTCTTTACCACCAGCCCCACCTGGGAAGCCCAATGAACCAGATGGCACCCAATCAGTTTATTTGTCAGTTGTTAGAGTGATTGTGTTTTTTTGACCCTTAAACTGATTTTTTTACCTCCTCCAAAGTTTAAATTAGGAGTATATTCATAAATGATCTAAAACAAATTGCCACCGTTTAGTAGAATTAAAAAGAAAAATGTAGGACCATAAGTCAGTAAGTCGGTCAGAATTCCACAAGTTCCCTTATAGCTGGCGTTTCACCATCTTTTGGTGTTAAATGTTAGAATGCCCTGGGTTTACTCCAGACTTCCTGTTGAGAAAGCCATGTGTGTGCTACTCTCTCATATCCAAAGTTATTGGGACTAATAGGGTTTTCTGGAGCCATGATCGGGAGACCCCAGACGACCCCCCACCTGCCCAGTGCCACCAGGCAGGCAGCAGCCGTGAAGGGCTGACACCATGGAACACCTGAAAGGCACAGGCAGTCTCAGAAGTTAAAAGTTGTTTGGAGAGACTCTCATATGTAAAGAGTTGCCCCCAAAAGAAAAGTTATGAAACTGCAGGCTAAGGACTAGTCAGCTTCCCATCAGATGCTTTGGGGATAAAGGAAAGGCACTGCGTCCAGAACCAGGGATTCTGTCCCACTTTCTGCTGTGGCATCAAGAAGGGGCCCCAGAGAGGTGGAAGCCCAGGAGGACTATTACTGCAGCTCTCGTTCAGCAGAACAGGCTTTGCCATGGAGATTTCCAGGGGTGGCCTGCAGGGAAATGATCACCGAGGCTGGGAGCCAAGACAAAGTGTCCCTTGGACCTGGTTTCTAAATCCGGGACGTTTCTGTCCTCATGGGAGTTCGGTGGCCAGTCCCCACGCAGTGTGGCCCTCGTGTTTCCAGTGCTGTCTGGGGTCTTTCTTTTAGGAGTGTGGCCAGAAGGCTCGGATGGAACCGACATCAACGCCGCCTCTCGGGCCCACGAGAAAAAACTCCTGTCGACCGGCGACGACTTTGGCAAAGTGCACCTGTTCTCCTACCCCTGCTCACAGTTCCGGGTAGAGTCTCCCTCTCTGATCGCCCCGACAGGGTGCACTCCCCTACACTGGGCAGCTGGTAGTTGAACAGAATGGCATCGCGGGTGACAGCACCAGGCACAAACCAGGCAGCGGTGACATCAGCCAACTGCCCTCCGCAAAGAAGCCTGTCCCCAGCGCGGTTCTGGCTCCTCCCTCTCTGCACTTCCTGGGCCTCACCCCTCTGCCCTCCACCACGGCTCCCTCTACTCTGACCCTGCTGAGCTGAGCCAGTGCCTCGACCGCTCCTCCTCGTCCTCCCCAGACCTGACCTCTCCTTCCGGGAGACCCCTCCCCTCCACCCTCCACCCCGGCAACCAGTCCCCGCTCCTCTGGGGTGCCTGGCGCAGCAGCCTCTGGGGCTGAACTTCTCCTTGCCCACGTCCGTCCCCGCCCCCCAAGACCGGCCTCTCGATGTATTCTGACCCTCCTCCCGGGCTTAGCATTCACTGCCCTCCATGTCTTTCCTCCCAGGCTCCCAGCCACGTGTACAGTGGGCACAGCAGTCACGTCACCAACGTCGATTTCCTCTGCGACGACAGCCACCTCATCTCCACCGGCGGCAAAGACACGAGCATCATGCAGTGGCGGGTCGTGTAGCCCCGGCAAGCACCGGGGGACACAGAACGGCCGGGGGCACAGACTCGCCTCTCGCTCGGTCACTGTGATTTCTGCTTTGTTTGCAACGTCCTCACAAACCTCAGGAAAACCACGCCCTTTCCCGGTTACCTTAGCTTAGCGGATCGGTGAGCGTCACAGCGGGTCAGCCGTTCAGGTCTCTCTTTCGTTGTACAATATATGAAACATTTAATATAAAAAAGATGCCACGGTTTACATTACAGTGACATTGAGAAGTGACTGGCGTATCCTTCGTAACTTTTCTATGAACTCTTCAAAAACAGTCACAGAATGCCTTCTTCAAAGATTGTATATAGGCTTTAGTGTCTCGCCATCGAGCTTGCTAAGTCACATATTTATGATAACGAGGTACTGAATCGTGATCACTGTTGATTAATTGGTCCTAAAAGGATAAATCGATGGAGAAGAGAATGGATAACTGATCTGCACAACTGAATCAGGAAATGCAAATAAGACTTTATTTGGTTGACATTTTCTAAGGTTTCGTTCAGTCGTCCCTCTGGGAGACTGGTGAGAAAAGGGGTCGGGTTCTTCTCGTGTCAAGCAAATTCTGCCTCAGATTAACTTAACTATTGCAGCAGGGTACCCAGCCAGGCCTTTCGGAGTCCCTGGACTGTCTGCCTAACCACATGCAGTCAGCCGCTTAACGCTACACCAGTCTCATCCCCTCTGTCCCCCATTCACAGGCCCGGGTGAGTGGTGGAGACAGTTGGCCACCTCCCTCTGTATATTAATTGGCATGATATGGTATTGTATAGGACTTTAGCAATTCATAATAAATACGTCAGGCTAGGCTTTACTATTTTAATGCTTATGGACATTGTATATTTGTATTTTAAGACCAAGTAGACCAAGTCACAAAGGTCTCTCTCTAGCGTACCATACACCCGTGGCCGGGAGAAGTCTGGAAGGCTCCACCAGGTTCTGAAGGCAGCTTCTCTTCCTGTCTTCTGTGCGTGGACAGCCTGTTACACTATGAACTAAGACTGCGCTCCGATGGGTAACGCAATAGGTGGCTTACGTTGTCAAGAAGGCCTTATCCATTTCGATTGTGTGACAGATTGAAATCTATTGTTTACATTGGGGAATGTATCTCAGATTTTAAAATAGAAGAGTAATAAACAGACTTAAAGGCGACTATTAAGATTTTTACTTGTTCTAGGCAAGTACACAAATTGAACCGTCGACTCTATAGCACTGGTTGTTTAGAGTGGCTGGTGAAGCTGAACATTGGGAAGCATTTTTTATTACATCTCCAGCCTGCTGCGGAAGTGCCAGGCACCAGTAAACAATATGTATTAAAGATGATTCTGTTTGTATGTATCCTTATCAAATATATTCTATAATGAAATAAAATCTGAAAAGTGAATTTCTTATTGAACCTATAATCGTGAAAGTATATAAATTAAAATATTTAAAATTAGATATGATTCACACTATATTGTGTCATATCCAGATTTTTTTTTCTCACCTGGGTCACTTGCAGATAAAACTATAGTTTGCATATGGTGTGTCAGCTCTCATCAGATTAGATAACTCTCAAGAACTCAGTTTAGGACTTTCCCTAGTAGTCCAGTGGTTAAGAATCCGCCTGCCCACGCAGGGGGCGCGTGTTCGATCCCTGGTCTGGGGAGATCCCACACGCCTCAGGGTGACTAAGCCTGTGCACCATGACTGCTGATCCAGCATGCTCTAGAGCCCTTGCTCTGCAACAAGAGAAGCCACCGCAGTGAGAAGTCCTAGCACCGCAATGAAGAATAGCCCTCCACTCGCCGCAACCAGAGAAAGCACGCTCACAGCAACAAAGACCCAGTGCAGCCAAAAATAAAAAATGGAAAGAGTTCAGCTTAATTGTCACATCCAGTTGTTAGTTCACTTGGTTATGTATATACTGGCAAAAATAATGATTTTTAAATTAATAATTGAGGAATAACCAGATCAGAGAAGGGAAAGGAGCCCATTATTGACTTAGAAGTTCTAAGATCTCCTCGTATTTCTATATATGGCCACTGTTTTCGAAGCTCAGTATTGGAAAATTCATGTATCTGGACTGTTACTGCCACCTTCATACTTGCCTGCATTTTAAACAAAATGCCCAGTATAATGCCCAGTATTAGCCTTGCAGGTATTCATTAATGTATTGAGCAGTAGTCATGTGCCACCGCTCACCACCTCTCAGGCAGACAGGCCTAGGACCCCAGGGTTCTGCTGGAACAGGAGGCCCCAGGAGCACAGCCAGATGCGTTCCTCCCAGTGGCCTGTGGCCACATCAGCTCTCAGTCTGACTGCAGAGACTGACAGGTGAGGGGCTGAGACTCTAACTTAGTGAAGTGACGGTGGCGTGGACTAGGGTGCAGGCAGTGAACAGGGGGGAGGCAAATGGATTGTCAAGAGAGGTTTCTGGGGTGACGTCAGCAGGGGGCCTGGTGATGGACGGGGTGGGGGTGGTGGGTGAGGCCCAGGCCCCTGACTGTCCTCTGGGCAGATGTCAGTGCCGTCGACTAAGATGGGGAGCACTGCGAGCTTGAAAGAGGATGGTGAGGGTCCTGGGGCGGTTGGGTGAAGTCAGGAGCCCTCCGAGACATCCAGGTGTAGTGGGGGCAGGCGTCCGGCCAGCAGGTGCAGGACGCAAGTCTGGATGGAGAGCGCACTGTGAGTGACACTCTCCGCGGGAGGCCGGCAGTGGCTGAATCTGGGTGTGGCTGAATCTGCAGATGCTGGGAAACCAGGGCAAGGAGTAGGGGTTGGGGGTGGTTCTTCAACCCAGCCAGCGGGGCTCGGATGACTTTGAGGGCGGGTAAAACACGAGTGATCAGAGAGGAAGGAGAAAAGCCAGCAGAGGGCTCGGGTGCAGCAGAAACCAGATCGGCACTGAGGGCTAAGGATGGTTCAGTGGCTGGGTGGCTTGACTCTCGGTGCTTGCTCTGGAGCCACTGTGGGCTCTTTACTTGTTAAGCAAACAGCTTTCCAGCATCTGTGTGCAGAGTGCTGCTGGGCAGGGGATCAAAACACATCAAAACATGCGAGGAGAGCATCGGCAGATGGAGGAGAGAGGGCACGAGGTCAGGGGTGAAAGTGTGGGCTCGGGGGCCTCCAGGGCCAGCTGGAGCCAGTGGTGGGGAAGTTCAGCAGATCCCGGCATCCGTGAGCTTACATCTGTGGTTTCCACTGGGCGAGTACACCCTAACAGCAGGGCGGGAGGGGCGGTCTGTGGTTCACTGGAAAGCCCCCTTAGGAATCTTCTCACGCCTCCCCCCACCACCCCTTTTTGCATTTTACTTGCACTTCCAGACGTTGAGCGTTTTGCCCTATTGGTCATTTTTTCTGTAATTTGGAAACGGACTACCCTGGTGGCTGAGATAGTAAAGAATCTGCCTGCAATGCAGGAGTTCAGTCCTTGGGTTGAGAAAATCCCCTGGAGAAGGAAATGACAACCCACTCCAGTATTTTCTTGCCTGGAAAATTCCATGGACAGAGAAGGCTGGCGAGCTACAGTCCATGGAGTTGCAAAGAGCTGGACACGACTGGCTGACTAACACACCATCATCTGGTCTTTGACGCAGAAGAGCGCACAGAAGAAATAATTTGTGGAGACCCCCTGGCTTCTTCAGAGGGAGTCCGTCCAGTGCAGAATCTGGGAGGCAGCTTTTTGGTGAAAGTGAGCAGAAAAGTGTGTGCCTCTTACAAAGGAGAAACTGACTCCAGGCTACTCTTCATAGTTATTCAGTTGCCAAGTCATGTCCGACTCTTTGCAAATCCATGACCCGCAGCACTCCAGGCTTTCCTGTCCTTTAACTATCTCCCTGAGTTTGCTCAGACTCATTTCCATTGAGTCAATGATGCCATCCAACCATCATCTCATCCTCTGTTGGCCCCCTTCTCCTCTTGCCTGCGATCTGTCCCAGGATCAGGGTCTTTCCCAATGGGTCTTCATACTAGTTTTCAACTTTTTAAATAGAAAATGTCAAACATGCACAGAAGTAAAGAGAACCTCTCACCCAGCTTCAAAAATAATTGATATCCTGAAACCCTCATTTCTACTATCTGCCCTGATTGTGGATGGGGAGGGGGGACTGGAGCACATTAAAAATAAATCCAAGGGGCTTCCTTTGTGCTCCCGTGGTTTAAGAGTCCTCCTTGCAATGCAGGGAACACACGTTCGATCCCTGGTGGGGGAAGATCCCATACGTAGCAGGACAACTTAGCCTGTGCCTCCCAACTACTAAGCCCGCGCTCTGGAGACCATGGCCTGCAACAACAGAAGCCACTGCAAGGAGGAGCCCGGGCACCACAACTAGAGAGGAGCTTCTGCTGGCCGCAATTAGAGAAAGCCTGCCTGCAGCAGCCGAGACCCAGTGCAGCCAAAAATAAATGAACGGAAGTAAGTCCAAGCCACTGTGTCGTTTCACCCAGAAATCCTTCAGGTTGCTTTTCTGATGAGGACACTCTGTGTAACCACCAAGACCTCATTACAGAGGACAGGCTTGATAGCGATGCCTCCCCAGTGTCTAACACCCGGTCCATATGCAGATTTCTCCAGGTGTCAGACCAGCCCCAGGTCTCAATGCCAAGCATTGGGGATGCAAGAGAGCCATATGTATGCCTGGGGCATACAGGGACCTTGCATGCCCCCTCCCCTGAAAGTGTGGGTAGGGACTCAAGCCTGCACATATGCTTAGTTCCTGACCCTTCTCTGACCCTGAGACTGTCAGCACCTTTGCCCCTCCTCCCCTCCCACTCCATCCACCCCTGGGAGGAATGCTCAGCTGTCCCCTCCTCTCTCCCTGTCCCAGACCCCCTCAGGATGCTTCCCTCCTGGGTCACCCAGTCTGGATCTTGCCCTCCTTGGCTGGCAGTCAGGACCAGAACCAACGAGGAGACTGAGAAACCAGCCCTGCTCAAGGTGAGCCTTCCTGGCAGAGGTTCAATCCACCGCCCCCCACCCTGCCCACCCCGGGGTCCCAGCCGTTTCAATGTGTCTCCTCCATGCTCCTCTACACATTTCAATAAAAATGGGACTTGAGCTCAGACCACGCTGGGGCCAGGCCGTGGGGATGGGGAAGAGGGGGGCGGCATACAGACTTTCTGCTGCCTACCTTCGATCAGATGGGCACTCTGTTCTGGGGAAGCCTAAGGGAGGGGTGAGCTCATGGACAGGGATTTTGCCTGAGCACAAAGTTATGGGGAAGTAAACAACAAATTTGGTTATTTCCGCTTCGAACCAAAGTAGGTGCATAACACCCATAAGATGAAGACTGAAAAGGTAACCATTTCCTTTTCCAGGGGATCTTCCCAACCCAGGGATCGAACCCAGGTCTCCCGCACTGCAGACAGACCCTTTACTGTCTGAGCCACCATTTCTCCCTGAAAAGGCAACCAACAAAACTTAAAAAAAAAACTTGAAAAGAGATTTAAGTGTAAACCCTCCCAGCCCTACCCCACCGGCTAGAGATACGCCACTTGGTGGCAGAAAGCAGAGCTCACCTTTGTCTTCCCCAGCTCACCAGTTCCTGTCTGACCTCCTTAGGCTAGGAGTATGGGGAAAGAGAAAGGAAATTCTTTTTTTTTTTTAAGTACTGTTTATTTACACTGTTGTGTTAGTTGTGTTAGTTTCAGGTATATAGAAAAATGATTCAGTTATATATATATATATATATGCAGATTCTGTTCCATTACAAGTTATTTCACGATATTGAATATAGTTCCCATGCTGTACAGCAGAACCTTGTTGTCTATCTGTTTTATATGCAGCAGTTCGTATCTGCTAATCCCAAACTCCTAATTTATCCCTTCCCCGCTCCTCCTTCCCTTGTGGTAAACATAGGATTATTTTCTATGTCTGTGAGTCTGTTTCTGTTTTGTGAGTTCATTTGTATCCTTTTTTTTTTTTAGATTCCACAAATGAGTTAAATCATGTATGTCTTTCTTCTGTCTGACTCACTGCGCTTAATATGATAATGCCTAGATCCATCCATGTTGTTGCAAACGGCATTACTTCATTCTTTTTATGGCTGGGTAATATTCCGTTGACTTCCCAGGTGGTGCAAGTGGTAAAGAATCCTCCTGCCAAAGCAGGAGACGCGAGAGATGCAGATTCAAAAACAGAGAAAGGAGACACAGGTTCCATCCCTGGGTCAGGAATATCCCCTGGAGAAGGGAATGGCAATACTCTAGTATTTCTTGCCTGGAAAATTCCATGGACAGAGGAGCCTAGCAGGCTTCAGTCCACGGAGTCAGAGAGTCAGACACGACTGAGCATGCGCACGCCACGATACTCCACTGTGTTTACACCACACCTTACTTCTCCATTTGTCTGCTGACGGACACTGAGGCTGCTTCTATGTCTTGCTGTTGTTGTCTAGTCTTAGGTAAGTAAGTAAAGTAGCTCAGTCATGTCCGACTCTTTGCGACCCTGTGGACTGTAGCCCACCAGGCTCCTCTGTCCATGGAATTCTCCAGGCAAGAATCTGGAGTGGGGATCTTCCCAACCCAGGGATTGAACCGGGGTCTCCTGCATTGCAGGCAGACGCTTTATCCTCTGAGCCACCAGGGAAGCTCTTAGCTATTATAAATAGTGCCACTATGAACACTGGGGTACATATGTCTTTTCCAATTAGAATTTTCATCTTTTCTAGATATATGCACAGGAATGAGATTGCTGAATCATATAGTAACTATATTTTTAGTTTTCTAAGGAACATCCATACTGTTCACCATAGTGGTTGCGCCAGTTTACACTCCCACCAACAGTGTAGGTGGTGGTGGTGGTTTAGTCGCTCAGTCGTGTCCAACTCTCGAGACCCCATGGACTGTAGCCCACCAGGCTCCTCTGTCCATGGGATTCTTCAGGCAAGAATGTTGTAGCCACGCGTTCTGGGAGACAAACTCACTCAGAAGGACAATGCAGATAGTGGAGTGCAGTTTATTACACCGGCGGGCCCAAGGCAGAGTCTCCTCTTAGCCAAGGACACCGACCAGCATTTGTGAAAATCTTTTATACCCAGTGTGTACGTGTCTGAACCCACCACTCCAAATTCCTTGAGACTTACATAAACCAAGGAAAATACAATCCCAGTAACCCCATCATTCACGTGCTATGTGCTCATGCGCTCAAACAGTCAAACAATTAGCCAATAATCAATAAACCCGAGGTTATACTACGATTGATACAGAAAAATTTTTGGCCTGTCTGGAGGAAGGGGTGATTAGTTTTCTCTTAGGCGATGAGTAACCTAGATACGACCTTCAAGGTTCCCCTGTCTGGAGGGGGCCTTATCCTTCTGTTGTTGTTTTCATAGGCACTGAACACAGAGTTCAGAGTCCGTTGGAAAGGTGGCTGAGCATGATCAGCATGAACAGGCCTAAGGTGGAGTCCAGGCCCTATGAATACCTTCTTCAAGAATACTGGAGTGAGGGTTCCTGTTCCTCCACACCCTGTCCAGCATTTATTGTTTATAGATTTTTTTTTTTGATGATGGCCATTCTGACCAGTGTAAGATAGATACCTCATTGTAATCTTGATTTGCATTTCTCTAATAATTAGCAATGTTGAGCATCTTTTCATATGTCTGTTGGCCATCTGTATGTCTTTTTTGGAGAAATGTCTATTTAGGTGTTCTGCTCATTTTTTGATTGTGTTGTTTGTCTTTAAAACATGGAGTCATATGAACTGTTTATATATCTTGGAAATTAAGCCCTGGTCAGTTGCATCATTTGCAAATATTTTCTCCCATCTTTTCATTTTGTTAATGGTTTCCTTTGATGTGCAAAAGCTTATGAGTTTGATTAGGTCCCATTTGTTTATTTTTCCTTTTATTTCTTTTACTTTGGTAGACTGACCTAAGAAAACATTGGGATGATTTATGTCAAAGAATGTTCTGCCTATGTTCTCTTCTAGGAGTTTTATGGTCGTGTGTTATATTTAAGTATTTAAGCCATTTTGAGCTTATTTTGTGTGCGTGATATAAGGAAGTGTTTTAACTTCATTGCTGAAAAGATTCTTTTCTCCATTGTATATTCTTGCCTCCTTTGTTGAAGATTAATTGACCATAAGTATGTGGGTTTATCTCTAGTCTCTCTATTCCATTCCATTGACTTTTATGTCCGTTTTTGCACTCATACTGAAAGGTTGTTGTTGAATCACGACGCCAGGATTCTTGGCCCCGAAGGAGAAGAATTCAATCCGGGGCCAGAGACGAGGCTTGATCGCTCAGAGCTTTTGTGTAATAAAGTTTTATTAAAGTATAAAGGAGATAGAGAAAGCTTCTGACATAGACATCAGAAGGGGGCAGAAAGAGTACCCCCTTGCTAGTCTTCAGCTGGATGTTATATAGTCACTGCTGCTGCTGCTGCTAAGTCGCTTTAGTCGTGTCCAACTCTGTGCGACCCCAAAGACAGTAGCCCACCAGGCTCCCCCGTCCCTGGGATTCTCCAGGCAAGAACTCTGGAGTGATTTGCCGTGTCTGTTAATGAAAGAAAGGAATGTCTTAAAACTCAGAATGGCATCAGGCCCCTCACCCATAAGACACATTTTGGGATAATCTTGGCACCAAATGGTTCATCCTGGGCTGTGAAATGGTTAACTTGAATCTTGAAGAAGGGCAGATCACCATACAAATAGTTTCATTTACATAGATTAGGGGAACAATATCTGAGTATAACATACTGGTTTGTCAAGCAGGTTCTGAGCTAAGAGGTGGAACCAACTTGAAGACAGAGTTTGGGGTAAATGCATAGATATTAGCATAGCTTAAGACAAACATTTCCATAAGAAAAAGGCATTGGTTATCTCTAGGTTTGAGAATAGTTAACTTCAGGTGAAAGCAGGTGTCATTATGGCAACACAGTATTTTAAGAGAAACCTCCTTTTAAATTTGTATAGAGAAGGAAAAAATATCACTAGTTTGTTTCCTCATGCCACTTAAGAGATAAGAATGTCTGACACTTGCAGGCTATTTCCTCTGTTTGGAGACCCCTGGACTTCCTGCCTGTTACCCTCTCAATACCACAGTATTTATTTTTTTTTACTATTAAAAAATTTTTTTTCACTGTGCTGGGTCTTCACTGCTCAGCGTGGACTCTCCCCAATTTCAGTGAGTGGGGGCCACTCTCTTCTCACTGCAACAGCCCCCCCACCAACTCTGTCGCCCATCACGGGCTCTAGGGAGGGCAGGCTCAGTAGTTGTGGCTCTCAGACTCAGCTACCCCCCAGCATGCAGGATCTTCCTGGACCAGGGGTTGAACTGGTGTCCCCTGCATTGCAAAGCAGATTCCTAACCATTGGACCACCAGAGAAGCCCTGTTTTGATTACCATAGCTTTCTAGTACTGTCTGAAGTCTGAGAGGGTTATGCCACAGCTTTGTTCTTTTGTCTTTAGATTGCTTTGGCAATTATGGGGCCTTTGTGTCTCCATGTAAATTTTAGGATTATTAGTTCAGTTCTGTGAAAATTCATGCACGATTTGATAGGAATCACATTAAATCTGTGAAAGGTCCGTCTAGTCAAGGCTATGGTTTTTCCAGTAGTCATGTATGGATGTGAGAGTTGGACTACAAAGAAAGCTGAGCGCCAAAGAACTGATGCTTTTGAACTGTGGTGTTGGAGAAGACTCTTGAGAGTCCCTTGGACTGCAAGGAGATCCAACCAGTCCATCCTAAAGGAGATCAGTCCTGAACATTCATTGGAAGGACTGAGGCTAAAGCTGAAACTCCAATACTTTGGCCAACTGATGCGAAGTACCAACTCATTGGCAAAGACCCTGATGCTGGAAAAGACTGAAGGGGAGAGGAGAAGGGGACGACAGAGTATGAGATGGTTGGATGGCATCACCGATGCGATGGTCGTGAGTTTGCTTAGGCTCTGGGGGTTGGTGATGGGCAGGGCAGCCTGACATGCTGCAGTCCATGGAGTCACAAAAGGTCAGATGCTGAGCGACTGAACTGAACTGACATTAAATCTGTAGATGGCTTTTGATAGTATGGCAATATTAATTTTGGCAATATTAATTCTTCCAATCTAAGAACATGGGATATCCTTCCACAAGAAAGGAAATTCTTATCCTACAGTGCTGGTTCTCACTCTGTGGGCAGGTGTTTTGCTGACCCTTCCCAGAGAGCTTTCAGAGGTTCTTGGGGAGTCCTTCACTGCCATGTCCTCTCACCCCTAGTATGGGCCCCTTGACCTGGGGAAAGGCGTTCTGTTGGTAGCTGCTGTCTCCCGTAGCCCTGAGCGCAGGGAAGCCCACCTCATGTCCTCTCTGTGGAAGTCCACTGCCCTGCAGACAGCCCTGTGGACAGGACCTGAGATGACCCAGCCCTGTCTCACTATGGTCCTGCTCCTGACACCCTGACGCCTACAGATGGCAGCTATGCCCTCGCCGCACGGCTGCCTCTGGCGTCTGCCGAGTGCCACCCTGTCGCCTTTCGATTTTTCAGCCACTAAGCCTGCAAACTCCAGGGAGCACACTGGGCTCTCAATAGAAACCACGCCTACCCTTCCCTCTTGGGAGAAAGGAGGTTGGAATCAACAGCTCAACCTTCCCCCAAAGAAATTCTCCTTACAAATCCTTTATAAGAATTGGAATTTCTGACTCTAGCACACCCTTCACGTGGATATGGGAGGCTGAGAGGTCTCTCGGGGACCTCCTTTGTAAACTCTGCCCCTGGCCCAGCAGCTCCTTGAGAACGCAGGTCCACGGGGTCTCGGCTCCTCCCCCAGGACTCCGCTGGCATGCAGGCACCCAGACACACGTGTACAGGTGCACACATGCAGGCTCACACCTGCTCAGCTTCACTGGATCTCGCCCAGCCTCACTCCTTGGTGGCCGTACCAGCAGGGCAGCCGAGTTCCCATCATTCCACTTCCTCTGGGCACAACCTTGCCCATCTTCCAAAAGGAAGAGCCCAAGGGCCAGAAAGTTAGAGGTGCGTGCCCACGGCACTCCGTGAGCTGGTGGCAGAGCCGAGACTGAACTCCCAGTTCTCAGGCCTGCGCTCCGCAGAGCGCCGTTAAAGGAGTAGCAAGAGAGGGTTTCCGGATAAGTTGAGAAACACCATGTGCTAAGTACAGTGTGTGGTCTATGGGGACACGAGGCATAAGGAAACTCATATCAAACCTGTTTACATCAGCAGTTCCCAAATGTGAGCGTTAGGTACCTGTACTCCCAATACGCTGATTATTGGCCATGAATATTCCATCTGGGGAAATGCTGTGGGAGAAGGTTCATCACCCAGGAGCTTAAAGTAGCCAAGAAAAAAGGAAACTCCAGACTTCTCTGGTGGTGTAGAGGTGAAGAATCCACCTGGGACTTCCTTGGTGGTCCAGTGGTTAAGACATTGTGCTTCCAATGCAGGAGACTTGGGTTCAATCCCTGGTCAGGGAAGTTCCACATGCCCCATGACGTGGCCAAAAAAAGAAAATATCCCACATGCTGTGGAGCAGCTAAGCCTTGTGCCACAACAAGAGTCCATGAGCCACAACGAGAGATCCCGCTGAATGCAATAATCTACCTGCCGATGCAATGGACACAGGTTCAGTCTCTGATCCAGGAAGATCCCACATGCCGTGAGCAGCTAAGCCCGTAAGCCACAACTGCTAAAGCTTGAACTACTAGAGTCTGCATGTCCGAGAGTCCACGCGCCGCAACAAGAGAAGCCAGCGCAAGGAGAGCCCCACACACCCCACCTAGAGAAAGCCTGTGCGCAGCAATGAAGACCCGGCACAGGCAAAAAAAAGGAGGGAGGGACTCAGAGGCCACATGGTTCTCCATCCCCTCCTCCATCCCCGTTTCTGCTAGGAAGGGCTTCAAGGCCATATGCTGACTGGCAGGGACAAAGCACACGAGGGCTTTTCTGCTTTCACGTGTTCCCAGCCGCTTCCTTTAGACTCTGTCCTGCTTCCATCTACAGCAGCCAGCCTCGCTGACGCGCAGAATCGGTAACTAGAGACGCTAGGGTGCAATGGAACAAGCCTTTGGACAAGAACAAGCCTTTTAATAGTCAAGTTGCCATAGCGATGCGAGGGGCAAAATAGCAGACACTGGAAACGAATTTGGTTAGAATATTTCGGCTTATAACTTTGAGGGGTAATTTCTCCCTCCTTACCAGGCCTGAGCTAGGGAATTGCTTGGCTCCCTGCTGTGACACAGCCTGTGGCATTTCTGAGATCCACTTCCCCAAATGGGCTTCTATATCCCTTAGGTAACCCCGGGATCCTTAGAGCCACGACGACCAACAAGGAGAAGAGGCTATGACAGTCAAAGTCAGCGCGCTGCCCACCCCCCGTCCACACCCAGCACACTGCGTGGAGCTCTCTTCTCCTGTGGTCTGTTTTACTCTGATTCACACAGAAGTGGCAGGCGTCAGAAGTGACGGAGGTTTAAAACCACAGCATCAGCTCATCGTCTGGATTTGAAACTAACTGTGGCAGAAACCAGACAGCGTCCCTGTGTTTCTTGCCTCCGGAGCGCCTGAGGTTGCACCATCCTCACCTTCAGTCATCCTTGGCACTGGACCGGTGTGAAACCACCTTCAGAAACTCAGACGCTGAGGGGAAGGCTTTTTCCTTGTTCTGGCCTGTTCACTCCTGTGCGTCTCCTTTCCAGGCTGAGGCAGCTCGCGGGCTCAGACGTCGGCTGGAAGCGGAGGAGGGGAGGACCTGGCAGGCTCAGGACAGCTGAGGGGGGCTCTGGAGTCCAGCGTGGGGGAATCCACAAAGCTGCGGCACCCTTACCTCCCCCGAGGTACTCCTGCCAACCGCAACGGCAGGGCTGTTTATTTGAACAGTTGGGCTGCAGGGAAGCTCGGGAGGGGGCACTTTGGGGGAGTATTTCCCCAAGCGTGTTCCATGGAACATAGATTTACAGGGTTTTAATGAACCCTGGGCTTGGGAGTCAATGAATTTAACAGGTTTGAGGAGGCTTTTAGTGTGGGTCTTCTGAGAGTTTTAATATTAATACACTGATGTGCAGTCTGGAGGGACTATTGTATCCGTTTATCCATCCATTCATCCAACCACACAGTAAGTACCATCCCCTCTGTGAGCCAGGCACTATAGTAGGACCACAGATGCCAAAGGATACCACAGATCGTCCCTGGAGAAGGGAATAGCTACCCACTCCAGTATTTTTGCCTGGAGAATTCCATGGAGAGAGGAGCCTGGTAGGCTACAGTCTATGGCGTCACAAAGAATCACACACATCTTAGCAACTGAGCATGCCCATCTTATAACTGGATGTTTGTACTTTTCGCTAACCCGAACCCTGTGTTTCCTCCTGCCAGTTCTCTGCCTTTGGTAACCACAAGCATGATGCATGATTTTTTTTTTTTAGTTTATTTTGTGTTTGGATTTCACAAACAAATATGATCATATAATCATAAAAAAAGAGAGAATAGCACAGTTCTTGGTCTTGTGGAGCCAGACAGCTGGCCACAGTCAGGACAGGTCCACAGAGATGGAGCCAGGGCGCTCAGGAAGGTGGCCTTTGAGAGGAGAGTAGAGCGGCAGAATGAGAACCTGAGGCTCGAGGCCATGTTGGGGAGACCCCTCTGAGTGCACAAAGTCCCCCAGGGCTATCTGACCACAGTCACTGCCTTTCCTTCCTGGAATGAGTCTTCAAGGCAGTCTCCAGGGCAAACGATGGGGAGGGTGCTATTTTGTTCAGCCCTGTCTTGCTGTAGATGTAGAGACCAGAGCTCTGGGGGAACAGGGATCTGCCCAAGGTCACCTGGCAGGGATAGCACCCCACCTCCAACATGAAGCCACCTTAGTTTTCTTCTTTTTATAGAGTAAAATTGATTGTACTTTGTCATGATGAAACTAATACATACTCTTCATAGCAAACTCAGAAGGAAGCCCTGCCATATCCCTCCCACCCAGAAATAGCACTGTTATTTCTCAGTGCATTTCCTTCCTGCATTTTTTTTTCCTTAGGAGTACATTTTGGGATGTGCTTCTGTAGTTAGCATATTGCATAGACAATGCTTTATATTGCTTTTTACATGTAACTTTATAAGCATTAGCTCCTGTCATTATAACTTCATTATAAATAACTCTGATCTGCTGCATATAAACAGGCTTCAGAATTGATGCTTTTGAACTGTGGTGTTGGAGAAGACTCTTGAGAGTCCCTTGGACTGCAAGGAGATCCAACCAGTCCATTCTGAAGGAGATCGGTCCTGGGTGTTCTTTGGAAGGAATGATGCTAAAGCTGAAACTCCAGTACTTTGGCCACCTCAAGTGAAGAGTTGACTCATTGGAAAAGATTCTGATGTTGGGAGGGATTGTGGGCAGGAGGAGAAGGGGGTGACAGAGGATGAGATGGCTGGATGGCATCACTGACTCAATGGATGTGAGTTTGAGTGAACTCCGGGAGTTGGTGATGGACAGGGAGGCCTGGCGTGCTGCAATTCATGGGGTCGCAAAGAGTCGGACACAACTGAGCGACTGAACTGAACTGAACTGAACTGATGATTGATGTCACTCTTAGTTCAAATCCTCTTGAAACCACTAGGTGTCATTTTGGTTGCTCCAAAGAGCTCTGGTACCATAGTCCCTTATGTCTCAGTGCAGAAAGAACTCAGAGAGAGGCCAGTTCAAAGATAAGAAATGGTTCATTAGAATCAGATGCAGGTGAAGCTTACAAGCAGGTGGGCAAGAGTGCCACACCCTGGGAAATTACTGGGCTACTGTTTCATTAATCGAAGGAAAAGTGGGGCGGGGAAAAAGACCGCTTTTTTCCTCGTTCTTGGGTGGCAATCAAGCTTCCATCATGAGCTCCTCCTCCAGGCTGGGCAGAGGAGTTTCCTTGTCCCCACATTGTCAAGCATGTAGTGTCATGGCCATCGAAATATTATTTTAGGTCTCAGTACACCGAGGGTCTTTACTTTCCATAAACTATTGCTTTTTATGTGTGCAGAGAGCACTGCCTAGGGGTCATTAACTTACTGAGCTCACTGGGCAGGATGCAGGTCTCAGGCCTCCCTTGTTTTACTGTTGGGGGCACATCCCACGCTTCTGCTGCCTGGTTTTGTTACTAAGCAGGCCTGCTTGGTTTTGTGGTTAAGCAAATCTGCTTCCTTAAGCAATCATTAGCTTTCAGGTTCTCCCATATTTTTTCTACTTGCGATCCCCAAGTGGGATTAACCGTTGGATCACCTACTTTGTCCCTTTTCTCTGTCCTTCCCACTCTCACCCCAACGATGGCAATGATGATGATAAGAAAAAAATAACGAAGACCACATTCACAGAGGGCATCTGTCCACAATGTCGCTGAAGGCTCCTTCCATCAGCAGTGAAGCAGGCTTCAGCCTTTCCCATTGGAGGACCACCTACCTGGTCTGTTCCTCAACTCTGGGTGCTCTGCCCTCTTCACTTCCCGCTCCCCCTACCCTGGCTGTCTCCTCGGCTCCCGCGGTCTCAGTCACCTCTTTGGCTCCAATAAGCCCTCCGAGTAACCATCCTCGAGTCAGCTTCCTTAGTCTCATACCTGGATGTCCATCGAGCCTACCAGCACCTCGATTGCTTGTCCCTCATCAGTTCATCCTCTTCTCTCCCCAAACCCAGTGCTGCATCCTCCCAGCTACCCAAGCCAGCAGTCCACCTCCACCCCTCTTCTGGCTTTTCTTTTTAAAGGCTTTTTGATGTGGACCATTTTTAAAGACATTGTGGGGTTTGTTACAACGCTGTTTCTGTTTCTTGGCCAGGAGGCATGTGGGATCTCAGTTCCTGACCAGAGGTCGAACCCATACACCCTGCATTGGAAGGTGAAGTCTTAACCACTGGACCACCAGGGAAATCTCTCCACCCCTCTTTTAGACTCACTGCCTGCATCAACAAGCCGCCAATAATAGTCACAACTCCAACAGCTTCCCTTAGAGAGCACTTACCCATGTCTCCACTCCTTCAACTCTCACCACCCGAGGAGGGGACTTCTTTACATGACAGTCCTCCTTTTACAACGAAAGTGAAAGTGAATGTTGCTCAGTTGTGTCCAACTCTTTGCGACCCCATAGACTATACTGTCCATGGAATTCTCCAGGCCAGAACACTGGAGTGGGTAGCCTTTCCCTTCTCCAGGGGATCTTCCCAACCCAGGGATCGAACCCAGATCTCCCGCATTGCAGGCGGATTCTTTACCAGCTGAGCCACCAGGGAAGCCCCGTTTTACAAGGAGGAAAATAAAACTCAGAGGGGTTAGTTAACTCTCCAGAGCTGAACAGTGCATAGTTTGCGATCTGAACCACAAAGCTTCAGAGTCCACACTCAGCCATTCTGAGTCTCCAGGGCAGAAGGAGCCATCAGCTGCAGCCCTGCAGGCTCTCATCCGTGCTGCCTCTGTGCTGGCCCAGCTGCAGCCACACTGGCCTTTCTCCACACGGTAGTCAGAGTGAGCTTTCTGAATACCTAACTCTCTTGCTTGAACCCCTTCAGCAGCTCTCAGGGAAACTCTCCTTCGTGTTCTTCATAGAACCTACTCAGGGGGTTCTGGGCTCCTCTCCAACACCACTTCTAACTGCTTTCGCTCCCTGTCCCCACACCCCAGCGTTCTCCCTGTCACCACCCAGGTTTCACTAGTTTTTAAAGGTGGTGTCTGTCCCCACACTCTTCCTCCCACTTTTCCTGGCCAACCACCATGACTTTCATAACTCAGCCAAAAAGCCACCTCCTCCAGGAAGCCTTCCCTGAGTGCCTAGTCTGACGTCTGGTCTCTCTCGTGTGTTCTTCCCCACATTGTACTTCCCTTATCATGTTGCACTGTAAGTGTAGGTTTCCTTAATCTACCTGCCTGTAGCCCTTCAGCCTGAGACATAAACACTGTGCATCCACGCATTCTTCCTTCTCCAGCACTTAGCACAGTCCTGTGTGTGGACAGAGTATCAGAAAGTGTTAGGGGGAATACCTGAATGAATGGGCAGGTGAGCATTTGGACTTGTATTCAATTCCTAAACCTTTGCCCTTAACCCTGAATCTTTTCCTGCTTCCAGGGTGTCACTGTCACAAACCACACTGCAGAGAACAGCCTCATCTGCTGGGTTTTCCTTTTAGATTTACTTCAAGGCGAATGTCCAGAAAGTGGAATTGTTGAATTAGAGGGCAGGAACATCTTTATGTCCCCTGGTAGGTTTTGCAAAGATGAATTCCAAAATGACAGTAACAATCTGGGAGGCTTTTTCTTTTTTAGCAAATGAATCCTCTCTTCTTTTCCAAGCGTCTTCCTGGCGGAAGCCACACAAAACTATTTTTACCAAAAGGCTCTGAAGCTCGTCCTTCTCAGAGGAGAAAGGCAGGCGGGCATGGATGGAGACAGTGTACCCGCCTTACCAGCCCATCAGCTCCGCGTGCTAGCCTAGTTCTAGGTCATTTGAGGAAAGCAAATTTAAATCATGTTCCAAATTAAGCAGCAGTTCTGTGAAAGAAAGAACATACAACCATCTCCATTTGTTGCTGTTGTTGTTTAGTTGCTGAATCCTGTCTGACGACTTTTGCAACCTCATGGACTGTAGCCCACCATGCTCCTCACTGTCCATGGGGTTTCCCAGGCAAGAATACTGGAATGGGTTGCCATTCCCTTCTCCAGGGGATTTTCCTGACTCAGGGATCAAACCTGTATCTCCTGCATTGACAGGCAGATTCTTTACCCGTGAGCCACCAGAGAAGCCCCCATCACCATGGGGGGACTTACAAACATCTTGAAAAGTCTAAGAGACCGGAAAGTTATCAAAGCAAACCCATGAACTTTGGCAGGTGAGTGCTAGGGAAAGATCAGAGCTGACAGCGCTTTGGGGGTTGGGGAATCATCTGATGTCCAACGATTGTGTCGGCAACAGCTTCCTGCAGATAAAACCTTACAGGAAAATCCTCCCTGTAATAAGGCTGAGAATGCAGCTGCTGTGAATGGTGCAGTCAGAGGGGTGGAGGTGACCACAAACCCTTTAATCCTGAGTCCATTCCGTCTTCCACCTCCCCACTCCCCAAAACAGCCCCCCACCCTCCCACCTCCACGTGGGTCTTCTAAGTCTATACTCCAGGATCCACCTCTGGAGGACACCCAGGCCCAGTGAGGGCAGGGGCCTGCCCAGGGCCAGACGTGGTAAGTGGTGGCAGCCCTGTCTGGGGCTGACTGTCCATCTGCTGTCTGGCCAGGAGCCAGTCAGCCACTCACAGGCATGGGGTCTGACACTTCTTCATCCTGCAGGTGGCTGGCCTCCCCCAGTGCTCACCATCCAGGCACCCCTGCTATCAGTTTGATTTTAGGGTTTGGTCCAATTGAAGTTCTCTTAGTAGCAGCCTTTCTATTGGGTTGTGTTTTTTAAAAAATAAATAAATAAACAACATCCACTTCACATAGCTCTCCAAATTTATTGAATTCAAATTGCAATAGTATCTTCATATAATTATTTTATTCCCATTTACCAGGTATGATTATAAGTCCTTTCTCATTCTTAGTATACTTTTATTTTCTCCTCTTTAATTTCTGGGGTTTTATGGGTTTTCCCTTTTCTTTCTTCTGGAAGCAGATTTTACTTTTTCAGTGGTTTTTGTTTTCTAATTCATTCTTTTCAGCTTTTACCCTAAATGACTCCCTTCTTATAATTTTTAAAATTTATTTTCTTGTGTTTTAAGTTGAATACTTCATCATTTATACATTTTTCTTGTTAAATGATAAAAAAATTTAAGGTTTGCTATTGTTGTAGCTCATAAGTGTTTCTAAGATGTTTTCTCATTTTCATTAATGTCTTATTAATTTGTAGTTTTAATACTAATCTCTTCTTTCAGCTAAAAGTTATCCAGAAGAATATCTTTACATTTCCAAGCTAAATTTTTCTCATATTTTTAATGGTCATTTAGGCTTTCATTGTACTCTGGTGAAATTTCTCAACTCCAAGGAACACAAGGATAATTCCAGGAGTCTTTCAGCTTCCTGGGAGGAAAGGCAGATTTCTTCTGTGCAGAACACACCCTCCACCCCACCCTAAAATGTCCAGTCCTGATCCCAGGAACCCATGAATATGTAGGTTCTAAGGCAAAGGGAAATGAAGGCTGCAGGTAGGATTACGATTGCTGATCAGCTAACCTTGAAATAGGGTGAGTTTCGTGGTTTATTCATGCAATTAGGGGCCCAATATATTCACAAAGGCCGCTAATTATGAGAGAGGGAAGGAGGGAAAGGAGGCGAGGGAGGTGACTGCGGAGCAAGGCCAGCGTGATGCCCCGTGAGGAAGACCTGCCCTTGGTTACTGGGCCCTTCCTAAGGTAACACGACCCAAAGAGTGTGGGTGTCCCACGGAAGCTGGAAAAGACAAGGGCAGACTCTCCTGGAATGTCTGGGAGGAGCCCTGTGTGATTTTAGCCCAGGGAGGCCGTGCGAGACTTCTGACCTCCAGAACAGGAAGAGAACACACACACATTGCTTTAAGAGAGCAAATCTGGGGTAATTTGCATGGCAGCAATAGGAAACTAGTGTACTGTGTTAATGAAAGAATTAAACAGGTTACTTATCTTCTCACCTGAGTTTGAATTAGAAGTTTACAGACCACCACTGGTGGTCCAATGGCTAAGACTCCAAGCTCCCAGTGCAGGGGGGCTCTGGTTCGATCCGCTGATTGAAAAGATGCACAGTGTGAGAGCTGCGAGTTGAGTTTTGTTTGGGGCAAAATGAAGACCACAGCCCAGGAGACAGCACCTCAGATAGCTCTGAGAGACTGCTCCAAAGAGGTAGTGGGAGGAAGGTCAATATATAAGATTTCAGAAGAGGAGGAATTCAGTGTGATCAAATGCTTACTTTACGAAAGGTTTCCTGCTAGTCACGAAGAGCTGATGTCACCATGAAGGGATTTTAGTGATTTTCTAGATATGAAGAGATGAAGGGATTGGGGATCATGAAACCAGTTTCTGAAAATATCTCACTGTCTACAGACCTGTTCCACCAGTTTCCCTGGAGCACACAGTGCCTCATTCTCCACCTTGAATTCCCCTCGGGGGTGTTGAGGGTCAGCAGCCGCAGCAGCACTGGATTCAGTCTCTGCAGAGGCAGGTGGCAAACGCCCTTGTTGGTGTGTTCAGTTTAGTTCAATTCAGTCGGCTCAGTCGTGTCCAACTCTTTGTGATCCCATGGACTGCAGCACATCAGGCTTCCCTGTCCACCACCAACTCCCGGAGTTTACTCAAACTCATGTCCATTCAATCAGCGATGCCATCCAACCATCTCAACCTCTGTCGTCCCCTTCTCCCGCCTTCAATCTTTCCCATCATCAGGGTCTTTTCCAACGAGTCAACACTTCGCATGAGGTGGCCAAACTATTGGAGTTTCAGCCTCAGCATCAGTCATTCCAATGAACACCCAGGACTGATCTCCTTAAGGATGGACTGGTTGGATCTTCTTGCAGTCCAAGGGACTCTCAAGAGTCTTCTCCAACACCACAGTTCAAAAGCATCAATTCTTCGGCGCTCAGCTTTCTTTATAGTCCAACTCTCACATCCATACATGACTACTGGAAAAATCATAGCCTTGACTAGACAGACCTTAGTCGGCAAAGTAATGTCTCTGCTTTTGAATATGCTATCTAGGTTGGTCATAACTTTTCTTCCAAGGAGTAAGCGTCTTTTAATTTCATGGCTGCAGTCACCATCTGCAGTGATTTTGGAGGCCCCCAAAATAAAGTCTGTCACTGTTTCCACTGTTTCCCCATCTATTTCCCATGAAGTGATGGGACCAGATGCCATGATCTTCGTTTTCTGAATGTTGAGTTTTAAGCCAACTTTTTCACTCTCCTCTTTCATTTTCATCAAGAGGCTCTTTAGTTCTTCACTTTCTGCCATAAGGGTGGTGTCATCTGCATATCTGAGGTTATTGATATTTCTCCCAGCAATGTTGATTCCAGCTTGAGCTTCATCCAGCCCAGCGTTTCTCATGATGTACTCTGCATATAAGCTAAATAAGTAGGGTGACAATATACAGCCCTGATGTACTCCTTTTCCTATTTGGAACCAGTGTGTTGTTCCACGTCCAGTTCTAACTGTTGCTTCTTGACCTCCATACAGATTTCTCAGGAGGCAGATCAGGTGGTCTGGTATTTCCACTTCTTTAATAGTTTTCTACAGTTGTGATCTACACAGCCAAAGGCTTTGGCATAGTCAATAAAGCAGAAGTAGATGTTTTTCTGGAACTCTCTTGCTTTTTCGATGATACAATAGATGTTGGCAATTTGATCTCTGGTTCCTCTGCCTTTTCTAAATCCAGCTTGAACGTCTGGAAGTTTATGGTTCACGTACTGTTGAAGACTAGCTTGGAGAATTTTGAGCATTACTTTGCTAGCATGTGAGATGAGTGCCATTGTGCGGTAGTTTGAGCATTTTTTGGCATTGCCTTTCTTAGTGAGTGGAATGAAAACTGACCTTTTCCAGTCCTGTGGCCACTGCCGAGCATTCCAAATTTGCTGGCATATTGAGTGCTGCTTTTTCACAGCAAATGCTCTTGGAAAGTCCCAATTTGTAGTTGACAGATCCCTGGTCAGGGAACTGGATCCCCAAGGCTGGAACTAAGACCTGGTGCAGCCAAGTAAATAAAAATGTAAAAAGAAATGAAAGAAACTAGAAGTTTACAGCTCTCTGAAAAAAGAGAAGTGCAGGCCTAAGCTCCCATCCTGTCCAAGGATATGATCCATGTGGGAGAGGAAAAAAGGCCATTACTCCCAGCTTGTAACTGGGTGGCTGTCTTTCTCCATAAGTCCCCCGACATGATTTGTGAGCTCTCTTCTTTTCAAACAGTTTTATTGAGATATCACTCACATTCCTTAGCATCCACCCATTGAAGGAATGCCTGTCAATGGCTTTTAGTATATTCAGAGTTGTGCAAAAATCGGTATATAATTTCACAACATTTTCTTCATACCACAAGAAACCCCATGCCCATTGGCAGTGCATTCGTTTACTAGGGCTGCCATAACAAGTTATCACAGACAGGTGGCTTAAACCACACACATTTACTTCCTCACTGTTCTGGGGGCTGGAAGTCCAAGAATCAGGTGCCAGCCGGTTTGGTTTCTTCTGAGGCTTCTTCCTGGAGCTTGCAGATGGCTGCCTTCTCAAGGTGTCCTCAGAGTCTCTCTTCCATTCCGGGTGCCTCTTCTTTTTAGAAGGACACCAGTCAGATTAGATTACCACATCAGGCAACACGCATGCACACTCACGTGTCTGACTCTCCGCGACACTGTGGACTGTGGCCCACCAGGCTCCTCTGTCCATGGGATTGTCCAGGCAAGAATCCCGGAGTGAGTTACCATGTCCTCCTCCAGGGGATCTTCCCAACCCAGGGATGGAACCTTCATCTCCTGCATGTCTCTTTACCACTGAGCCATCTGAGAAGCTCAGATTAGATTATGGCCCATACTAATGGCCTCATTTTTTTCACCAGTGAATTTAAGGTTCTTGCTTTGTCGAAAAGAACTGGGAGATGAAGCAAGGAGGTTAAGAAAGTATAGTGAGAGTTTATTTAAGTAAAGATACGGTCTCAGAGGGAAAGCAGGTAGACAGGTGAGGAGCTGCTGCCCTGGGTCTCTGGGAAGCCTGTTATGAGGGACATACAGATGAAGGGTTGGAGTATTCTCTGGGGGAGGAGGGCTTTAGGGATTGTATTCCCCGCTCCAGTTTCCTGAGGGGAGAAGCGATTTTTGTCCTTATTTAGCTTAGATTCCAAGTGTCATGGTGTTGATGCGTGATGAGTGTTTCTTACCTGTATGGCTAATTTTGTATTATAATGAGAGCATAATGAGCAAAAGGTTACATGCTTAAGCAGAGGATTCCCGCCTTTCCCCACTTTTCTTTGTCTGCTACCCAGACCCTTATCACCCAAAACTTGCGGTTTACTGTGAGGCTGGAGGTTCCTGCTTTGCTTTGTCTGCCTGTGGACCCCTACTGTTAACAAGATGCGTGATTTCCTGCTACCTGGCCCCTGGCCCCATTTCTGCTCAGACCTAGCTACCTGCCTGCTCTAACAATTTTAACTTAATTATACCTCTTTAAAAGTCCTATCCCTAAATACATTCTGGGGTATCTACCAGGCAAATGGTTTCAGCACATGAATTTTGAGGGAATACAGTTCTGTTCATAACAGATAGTTATTCCCTGTTTCTTCCCTGTTATTGGCAACCACTTAAACTACTTTCAGGTCTCTGGGTTTACCTTTTCCAGACATTCCCGTTAAAGGGAATCATACAATACGCGGTGGTCGCTGTGACTCGTTTCTTTCACTCAGCCTTTTTCAAGTTTCATCAGAGTGGTGGCGTGTGTCATGGTGTGTGTGTTCAGTCACTCAGTCATGACCAACTCTTTGCAACACCATAGACTGTAGCCTTCCAGGCTCCTCTGTCCATGGGAGTTTTCAGGCAAGAATACTGGAGTGGGTTGGCATTACCTCCTCCAGGGGATCTTCCTGACCCAGGGATCAAACCTGTGATTCCTCACCTCTAGCACCATCTGAGAAGCATCATTACTGCATTCCTTTTTTTTGGCAACTAATATTCCGTTGTATAGATAGACCTTATTTTGTATGTCCACTCATCAAGTGGTGAAAATTTGTGTTGTTTCCACTTTGAGGTTATTATGAATAATACTTCTATTAACGTTTGGGTACACGTTTCTGCGTGGACATACATTTTCATTTCACTTGGGCATATATATTACTGGATTATGTTATAACTCTTTTGAACAGTTTGAAGAACTGCCAATCTGTTTTCCAAAGTGTTTGTGGCTCAGCTGATAAAGAATCCGCCTGCAATGTGGGAGACCTGGGTTCGATTTCTAGGTTGGGAAGATCCCCTGGAGAAGGGAATGGCTACCCACTCCAGTATTCTGGCCTAGAGAATTCCATGGACTGTATAGACCATGGGGTCACAAAAAGTTGGGCACAATCGAGCACCTTTCACTTTCACTGCAGCATTTTATAATTCCATCCAAATTATCAGAGTTCCAATTTCTCTGCCTCTTTAACATAACTTATTTGCATTTTTAATTAAAATTTTAAATTTATAACCACCCCAGTGGATATAAAGTGGTGTCTCATTGCAGTTTTGATTTGTGTTTCTCTGATAGCTAATGAGGCTGAGCATCTTTTCATCTTCTTTTTGGCCATTTCTGTATCTTCTATGGAGAAATAGATTTTCAGATCTACTGCCCACTTTTTAATTGGCTTATTTATATTTTTATTATTGAGTTGTAAGAGTTCGTGGTATATTCTGGATACAAGGCTCTTTTCACACGTATGTTAGCAAATATTTTTCTCCATTCTGTGCGGTGTTTTTTCACTCTAATGGTACTACTTCAAAAATTTTTAATGTCGATGAAGTTAAATTTACCTATTTTTTCCTTCGGTTGTTTGTGCCTTTGGGATCATGTCTAGGGAACCTTTGCCTAACTGATTTCTGACGTGCGTAGAAGTTAAGGGCGGCTTGCAGCAAGTAACGGCGAGTGGCAGCTAGAAGCAAGGTCTTCGTTTCTCAGACCAGGAGTCCTAACCACTGGACCACAGGGGCCAGCAGTTTGCGCTGGAGTCCCTAGTCCTTGCCAGCCTCGTCAAGAATGAATTCAGGCGAGAAGGCAGAAGGTAAAGAGTAGACTAACAAGTTTATTGAAAAGAAAATTACATGCGGAAAGGCGCATGGGCGAGCTCCTGGGCGAGCTCCGAGAGAGCCTTGAGCCTTTGAGAAGTTTAAATCCTTTATAAGCGGGCAGTTTTCCGCGTCTTTGTCTTCCTTCAGACCAATCATCTTGCTTTGTACCCACCCACCACCCCCAGTTAATTTGTATCAGGACGCTCCTTTGAGGTGTGCACACACCCCTTAGTCAAGATGGGTCTTGAAGTGGAGGCTTCTGGGAGGAGCAAGACTCATTATGGCCTGGAATTATCCTCTGACTTTTGACATGAAAGAGCCTTTCTGGACATGTGCAGTGTCTCCCTTATCCTAAAAAGGGGGAAGTGGAGATCCCTTAATCCTTTACTCAGACAGTACCCCTCTTTGCCCTACCGTGGTTATTTACTTGAGATGTATACAAGAGACAGACTGACTATTTCCCCTGTTTCTGTTGTTACTTCCATTTCCTAGAGCAAACAGGATGCTGACTATAAATTCCTCAACTGAAGCCCCCCTATCTCTTGTCTCAGGAAGTGCAAACAGAATAGTGGCTGATTGTAAATGTCCAACCTGGAGCCTGTCTATCTCTTACCTGATAACCAGAAGTAGTGAAGATTCACACATGTTTCTTCTAAGGGTTTTATAGTTTTAGTCCCTATGTTTAGGACTGTGATTCGTTTTAAGGTATTTCTGTGTGTGATGTAAAGAGTCCAAACTTCATTCATTCGTGTGTGGATGTCTAGTTGTTCCAGCACCATTTATTGAAGACTGTTTTTTCCTTCACTGAGTCATCTTGGAGCCCTTGAGAACAATCAGTCGAACATAAGTACAAGGGTTTATGTCTGGATTCTCAATTCAGTTCCATAGGTATATATATCCATGCCAGTATCACATTGTTTCAATTACCAAAACTTTTAAATGAATTTTGAAGTCAGGAAATACGTGTCCTCCAGCTTTGTTCTTTTTCAAGATTGTTTTGGCTGTTCTGGGTCCTTTGCATTTCCAAGTGAATTTTAAGATCAGCTAGCTAATTTCTGAAAGAAGAGATTTTGACAGGGATTGCATCAACTTTGCAATCAGTCTGCAGACTCTTGCCTCTGTTGCAATATCAAGTCTTCTAGCCTGTGAATCGGTGTTTTCCCATTTACTTGAGTCTTTTTCAATTTCTTCCAGTGATATTTTCAGTTTTCAGTGTATTCCTAACAATTCTTTTGTCAAATTCATTCCTAAGTTGTATTTTATTCTTTTCTATGTTATTGTAAAAAGAACTTTTCTTAATTTCATTTTCACATTGTTCATAGCAAGTTTATAGAAATACAATTGATGTTTTGAATAATGCACTTGTATCCTGTAACCGGGAGCTTCGCTAATGGCTCGGTGGTAAAGAATCTGCCCGCCAATGCAGGAGATGCGAATCCATCCCAAGGTCAGGAAGATCCCCAGAGAGGGCAATGGCAGCCCACTCCCGTATTCTTGCCTGGGAAATCCCATGGACAGGGGATCCTGGTGGGCTTCAGTCCAGGGGGTCACAAAAGAGTGAGACATGACTTAGCGACTAAACAGCAATAACATCCTGGAACTGTAGTGAGCTCATGTATTAGTTTTAACAGTTTTCCAGTGGATTACTTAGGATTTCTTAAACATGGGATTATGTCATCTGCAAATAGAGATCGTTTTACTTCTTTCTTTCCAATCGAATACCTTTTAGTTCTTGCTTAATTACCTCCAGTACAATCTTGAAAAGCAGCAGTGAAAGTCAATAACTTGGCCTTGTTTGATCTTAGGGGAAAGTCTCCAGTCTTCTGACTAGCTCTTTTAACTTAAAAACTCAATTTTGTCCTCAATTATGGCTTCTCCTCCTTCTATCCCATTTGGAACTCCTATTTTTTCAGAATTTAGATCTCTTGAATCCATCATTTTTGTGTTTTATCTTGTTGATGATCATTTCTATTTCTTACTATTTTTTACTCTGCTTCTCCAAGTAATTTTTTCATCTGGTCTTTTAGGTCCTTGGGTTTCAGGCCCAATCCCTCCTGCCACTCCTGCCTACCACCTGTTTTTTGTAACGTATTGATAGGGACAGAGTAAAGGGATAAAGTAGGTGCATAAACAGTTAATCCCACTAGGAGGTTGTAAATAGAAAAAAAAAAAAAAAGGAAGATCCTGTAAGTTAATGATCACTCAAGAAAGCAGGTTTGCTTAACCACAAAACCAAGCTGGCTTGCTTAGCAACAAAACCATGTAACAGAAACATGAGATGTGCCCCCAAACAATAAAACAATGGTGGAATGAGTTCTGCATCCTGCCCAGTAAGTCAATGACCACTAGGACATTCTCTGACCACATAGGGACAGGAAAACTCCCTTGCCCACCCTGGGGGAGGAGCCGATGACAGAAGCAGGACCCCTACTCAAGAGAGACAAAGACATTCTCCCCCTCCCCACTTTTCCTTTGATTATAAAACTGTAGCCCAGTGTCGACTAAAAAAAAAAAAAAAAAAGTCACAACCTAAAAGTTGACAGTTTTATTTGGTGGGAATTTTTAGGACTTCAAGACCGGAAGACAGCATCTCAAGTAACCCCAAGAGAATTGCTCTGAGGAGGCAAGGGGAGGAGCCAGGTTATATAGATGTTTTGCAACAAAGGGAAGGTAGTCTGAACCTCAAAAGTAATTTTGTGAATTAAAGCAAACCAAACGGATAGCAGGGCTTCCCAGGTAGCGCTAGTGGCCAGCTCCTGCCGGCCAGTGCAGGAGACCTAAGAGATGCTGGTTCAATCCCTGGTTTGGGAAGATAGCCTGGAGAAGGACTTGGCAACCCACTCCCATATTCTTGCCTGGAGAATCCCACGGACAGAGGAGTCTGGCGGGCTACAGCCCTTGGGGCCACAAAGAGTTGGACCTGAGTAAGCAACTTAGCATGCAAGAAGAATGGCATCACTCACTCAATGGACATCAGTTTGAGCAAACTCTGGGACATAGTGTAGGACAGGGAAACCTGGCCTGCTGCAGCCCATGGGGTTGAAGAGTCAGACATGACTCAGCAACTGAGCCACAAAAAACCTAAGTTAAGAAATTTAGCATTTTTCTATGTATGGGAAGTTGCAAGAGTTTGGGTGGGCTCACTGAAATCATTCCTTTCATATGTATCTTAGCTACCTGCAGCCAGTATCCTGTGTTTTTTCACATCCTGAGTTCCTCTGTGCTCACTTTAAGGAGTGGCTGTAGCCCAGAGGCTGCAAGATTACAGGTATTGTTCTCCTTCCTGGGTACCCTCAGGCCCCAGAAATTCACCTTTGGAGGGTCAAACTTGCTGATTACCCTGACATCCTTGGAAGAAATGGTGGCTCAGATGGCAAAGAATCTGCCTGCAATGCAGGAGACCCATGTTCAATCCCTGGGTTGGCAGGATCCCCTGGAGAAGGAAACGGCTACCCACCCCAGTATTCTTGCCTGGAGAATCCCTTGGATAGAGGAGACTGGTGGGCTCCAGTCCATGGGGTCACAAAGAGTAGGACCCAATTAAGTGAATAACATTTTCACCAATATCTTTGTTTACTGATATGGCAGGAATACTCCATTTCTCACTTAAGTTCTCAGGGTGCAATCCCCCTCCCACACCCACACTTGTAAGCCTCACAAGCATCCTATTCTAATAAATCACTTCTTATCTATTACTTTGCTTTCCCTGAATTCTTTTCTTCACTGAGACATAAAGGACCATGGTACTGTCACGCGAGTGTATGTGCCTTGATTCTTTGTCTCGTCACAACAAAGATTTGGAGTGACGGACATTAAAGCCCCCTCGGCGAGTCACAGCTCTCAGGTCTTGGATAGACCGTGTTATAGCTCTTAGACAAATCAGTGTTACAGCTCAGTGTTACAGCTCTATTTTATTTAGAAAATAGCAGGAAAATCCATCTTTGAGGCGTGAGGGTAGGTCGATCTAAAGACACGAGGAGAAGAGCGCCCCAGCGTGCAGGAGAGAGAGAGAGCTGGCTCTGGCTCCTCTATTTATATGTGTATCTCTCCCTGGGCCTGTCCTGTGTAAATTGGGCCAGCCAGGAGTGTTGTTTGTTTTACCTGAGGTCCTCACTCCGGTCCTCGAACCTTCTTTTGTTTCATTTTCGAGGGCTTTTCCCTTCCCTGTCTGTAGCCACTGCCGTTTTGGACTCCTTTTCCCTGTTCTACTCACCTAACAGTACCAACCTCTTTGGAGCTCCCCCCAGATGACACCAATCAGTTTCAGTTTTATTGGAACACAGTCACATCCATTGGGCCAGGGATTCTTGACGGCTGCCTTCAGGCTGTGATGGCCGAGAGAAATAGCTATGACAAAAACCAAATGGTCTGCAAAAAAGCCAAAAACATTTACTATCTGGCCCTTGCAGAAAAGCGTGCCGACCGAGTTCTAGATCAGTGTCTTTTCTGTTTGTTGTTGTTGTTGCTCAGTAGCTCAGTCCTGTCCGACTCTGCGCCCCGTGAGCAAGAATGCTGGAGTCGGTTGCCATTTCCTTTTCCAGAGGACCTTCCTGACCCAGGGATTAAACTCAAGTCTCTAGAGTCTCCTGCATTGACTGGCAGATTCTTTACCACTGTGCTACCTGGGAAACCCCTCTGGGTTTTTGCTACCTCTAATTAATTTTTTTAAATTTTGAGATAATTTTTCTAATCCCCAGGAGTGATTTTTTTGTTCTCAGATTGTTCCTGTGCAAAATCTTCCTGACTTTCCTGATAACTTCTCTATCCTTCCTTCTTTAGACACATCACCTCTGGCTGCTCAGCATGGTAGAGCATTGTGTGTAGGGGAATGGCAGTCTTTAAACTTCCTGAGCCCCCTAGAGTGTCTACTCATGGATTCCGAGGCCCAGACCTGCCAGCTTTGTAGAAATGTGTTCCCCACAGAGGGTTGGCTGTCAGGATGTCCAAGACAGATGTGAAACAGCCAACTGGGAGCAGTAACCAGGAAGTCCCTTTTCCAGGCGACGTGAACAGCTGCCCCACACTGGGACCTGATGGCTAGACTGGGATGGCTGTGGAGGTTGGGCTTTCCTAGGCAGGAGCAGGGTGGAGCATCTTTTCCCAAAGGTCTAGAGGCTCCTGGGAAAAGGCATAGGCTCCCCAGAGATGAGCACTCTCTCCAGGACTGCAGGCTAGGCTGGTCTGCACCTGGCTTAGTCTTCTTAAATTAATGAAGTGGGGCAACTTGCCTAGTGGTCCAATGGTTAAGGTTTTACCTTCCAGCAGAAGAGATGTGGGTTTGATCCCTGGCTGGGGAGCCAAGATTCCCACAAGCCTTGCTGCCGAAAAACAGAAGCAATATTGTAACAAATTCAATAAAGACGTTAAAAGAAAAAAGAAAGGAGTGGGAGAATTAAAATCCTGTTAAATGGGAACACTCAGGTAGCCTGGGATGGCAGGACTTGGCTCCAGGCTCCTTCAGAAAGGCATGCCTGCTCCAGCTTTGGTCCTGGATGCTCCTCTTCCAGTGCGAACAGGCATTAAGAAGTTGCCCTCTGCTGGATGAGTACCCAAGATCCCCTTCAGCCCCCCAACATGCACACATCTGCTCAAGCTAGATTGTGCGATAAGTTGCTTCAGTCGTGTCTGACTCTTTGTGACCCTGTGAACTGCAGCCCGCCAGGCTCCTCTGTCCATGGGATTTTCCAGGCAAGAATGCTGGAGTAGGTTGCCTTTCCTTCTTCAGGGGATCTTCCTGACCCAGGGATGGAATCCTCATCTCTTACGTCTCCTGCATTGGCCAGCAGGTTCTTTACCACTGGTCCAGGAGTTTTTATTTTATTTTTTTATGCCTTCAGGAGCATGTTTATTGTGTTTGAGATGATACATCAGGTGCTCGCTGAGCTACAAAGGGTAAAAGGAAATCCTCTCGTTACAAACTGACAAAGGTAAAAGGTAAAACATTTTTCACAACAGCATGAACCACATACTCAGAAATAGATCTGGGTTTAATATAAAAGACATAATTCCCAATCATCTATGGCTACTTTTATAACTTCATACAGATAATGAATTAGGCTAAAATGCACTATAATCTTTGGTAGACTTCAGGACCAGTATCCTTAGTACATCACAAAATACATTTTGATATCCCAAAGAAGCAAGACTTGCAAGTAGGCGTTTTAAACAGAACTAATCTACAAAGTTCTGCTCTTGATAGCATTTACCTTTTTGGGGGAGTCTCCCAGTCTCCAAAGGATAAAAGCAGAGAGTAGAATCAGTATAACATATACACAGAAGTCCGTATTGTAAAGGCTATAAAGATCTGCAGCACAGTGGGAAGACGCCTTCTGCTCCTTCACACTGCATACAAATTATGTGAATTATGTGGCGTATCGCCTGGTCCACTGTCTGGCTATCCTGTCATGTTCTGCTCTGTTGGTCAAATACTGAGTGGCTATGCTTCCAACCAGAGGATCCGCAGGGTTGCAGTCTGTCAAAAGAGAACAAATTGACAGCAAAACCTTTGAAATAGTCAAAGCAGGACTCCAGTTGTCTTTAAGGATGTCCAGGCAGATGATCCCCTGACTATTGACGTTGCAGTGATAGATTCTGGTGCGGAAAGCAACCTTTGGTGGCTTAAATGGATAATCTGATGAAAATGTGATATCCAGAAAAAACACACCACCTTCATATACAGAACCTGGTGGACCAAGTATAGTCGATCTTCATAAACGTTATCTCCTTTAGGCCCAGCACTGCAGATAGGAGGAGGATCAAGGGTTATTTCAGCTAGCTCCTTCTGAGTTCTTTTAGCACTAGTGGATAATTTAGCAGTGGTTTTGCTAGAGAGTTTGGTGTTTTTCTTCTGCTGGGTGGCAGAAGGTTTTCTTTCTTCTTGTTCTTCAGGCTCTGGAGCAGCTGGGTCTCGCTGGTCTGCATCTGAACTACCACTGCTGGTGCTGGGGCTCTCATCATCGGACCTCTGCCGATCACTGGACATCTTGGTGAAGTTATTTCTCGGAAAATTCGGCCACCCGTCCGGCCCACTTGCGCACCGCTACGGTGTGGGGCCAGGAGTTTTTAAAGACTTTTTTTTTTTAATATGGACCATCTTTAAAGTCTTTATTGAACCTGTCACAATATTGCTTCTGTTTTATGTTTTGACTTTCTGGCCGTGAGCCATGTGGGATCTTAGGTCCCTGACCAGGGATCGAACCCACACCCTCTGCATTGGAAGGCAAATTGTTAACCACTGGACCACTCAGAAGTCCCTGGTCCAGGTTTTCGAGTTACCCAAGCAGGAAGCTGGAATCGTCCCTAGGATGACCACTGAAGGCCCTTCTTCCCAAGAGTCATCCCGTCCTGAGCCTTCAAAATGAGTGAAACATCATCTTCAGGAGAGGTGCTTTCTGAGCTGAGAAGTCTGAGAGATGGAGTCAAAGAGAAGCTCTAGCTGTGAGCCCCAGGCCAACCTCAGTGTGTGGAAGGCAAGATGAGCCAGGAGCGATTTATGTTTCCCACAGATGGGACCTGAACACAGGAGCTTTGGTTTCCAAAATGAGATACCTTCAGACTTATCCCCACCACCCCCTACCCCTCACCCCCCCCAACCCCCCACTGAAAAGCATTGTTTGGATGAGGATAACACGTTTGTTCTGTGCTGTAACAAGCATGGGACACCAAGAGGAACAAGCATGCAAATGTGCCTGCTGCCCTCATGAAGTTCACAGTCCAGTGGGAGAACCAGCAAAAACACCACCCAACGATGGGATGTCAACAGCCCTGTCGCCATCTGGAAAATGGTGTCTACAGCCCTGTGGGAGGGGGTGCCAAGGGTCCTGGGAGGGGAGACACATGGCTGGAGTTGAAGATAGTTTGCCGGGTAGACTGAGTCAGTGGGCTGGGCCTGAGAGGAGGCAGTCACGGTGTAGATGCTCAATATAATAGACCCTGAACGAATGACTGGATGAGAGCAACTCGTGTTACATTTCAGGAAAACAACGGTTGGTTATAACTGAATCGGTCAAGGAGACTAATGGCATAAATGAGGATCTTCAAAAAAGAGCTGCCATGTCACGGCTGATCCTAAATGCCCTGAGACCACTGTCGTCTTCAATCCGGTGTCTGAGACGAATTAGTAATTTACTTAGGCTCGTTAAAGTAAACGAGACATGGTCTCATTGGTGAATCATCAAAAGCAACTGTGTTTCTTTTGATTATTTGCGATGAGTGAGGTTTGTTTTGGCAATCCCAAGTGATGGAGAAGATGATCCACAGGGCTGGTTCTTCAGGAGTGACTCCAGGCTGGAAAAACTTCTAGACACAGGGCGGGAGCATGGGCAGTGCTGGGCCTTGGAGACTGCAGTTATGTTTTTGTCCTCATACGCCTCACTTACCCATGTGCCCTCTCAGGGCCTCAGCTCTACCCTCTGGACAGGGAGGGTTAATATACATTTTTAGGATTTTTAGCTCTGTTATGTATCTGTAACTCTGACTAACCTGGACTCATCAGACAGCAGAAACTCCATCTTCCCTGCCTCCCCCATGAATGAGAAATCTACTCTAGGAGTGCCTGGGAACTGACCCTCCGGTAGTCAGCCTGGCCACGTATCCCACCCGAACCCTACTGTGAGGTCACTGACTTTGCTGAGCAATCTTTTCAAATTTAAAAACTGATGACCTCCAGATACAGTTCATTCAGAGACCACAGGTCCAAAAAAATACTTTCTTTTTATCAGAATGGAAAACATGAATTCATGCACTTTTAAGTTCAGTAAATGGGAAAGATGCTAATAGACAATGGTTTCAGGTGTCTGCACAAAGGCAAAGGATGAGGAGCTGTGAGAGTGAGGCGCTGGAGGTGGGCAGGAAAGATCTTTCTGGGAGCGGACTTTGTGCTGACTCTCAGGAGTGCCTATAAGATACTGTGACCGTAAGAAATGGAGGCTCAGAGAGGTCCGAGCTCTCAGGTAAAATGGAGCGCTCTGGCTTCCCAAGCATCCTTCAGCTGGTTAGACAAAGACCAATGCCCACGGGACTTCCATGGTGGTCTGGTGGCTAATGCTCCGAGTTCCCAATGCAGTGGGCATGGGTTCAGTCCCTGATCAGGAAACTAGATCCCACATGCCACAGTGAAGATTGAAAATCCCATGTGCAACAACTAAGACCTGGCACAGCCAAAAACAAAAAACACCAATGCCCATTCAGGGGGTAGTTGGGCCCGACTTAGGGCTCAAGGGGTCCCTACTTGTCTACTGAGCCCTTCCTGCAGCTCAAGAAGCCCTGTAACAAACATCATAGGCAAGAAAGAAACTTCCCCAGGAGCCTGACACAGGTGATTTTAGAAACTAGTGAATTCACAGATTAGTAAGTGATGTTGGGCCACTTTCTCAGTGTTCTGTGCCCCCAACACTTTACTGAGAGGAAGATTTGCAGGTCTTCTCTAGCACCCATATTCTCTGATGGACCTTAAAGGAACTTGAATGTCTTTACTGCTCCAGGAGATTGGTAGTTAAGACTCTTGAGAGTCCCTTGGACTGCAAGGAGATCCAACCAGTTCATTCTGAAGGAGATCAGCCCTGGGTGTTCTTGGGAAAGAATGATGCTAAAGCTGAGACTCCAGTACTTTGGCCACCTCATGCGAAGAGTTGACTCATTGGAAAAGACTTTGATGCTGGGAGGGATTGGGGGCAGGAGGAGAAGGGGACGACAGAGAATGAGACGGCTGGATGGCATCAACGACTCGATGGACGTGAGTCTGAGTGAACTCTGGGAGATGGTGATGGACAGGGAGGCCTGGCATGCTGCTATTCATGGGGTCGCAAAGAGTCAGACACGACTGAGCGACTGAACTGAACTGAACTGAGGAAAGGTTGGCACAGGCATGCATCCCTCACCTTTGGTACTAATGTTCTATAGGAAATCTGCCACCAATCAGTCAGTTCAGTCGCTCAGTCATGTTCCACTCTTTGTGACCCCATGGATTGCAGCACTATATATCCGCCATCAATATCTCCCAGCAAATCTTCCTCCAGCTGCAGACTCCAGGGCATCAGGGAAAGTGTTTGATCTAGTGGTCAGAGTGGGCCACATGCTTCAATAAACCAGGCCGAGAACAAACAGGTCAATGTCCTGGGAGGCTCTTCTCACAAAACTTTGCTATGAAGGAACCAGGGATGATCCTGCCTCTGCAGAGCACACTGGGACATCTCCAGGGGACCTGGGGCTTGTCCATTTAGGAATTTTTAGGGTCTAATAAGTCTCTTCTATAGCCAGTCTTGGCCCCAGTAAGAGAGACACAAATAAGGTTAGGAAGGGCTTAAAATCTCTGAGGCTCAGACAGAACTGTGGAGGACCAAGGTGCGCTTTGAGTCTGAAGACATCGGCTCAAACAAATGGGGGAAGGAAAGTGGAGGTGTGACGGCCAAGGGTTAAGGAAGTCTGAGTACAGGTGGATGCTGAGGGAGGGGACAATCACCACAGCAGATGAGAATGGACGAAGCAGATGAGAATGGACAGGCACTGGGATTCTGAATCAAAAAAACCTTATCTTGAGAACTGGCGCCACTACTTCCTGTATCTTGGGCAAAACCACTCGGTTCTCACTGCCAGCCAGGAGTAAATAGCGACCCCTTTGCTGCCCTCCTAATGCAGGCCAGACACCGCTAAACGTTTCACGTGCTCTTGCTCGGATGCAATTGTTTAGAAGACAAATTTCATTGTTGCTGTGATAGAGGAGAATGGGAGCATTAGTGGCGATAGTGCGAAAGCGCAACGCATGGTGTCTAATTAGATGCAGAAAGTCAGACTTGGAGGGTTTAGTACTTCCAGCAACGAGAATGGCTAACCTTCAGGAAGGGCTGGGGATTTAACAGTCAGAGAAAACCTGGACAACCTAGCGCAGCCGATGTGATTGTTCTCAAGTGTTTGGTTTGGGGGCGCCAGGTGGGGCTTTATGGATTGAGATCCTTCAGCTGTTGTTGATACTGGCTCCAAGCTACGACTCCCCATCCCAGCCTTGACTCTGTATTTACAAAGACAGGAGGTCGTTCGACGCCCTGAGAATCCAGGTGGCTCACTGGCTTCGAGCAGGCGGAGCCCACCGCAGGGCGCGGGGAAGATGGAATTCTCCCACCAAGGCCAAGGACGCCGAAGCTCTACGCTTCCTTTGTGGTTGGGGGAGGCGCCCGGCGCAGGGAGGGGGCGCCGCGCTCCAGGTGCCGCGCGGCCGCCCCGCCCACTTTAGCCCCGGCCCTCCTCCTCAGCCCCGCCTCTCAAGGCTCGCGCTTACTTCTAAGCCCCGCCCCCGCCACATCCACCCGTCCCGGCCAGGCCCCTACCAAGCTCCTTCTCGCCGCTCAAGGCACCATTTCTTCGAAGCCCCGCCCCTCACAACCAGGCCTCGCCCTAAGCCCCGCCCCTCGCGGCCAGGCCTTGCTCCCTATCCCCGCCCTCTAAGCCCGCCCCGGCCCGCCCCCTAAGCCCGCCCCGGCCCTCCTCCTCGGTCCCGCCTCTCAAGGCTCGCGCGTTCTTCTAAGCCCCGCCCCCGCCACATCCGCCCGTCCCGGTCAGGTCACTACCGAGCTCCTTCTCGCCGCTCGAAGGCACTGTTCCTTCGAAGCCCCGCCCCTCCCGGCCGGGCCTCGCCTCAAGTCCCGCCCCCTAGGCCCCGCCCCGCCCCTCGCAGCCCCGGGCTCCGTTCTGCCGGAGGCGCGGGCTCTGGGGCCCCGCGCCTTTTGTGTGGTGCTTGGGCCGTCGCGCGCGCTTTCCCCTCAGTCTCGACTCCTGGGCTGAGTGCGCCCGCGCGCGCGCGCGCGCACCCGCGCGCCTGCCCTTCTCTCCGTCGACGGCGTCGCAGACGCCCGCGCCCGCCCGGGGACTGCGCCCCGAGTCTCGGGCGGGCGCGCGCGCTCCCCCCGGGCCGGCGGGACCCGGACGGCGCTCTCCCCTTCCCCCTAACCCCCGGCGGCGCGCGCACACAGCGGCCCGGGCACGCGCCCGCCAAGATGGCAGGGGCCGGGGCCCGGCTGTCAGGCGCCGCCGCCTCAGCCCGTCCCCGCAGCTAGCGGCCCGGACGCCCGCACGGAGAAGATGAGCCCCCGCTGCCCCCCGCAGCCCAGCGAGACGCGGAGCCGCCGCGCCCGGGGCCGGCTGCCCCGCTAACGCCCCGCGCCCCGCGCCGCGCCCCCCGGCCCGCGCGCCCGCCCGCCCCGGCAGCGACAATGAGGTGAGTCTGGCTGGCGCGTGGGGCGGCCGGGCGGGCGGCGTGCGGAGCGCGGGGAGGGCCTCAGGAGCACCGGCGGTGGGGGGCCTTCGGGGACGCTGGGAGGGTCTGGGGGAGTCGACGCGGGCGGCGCCCGCCTGTGCAGCTCGCGGGGGGCTGGGGGCCCGGTGGGGAGGCGACCCCGCGGGCGTGTGTGGCCGCGCCCGGCCGCGAGCAGCACCCCCACTCTGGCCGCCCTCCCCCGGACTTCGTGCCCTCGGCCTCGGCCGCCCTGTGCCGCCGCCCCGAGCTCGCACGTTAAGGGGTCGTGTCCTTCCACCTGGAGCTGCTCGCCTGCCTCTGCTCCCTTTTTCTCGTCCCCATTTCCTTTCTTCTTGCACGCCACTAAAGTGCAAGACCCACAACGTACCATTCCGTGGTTCATTACCCAGCCGGGGGGGATTGATGGTTATCAGTTCGAGAAAAAAACATTGCCAGCACCAGGAACTCGAAATTCTCTTTCTCCAGAGGTCAGCTGACTTGTGCGGATAATCACTTCCTTGCCTTTTGTCTGTGTAAGTGTACCTTCCAAACATAATATCCCATAAACACTATAGTGTCTTTCGTTTTTGCCCGTTTTGTGATCTTTATATAAATGAAATACTCATGCAATATAGAGTCTTTTGTGTGTCTGGCTTCTTTCACTCAAGGTGTTTCTGAAATGCATCCATTACTTCAACTGCTGCTCATTTTTATTAATCTGTCGTATTCCATTATATGAAGATACTACATCTTAATCATTCCGCTATTTGAGGACATTTGTTTCTTAAACGTCAGCCGCTCAGTCGTGTCCGACTCTGCGATTCTATGGACTGTAGCCTGCCAGGCTCCTCTGTCTTTGGGATTCTCCAGGCAAGTGTACTGGAGTGGGTTGCCATTCCCTTCTCCAGGGGATCTTCCCAACCCAGGGATCAAACCAGGGTCTCCTGCATCGTAGGCTGATTCTTCACCGTCTGAGCAGTAGAACTTCTGGGTCAGAAGATACCTGTATCTTCCAACTTTGAGAGGTAACACCAAATTTCTGAAGTGCCTGTACTGGTTTACACTCCTTCCAGCAAGGGTATGAGACTTCTTGTGCTCTGCTTCCTTGCCAGCACGTGGTATTGTCAGTCTTCAATTTTAGCCATCCTGGTGATTGTGCAGGCAGCCTGGTGAGGTGTCCCAGTGTGGTTTTGGATTATGGTTTGTTGCAGACAGATGAGGCCGAACATCTTTTTATGTTTATTTGATATCTTCTTTTACGAAGCATCTGTTCAGAAGTCTTTGGGGTTTACACATCTTTTTCTTCCTAATCTGTGGGAGTTCTCTGTCAAAGTCAAGAAGATAGTTTCCTGTAACATCTTACTGCCCTGCCTTTCAAAGTACAAGATCCACAGTCCACTTGGAAGTGACTTTTGTGTAACTTGTGAAAAGGGGGTCAAATTTTTCTTTTTTACCAGAACCATTTATTCCGCACTGTTTATAAAAAAACATCATCTTTTCCCCATCACTTTGCTGTGCCGCCTTCGTCATCTTCCAGTCTTCCATTTGGAATCATTTCTTTCCATCTGAGGAATTCCCTTTAGAATTTCTTTAGTGCAAGTCTGTGGTGACAAATTCTTAGTGTTCACAGATTTCCTTATTTATTCTTCATTGAAAAACATTTCTTGAGATATCATTCCCATATCTTAAAATATACCCATTTAAAGTATACAGTTGGGTAATTTTTAGTATTTTCATATACACACACGCAGTATTTTCACAGACTTAGGAAACCATTGCCACAGTCTAATTTTAGAACAGTTTCCTCCATTTTAGAAGGGTCTTTTCAGTAGTAGTAAAACTCTTGGTTTGACATTATTTTCTTTTAACACCTCAAAGATACCTCATGGTTTCTAACATTGATTGTTTTCTGTTGAGAAGTCATTTGTCTGTCATTCTTTGAAAGTAATTTTTTCTCCATTTAAATTTTTTTAAAACTTACTAATTTTAAAAAAGATTTATTTATTTGGCTTTACTGGGTCTTAGCTGAGGCATGCTCGCAGCATGCAGAGCTCTTTGTTGTGGCATGTGGGATCCAGTTCTCTGACCAGGGATCAAACCTGGGCACCCCGCACTGGGAGCTGGAGTCTTAGCCACTGGACCACCTGGGAAGTTCATCTGGCTGCTTCTGAAGTGTTCTCTGTCTTTGGTTTTCAGCAGTATTTTCTTTGCTGTATGGATTTTTTTTTTTTTTAAGATGAACATAACTTAGGGCTTCTTGAATCTTTGGCTTCATGTCTTTCATTAGTTTTTGGAAGTCTTGTGCCATTGGGACTGCATATTTTGCTTCTCTCCCATTCTCTCTCTCCTTTCCTTCTAGCACTACAATTATGCGCGTTAGACTATTTCACTGTATCTTCTGTGTCTCTTAACCTTCCTTCTGTTTTCTGCCTCTTTTTCCTTCACTCTGGATCTCCCCTCTCTTCTTTTTCCTATCACTTGAGTTTTTAATTTCAGTTATTCTATGGTTTTTGGTTCTTTAATTTCGATTTGGGTTTCTTTTTATAGTTTCTTTGTAGTTTCCAGCTATCTGCCAAAATTATCAGTATTGTCTTTCAACTCCTTGAACATAGTATGCATAATGCTTGAAGTTTATCCCATTATGGCAGTATTTGTAAGTCATTTCCAAAGTCTGTTTTCCTTGTCATTCATATTGTCTTGTCTCCTTATGTGTCTAATTGTTTTTGCTTTTTAATTTGTTTTAATTCTGCTGGACATCAGATTTGCCAAATTGTAGAAAGTCATTTGCCCAAGACGATGTTTTTCTCTTCCAGAGATAATTCACATTTGCTTTTGCCAGAGAAACGGGGCACGTATAACCTGGAGTCTCTTCGATGCAGCCTCAAGGATCGGGATGTTTCTACCTGTTCTGTTGGCCTTTAGTGCTAGTGCTCATCTCTTCTCTAGCCCTGTTATCCCCCAACCCAACGCCATGCTTTTAGGATTCCCCCTAGAGTTGGCAAACACCCCCAAGGAAAAGTAGCCCCAAGTTCTGATCTCATCTCCCTGAGCATCTGATGTCCCTTCTTCCTTCAAGCCTCCAGGCAGATTTTTACTCTATTTCCCCCCTGCTTGTCTAGTTCTTTCCAGCTGGAGGATTGTTCTCAGTTTTCTAAGTTCATGTTTACTGGAAGTAATAGTCCCTGATATGGGGCTGCTAGTAGTAAAGGACCCACCTGCCAGTGCAGGAGACCTAAGAGACTGGAGTTCAGTCCCTGGAGTGGGAAGATCCCTGGAGGAGGAAATGGCTACCCACTCCAGTACTCTTGCCTGGAAAATCACATGGACAGAGGAGCCTGCTGCTGCTGCTAAGTTGGTTCAGTCGTGTCTGACTCTGTGCGACCCCATAGACGGCAGCCCGCTAGGCTCCCCTGTCCCTGGGATTCTCCAGGCAAGAACACTGGAGTGGGTTGCCATTTCCTTCTCCAATGCTTGAAAGTGAAAAGTGAAAGGGAAGTCACTCAGTTGTGTCCGACTCACAGCGACCCCTTGGACTGCAGCCTACCAGGCTCTTCCGTCCATGGGATTTTCCAGGCAAGAGTACTGGAGTGGGGTGCCATTGCCTTCTCCGAAGAGGAGCCTGGTGGGCTGTAGTCCATGGAGTTGCAGAGTCAGACGTGACTGAAGAAACAGCACGCACGAAAAAAGTCCCTGATATTAGGGACAGTTTGAGTCAGCATCCAGTTTTGGAGGAGACTTAAACTATCAGGTTACAGAAGCTATGGAGAATACCACCACGTATTTTCTTGTGTTATAACTATATTAGAGCATTTCATTTTGTGAAATACGCTTAGCTTTAAGAATAAATCTTTATTTCCTTTTAGCAAGTAATTAATTGGAAAAAATGGTAGATCATTACTGTAAAGCAAAGGAAGCAGTTGCTTTTTCTCTCTTTTAATATTCATTTCTTTTTTCTGTCTTGATTTCCTTCATTGTTTGATAAATCCACTTGACTAGAACATTTTAGTTTTTGATCTGTAATAGAGTTCTCAGATCCCATTTTGGGGGATCAGATGACAAGTCATGGATATAGAAGTGAAAGTTTTTAAATACTTTTTCCAAAATGAGTCATCCAGTTACCCTTTTTCTTTTTTTTTTTTTTTTACCCTTTTTCTTTATGGATTTTTTTTTTTTTTCTTTTAAAATGCTGCTAACAGTTTGACATGGTTCTCTGTTGCAGGCTGTTTGTAGTTAAACATCCATACGTGTGTATTTACATGTACCTCAAATACTAGGCTTTTGCAAATGGACCTAAATGAGTCGAGGGGTGTTCTTTTCATTACCTTTGTTGTCAACTTATTTAATTTAGATATTTATAAGCAGTATCACTCATCTGTGAAAATCCTTTTGTTCAATGCTGAAATTTTTAAAATGAAAATATCATATTTTTCTTGCTAGATAATCTCATGGGAGTGCATAGATTGAAAAGGGTCAGAAATGAAACCTCTGAACTGACCCTATCCAGGAGTGTCTTAGAAAGGCATAGGGCTGGAGATGCATTCTAACAAATAAACTGAACGTCTGAGGCACATGTCCACATTTTGTAGTAAAAAGTTCTGTTGAATTAGACGACTTGGATAATTAAGGCTGTGGCTGAGTTTTTTCTTGGGCTTCTCAGGTGGCACTGGTGGTAGAAACCCACCTGTCAGTGCAGGAGATATAAGAGACGTGCGTTTGATCCTTGGGTCGGGGAAATCCTCTGGAGGAGGGCACGGCAACCCACTCTAGTATTCTTACCTGGAGAGTTCCATGGACAGGGGAGCCTGGCAGGTCTGTAGGGTTGCAAAGAGTCAGACACGACTGAAGTGACTTAGTACATTGAGTTTTTCTTAATTTTCTAGACTGTTGCCTGAATTCTTATTTCTTTTTTTCTAACAGACCTTATGTATTCTCATATCTTTATTCAGAAGTCATCTTTGGAGGCCTTCTCATTGGTACTGGGTTCGATGGGAAGAAGGAACCAAACCCCCTCCCCCAAATAGTTCCCATCCCTAAAAGATTTATAGACCCTTATGGACCCCTTTCTGAATCCTTTTTATACTAAAAACAAGACACCCACATATACAGTATTCAAAATATTTTTGTTTATATACTTTAATCATTTATCTCTTGGGAAGATTCTCTTCTGTGAACATTTTCCCTCTCATCACCAGAGCCAGCTCTGTGTGTGTGTGAGCCTCTCATCACCAGGGCCAGCTGTGTGTGTGTGTGTCAGCCTGTCATCACCAGGGCCGGGGTGTGTGTGTGTGTGTCTGTCTGTCTGTCTGTCTGTCTGTCTGTGTGTGTGTGTGTCTGTGTGTGTGTGATCACCAGGGCCAGCTGTGTATCAGCCTCTCATCACCAGGGCCAGCTGTGTGTGTGTATCAGCCTCTCATCACCAGGGCCAGCTCTGTGTGTGTGTGTGTGTGAGCCTCTCATCACCAGGGCCAGGGTGTGTGTGTGTGTGTGTGTGTGTGTGTGTGTGTGTGTGTCAGCCTCTCATCACCAGGGCCAGGGTGTGTGTGTGTGTGTGTGTGTGTGTGTGTGAGCCTCTCATCACCAGGGCCAGGGTGTGTGTGTGTGTGTGTGTGTGTGAGCCTCTCATCACCAGGGCTAGGGGGGGTGTGTGTGAGCCTCTCATCACCAGGGCCAGGGTGTGTGTGTGGGTGTGTGTGTGTGTGTGTGTGTGTGTGTGTGTCAGCCTCTCATCACCAGGGCTAGGGGGGGTGTGTGTGAGCCTCTCATCACCAGGGCCAGGGTGTGTGTGTGTGTCAGCCTCTCATCACCAGGGCTAGGGGGGGTGTGTGTGAGCCTCTCATCACCAGGGCCAGCTGTGTGTGTGTGTGTGTGTCAGCCTCTCATCACCAGGGCCAGCTGTGTGTGTGTCAGCCTCTCATCACCAGGGCCAGCTGTCTGTGTGTGTGTGTGTGTGTGAGCCTCTCATCACCAGGGCCAGCTGTGTGTGTGTGTGTGTGTCAGCCTCTCATCACCAGGGCCAGCTGTGTGTGTGTGTGTGTGTGTATCAGCCTCTCATCACCAGGGCCAGCTGTGTGTGTGTGTGTGTGTCAGCCTCTCATCACCAGGGCCAGCTGTGTGTGTGTGTGTGTGTGTGTGTGTGTATCAGCCTCTCATCACCAGGGCTAGGTGTGTGTGTGTGCGTGTCAGCCTGTCATCCCCAGGGCCAGGTGTGTGTGTGTATGTGTGTGTTGGTCAGGCTCCCATCGCACAGGGTACAGTGTCAGCAACCCAGGCACAAACATGGTCTTCGTATCACAGTGAGTCCGCACTGGCTAACACACGGAAGTCCAGGCACGTCTCTGAGCTCGCTGCTGCGGAATAGACAGCACACCTCCAGGTGTCTCTGGAAGTCGTCTAGGGAGACCAGCTGTGGAGCCATGGCGCCGCTGTGTGCGTATCTTTGGCTCTTCTCTCTCGTCCTGTCTGCTTATTTTTAGACCTGTGTCATTACCATATATATCTTGTGGGTGATTTTTTTTTTTTTAAGTACTTACATTTTGGCTGTGCAGCATGTGAGATCTTACTTCCCTTATCAGGAATTGAACTCGCGCCCCCTGCAGTGGAAACTCAGAGTCTTAACCACTGGACTGCCAGAGAAGTCCCTGAGTGATGATTTTTATTTATTTTATTTATTTATTTATTTATTTATTTTAGTTGTTTATTTTTTTAATTTTAAAATCTTTAATTCTTATATGCGTTCCCAAACATGCACCCCCCCCTCCCACCTCCCTCCCCATAACATCTCTGTGGGTCATCCCCATGCACCAGCCCCAAGCATGCTGTATGATTTTTAATATAAGCAATGTCATCTTTTTATTGGAAGTAATGTCATCTTGAATTTTGCTGGTTTGGCAGTTTTGTTTGTATCTAGTCATATAAATACAAGAAATTTTCAACTTAGTTTTTTAAGTTGCACCCGAATAAGCTACATGAAAATAAAGTAAACCAGCACTGTTTCACAAGATTTTTTTCCCTCTAAAGGGAATCTGTCGTCTGCCAAGTTTGAACCTTGCAGTAGACTGTAAGCTTGATGACTGTTGGTTGTTAATTGAGGATCACAAGTGCTAGGGTAGTGCAATAACAACTTAAAGAAGAGGGCCTCCAGCTTGCAGCTGGGCCAGCTGGGAAGGACAGTGGCCCCCTCAGTGAACCGCTGTTTCCTTTTCCCATCCTGAATGGAGAAGACCTTACAGAAATGACTTCTAGCAGCAGTTCTCATTTTTTCTGCTCTAAGTGGGACTTCCGTGGTGGTGTAGTGGCTGAGATTCTGTGTTCACAATGCAGGGCACCCGGGTTCAATCTCTGATCAGCGAACTAGATCCCAGACACCACGTGCAGCTAAGACCCGGCACAGCCAAATAAATATATTTTTTAAATGCAATTATATTGAATGTGGAGAATTTGAAAACATAGAAAGTATAAAGAAGACAAGAATCAGCATTGATCCTACTATTGAAGGAAGGATAACCCATTAAACACGGGGTATAGTTCCTTTATCTTTTCCATGTGTGAGAGTGACATTTTCACAAAATTGATAGTGTACTGTGTATTTGTATTGGGCATTTTTGCAGTCAACATGTATGCATTTCCCCTTTTTTATGAATGTTCTTTGAAAACATGTAAAATGGCTGAATAACAGTGTTTCAGATGATATACCATAATTTATTTACCAGTACCCCAAGTTTGGGACAGTTGGCTTCTTTTTAGAATATCGTCATTGTAAACAACATGATAATGACTGCATGTTAAGTCTTAGAGTGCATCTCTGATTATTTCCTTAAAATAAGGTAGCAAAATAGTATTACTGGCACCAAAATCTGTTGATATATATATCAGAATGTAAATTTTAAGCAGGAAAGAGAGAAAGATAATGTTAATGAAAGGAAGTTTATATTCCTGGTCTTAACTTGGAGGTTCCTCTCCCCAGAAGTTTGAGGATTAGAAAAGGAATTAGAAATAAATGGTGTGGTTGCACCTGTTCGCCAGTGGGGGGAGGCCTGGTCCTGAGTCCCCTGAAACAACTGTGTATGAAGATGGATTATCTGTCTTTGTCTTTAAGGCTGTGTGAAAGACATCTATTCTTGGGTTTGGACTTAAACTAGGAATGTGAATGAACTTTTTTTTGATATTGATTTAGGCCACCTTTTGTCCCTCGTATTCTAAGCAGCCTTGGTTTTAGAGTCTAATAGACCTGGATTCTGCCCCAGAGCCACTCTTTACCAGCTGACTAACTTGGTGCAAATTGCTTAACCTTTATGACCCTCCACTTTTCTCAACTATAAATGAGGATAATCCTGCTTCCTTCTTAGGTTTGCAAGGCTCAAACAATAATACATAAAAAGTTCTCAGTGTATGATGTTCTATAAAAGTTAGCTGTTTACCTCCCCCAGCTCACCTTCTTATGTCTGTGAGGAAGATAAATCCTGGACGATCTGGGACAGTTTTCTGATTTCAGATTTTCTGCCCTTTTGTCAGATTGCTGCCTAACTTTATCTACCATAGGTGATGATTTTTTGCTTTAGAAACCACAGTTGCTATTGATACTTTAGCTTCTAAAAATGATTCAGGGACATTCTCTATAAAAGACACAAAATATAACTACTGAAATAAAGACAAAACAGGCATGTTATTTTGGGGTAGAGAAGATGATTGTACTAAGAAAATTTAGATGCAGAAATAGTTACTGCAGTTGAGCAGTTGACTGTGGAATTGACAGACGTGGTGGCAGGAAGCACAGTGGGAGCCGCTGGGACGCGTGTCCCGAGTGTCTCAGAGATGGACACTGCCCCTTACAGGGCCGGCTCGGGGAGCCTCTTTCCTTCTGCAGCCTTCCCCTTGTCACACATTTTTCCCGGGCGCGCGCCCTGTGCAGCTTCCGGCACCTCACACTCTGGGCGCTGTGCTCCATCCTGGGCTCTCTGTGGAGCTGTGTTGCCGGGGTCCAGCCCCTGCGGATCTAGGGTAATTTGAAGGTGGGGACGGAATCGGCGTCCTAGGAAAAAACTTATTTAATTACAGATATATAGAGAGATTAGAAACGGATAGTGTAGTAGGAAAATTAGTGGAGAAAAAGAGGCTGAATAACTTGGTTTACGTGGAATACCAATCACCACCTACGTAGGCCACAGACGTCTTTCCGTTCTCCCAAAGGAGAGGAGGCACTGAGGCCTCCCCGGTCCGATCTTAGAAGCCCAGGCAAAATTAGCAGGCTTGGTGAGTACCCACGTACCAGATGGGAATTCAGCCAGAAAGACAGAGAGCAAGAAAGAAGCGACATGGGGGAATCAGTCTTTCCAGAAACTGATCCCATTTCTTTATTTTTCAGGTTTGCTTATATACTTTTTGTTATACATAGGGATGATACCGAGTCATGCGGCAGTCAGCAGTCCTGACCTTTATCGAAATCAGGTGCTTCACACAAATGTATAAAAAAAGGTCTTAGGGGTTTTACATCATCTTCTGGCCATGAGGCCTGCTGACATTTTATGATCCTTTCTTTCTGATAACCAAAAAACTTATTTTTCCAAGGGTGTTTTTTTCTTAAACCAGGCACCACCCTCTAAATAAAGTTGTATTCCTATAGGGTGAGGGTGTAGTGGGGTACAACTAAGACAGGAATTTATTTAACCTAAGGTTAACATGATCAATCTTAAAGGTTAATACTTACTTCTCCTATATGCTAGTTATATTCATTATAAGGGCAGGGAATATGGAGATTAAGCAGCGAACATCAGCCCAACGAATGAAAACCCTTCACCAATATTCCCCTTAAGATCTATTTAGTCTTAAGATAGTGATAAAGTTACATTTTTGCATAGCAAGGACACTGATTTATAACAAAGTACAGTGATCTATAACAAAAGAGAAAATTCATTAACTCAAAAGGCCTAGTATTGCTAACATCAAAAACTACTATATTTCCTTTTCTATATTCCAAATACATTAATATATTCCCAGGTGCCTAAGGATATGGAGGCCTGGCGGCAATAATTGACTCCACAATGAGAAAAGCCCTATGCTAATTAAGACTTTCAAGATACTCCAAACTCTCTGTGCTGTTTAAGGTTGAGAGGTAGTAAACAATCATGTGGAGTATGGATAATCTTGTCACATAAGCTAGTTTGCCTGCAGAGAGGTTTGACCTGAGACACCCTTGTCACACCCAGGGCAGGGAATTAGCAGCAATTATTGGCACAACAAATGAAAAACCCTTCACCAATATAATTCCTAACCAACCCACTATACTAATAATTTCTAGCTTCCCAGAAGAATCTGCCTTTAGTAAGTCTAAAACATCTCGTCCCTCTCATGATTCAGTTCAGTTCAGTTCAGTCGCTCAGTCGTGTCCGACTCTGTGACCCCATGAACTGCAGCACGCCAGGCCTCCCTGTCCATCACCAACTCCCGGAGTTCACTCAGACTCACGTCCATCGAGTCCGTGATACCAACCAGCCATCTCATCCTCTGTCGTCCCCTTCTCCTGCCCCCAATCCCTCCCAGCATCAGGGTCTTTTCCAGTGAGTCAGCTCTTCACATGAGGTGGCCAAAGTACTGGAGCTTCAGCTTTAGCATCATTCCTTCCAAAGAAATCCCAGGGTTGATCTCCTTGCACTCCAAGGAACTCTCAAGAGTCTTCTCCAACACCACAGTTCAAAAGCATCAATTCTTTGGCCCTCAGCCTTCTTCACAGTCCAACTCTCATCCATACGTGACCACAGGAAAAACCATAGCCTTGACTAGACGGACCTTAGTCGGCAAAGTAATGTCTCTGCTTTTGAATATGCTATCTAGGTTGGTCATAACTTTTCTTCCAAGGACTAAGCGTCTTTTAATTTCATGGCTGCAGTCACCATCTGCAGTGATTTTGGAGCCCCAAAAAATAAAGTCTGACACTGTTTCCACTGTTTCCCCATCTATTTGCCACGAGGTGATAGGACCGGATGCCATGATCTTCGTTTTCTGAATGTTGAGCTTTAAGCCAACTTTTTCACTCTCCTCTTTCACTTTCATCAAGAGGCTTTTTAGTTCCTCTTCACTTTCTGCCATAAGGATGGTGTCATCTGCATATCTGAGGTTATTGATATTTCTCCCGGGAATCTTGATTCCAGCTTGTGTTTCTTCCAGTCCAGCATTTCTCATGATGTACTCTGCATAGAAGTTAAATAAGCGAGGTGACAGTATACAGCCTTGATGTACTCCTTTTCCTGTTTGGAACCAGTGTGTTGTTCCATGTCCAGTTCTAACTGTTGCTTCCTGACCTGCATACAGGTTTCTCAAGAGGCAGGTCAGGTGGTCTGGTATTCCCATCTCTTTCAGAATTTTCCACAGTTTATTGTGGTCCACACAGTCAAAGGCTTTAGCATAGTCAATAAAGCAGAAATAGATGTTTTTCTGAAACTCTTGCTTTTTCCATGATCCAGCAGATGTTGGCAATTTGATCTCTGGTTCCTCTGCCTCTTCTAAAACCAGCTTGAACATCAGGGAGTTCACGGTTCACGTATTGCGGAAGCCTGGCTTGGAGAATTTTGAGCATTACTTTACTAGCATGTGAAATGAGTGCAATTGTGCGATAGTTTGAGTATTCTTTGGCATTGCCTTTCTTTGGGATTGGAATGAAAACTGACCTTTTCCAGTCCAGTGGCCACTGCTGAGTTTTCCAAATGTGCTGGCATATTGAGTGCAGCACTTTCACAGCATCATCTTTCAGGATTTGAAACAGCTCAACTGGAATTCCATCACCTCCACTAGCTTTGTTCATAGTGGTGCTTTCTAAGGCCCACTTGACTTCACATTCCAAGATGTCTGGCTCTAGATGAGTGATCACATCATCATGATTATCTGGGTCATGAAGATCTTTTTTGTACAGTTCTTCTGTGTATTCTTGCCATCTCTTCTTAATATCTTCTGCTTGTGTTAGGTCCATATCATTTCTGTCCTTTATCGAGCCCATCTTTGCATGAAATGTTCCCTTGGTATCTCTAATTTTCTTGAAGACATCTCTGGTCTTTTCCATTCTGTTGTTTTCCTCTATTTCTTTGCATTGATCACTGAAGAGGCTTTCTTATCTCTTCTTGCTATTCTTTGGAACTCTGCATTCAGAACTCTCATGATTGGGAGGCTGTAAACAATCACATGTGGCCGGATGAACCTGTACTGGCAGGCTAGATAACCTTCAGAGGAGTTCGTAAGTTGAAACACCCTTGTCACGCCCAAGAATTTTTATTGACTTGGAGCTGTAAGTTAACACCTTCTCAGACAGAGGTAATGGGGGTCAGCCCCCCATAAAGTCAGAGGTATAGGTGAAAGCGTGAAACAGTAAAGTAGGTAGACTCTGGTTTGGGGATAGGTGCTCGGGAACAGGGGGTTTCCTGAGGCTCAATCCTCCTTTGCGTATGCTGAAGCCTCCTTCCTCATGACCTTTGCCATGGGCGGGGTTCCTCACGCTGGCTCCCCGCACTGTGTCTGTCTCTGTCATCTAGTTCCCATTCTCTCTCAAAGGATCCTTAAATAAGCAGAGGTCTGAGGGACCAGCTCACGAGTTAACCTGAGGTCAGCTGCTTCCTTTTTGTCTTCAGCTTACTTAGTGCCTAGCCTTCAAATCTTAGCTGCAATGTCAGCTCCTCAGGGAGGCAGTCCTTGACCCCTACCCTGACTGAGGGCCCTTTCTTGTTTGCTCTGTGGGATTCCATATTTCCTCTGCTGTTACTCTTTTCATAATTATTATACTTAACTTTCTCGGCCCAAGCCTCATCGAGAGTTACATCTATTTCGATCTCTGTTGGGTCCCAAGAGCCTAGCAGTGTGCCTGGTGCTTGGTAGATGCTTCATGAAAATCGATGCTGCCACTTGTACCCGAAATGGGCAATAAATCATGACATTCCTTCTTCCACGTCATGGGTCCTTCCAAGTACAACATTCCAGGCAGCTCCCAAATGGGAGATGCTGGCATGCAAGATGAAAACGTTCACTATGTGCTTGATGAATTCCTGGGGTGACAGTGCTGATATCGTGTGTTTCCATATCACTGCCAGGAGGCAGGCTTTGTTTATTGGTGTGTGGTGGGTTCTTTTTTCCTGTTTTTTTTTTTTTTTTCTTTGTAAGAACACTGTGACTCTCAGTGTCCCTGGTGTTTCTCAGACTTTAATGTGCGTAGGAATCACTGTGTGTCCTTCCAAAATGCAGACCCCCAGGCCCCATTGCTGGGGACGGAGGAATGCTTTTCATAAGCCTTTTTTTTTCTTTTTATTAATAGAATTTATGTGTTAAAGCAACTTTAGACTTATGGAAAAATAAGCAGAGAGTACGGAGAGTTCCCATACACATATCTCCATTGGTACCGTTTCCACGGTTAGCATCTTACATGGTCCATTTGTTGTATTTAGTGAACTGCTATTGATAACAGTATTAATAGCTGGAGTCAATAGTTTGTTGGACCTAATGTCCTTTTTCTCTTCCATGTTCTGATCCCGAATACCACATCACATTTAGTTCTTAAATCTCCTTAGGCTCCTCGGTTGTGATAATTCTTCAGATTGTCTCTATTTTTTGATGATCTTGGCTATTTTGAGATGTGCTTACTTAGATAGGTTGCAGGATGCCCTTCTGTTGGGATTTGTTTCATGTTTGCTCGTGGTCAGCCTGGGGTTGTTAGTTTGGGGCGGGAAGATCATGGAGAGAGTGACATTCCATTCCATTACAGAGGGTGCGTACCTGCAGCGAGCTTTATCACTGTGGATGTTGGCCTTGATCACCTGGCTGAAGCGGCGTTCGTCAGGTTTCATCCTTGTAAAGTTATTCTTGCATTCCCCTTTTAATGCTGTCGTCTTTTCAAAACAGTCCTTGTCCACGTTGTCGTTGTTCATTCACCAAGTCGTGTCTGACTTTTGCAACCCCAGGGACTGTAGCCCACCAGGCTCCTCTGTCCATGCGATTTCCCAGACAAGAATACTGGAGTGGGTTGCCATTTCCTATTCCAGGGGATCTTTGTTGCGTAGCCCATGCTTAAAGGGGAGGGAATTATGATCCTTCTGATGAATGGTTTTTAAATTTTAATAATTAAATGTTTATTTTTATGTGTATTAGGAAAAAATCACTGCATACGATTGTGAAGCTCTCTCAGTCGTGTCCCGACTCTTTGTGACCCCATGGCCTGTAGCCTACCATGCTCCTCCGTCTGTGGGATTCTCCAGGCAAGAATACTGGAGTGGATTGCCATTTCCTTCTCCAGGAGATCTTCCCAACCCAGGAATCGAACCCGGGTCTCCCACATTGTAGGTAGATGCTTTACCATCTGAGCCACCAGGAAAGCTCTGCATCAGACTAGTGGTATTAGTGGTATTTTAACTGGGTTCTTTAGAAAATTACCCAAGATGAAGGCTCGTGTGTGTTTGGAGGAGGGCATAGGATTGATATTTGGGGGAAGGAAGGGTGATATATCCATTAGGTCCTGTCTTCATTTGGCAAAGGAGTGGCCCACATGGCGTATATTGCCCCTGCTGGTGCTCTCAGTGGATCCCAAGAGGGCACACATGGCAGCTCTCTGGGGCCACAACAGACCCCCCCCTCCGCCAACCCCCAGGCAGGCACTGGACACAGGTCTGCGCCCAGACAAAACTGGTTGCCTCAGGGATGGCCGGAATAAAAACAGTTAAGGCGGGAGGAGCTGAAATGATGCAGACGTGAGGTGCTTAACGCATGTGACTTTGTGGGTATTTCTTTTTTAGTTTTTTTTTTGCTTTACTGCGTCTTGATTTTCAGTTATGGCTAGAAAGTTTTCTACGTCCCCAGGTTGAATTCACCTGTGTTTTTTTTTCTAGTGCCTGTATCATTTTTTTTTTTTCTTTTAAAACTTTTAAGTCTTTGATCCGCTTGGAATTGAATATGTAGGTTTGAGAGCCAGATCCAATTTTAGCCTTTTCCATCTCATTTTTCAGTTATCTCAGTATGGCTTATTAAAAATTCCATTTTCTCCCAGTGTTTTTAGATTCTGTCCTTTGTCATATTTAATCAGTTTGACCCATTTCTGGAGTTTCTGTTATGTTCCGTTTCAGTTCAGTTGCTCAGTTGTGTCCAACTCTTTGCGATCCCATGAACCGCAGTACGCCAGGCCTCCCTGTCCATCACCAACTCTCGGAGTCCACCCAAACCCATGTCCATTGAGTCGGTGATGCCATCCAACCATCTCATCTTCTGTCGTCCCCTTCTTCTCCTGCCCTCAATCTTAGGTTCCGTTGGTCTGTATTTATTTGTGTGCCAATATCTCATTTGATTAAAGAGGCTCTATCGTTTGTTTTAATATTTAGGAGGGCTAATCCTCTCTTACTGCTTTAGCGAGTTGATTTTAAAGAAAATGATCAATTAATAGCGCTCGTGTTAAACAGATGTGACAAAAATCATGGCTAAATAGTGCTTTAACCCAAAGGAACAAATCCAGAATGGTCTGATTCAGGCATCTGAATGCCCCCTGGGACAAGTTCTCACTTGTAGCGTGATATGTTTGGCTTTTGAATATGCATCCGAGGAGGCATCTGTGAGGCTGGAGGACACTCAACAGTCAGTGTGACCCCTCAGGATAGGATTGTCAGCACAGTCAAGGCACCCTTAACCTCAGTCACCCTCTCTCCAAAGTGTTAGTGAAGCTGGCTTATTTTGGAGGGTTTTACCTGTAAAAAATACTCATTTGTCAAACCATAGAAAATTAGATTCAGAAACTTAGAAATTCTCTAAGTCCGGTGGTTTTTAACCCTCACTGGGCATCAGAAACAGTTGAAAAGGCCTTCTTCCCCACCCCCCCTTCCAGTGCGAGGGCCCTGCCTTAGAGTCCATTAATCTGAAATAAAGTGTTTTGTTGTTTTTACTTTATTTAAAATCTCTAGTTAAATATGCAGCCAGAGTTGAGAAGTGCTGATCTAGTCCTGAGATCAAGACTGGGTCTGGTTTCTCTGAAAGGTAGCACATGCTCAGTAAATGTTTGTTGACTGGCGCATGAGCCCCCTATGTCTCAGATGAGAAATAGCCCATTTCTCAGACTCCAGAGGCCTTGCCTAGGCCACATAGATTGTGTGCTTAGTTGCTTGGTAGTGTCCGGCTCTTTGCAGCCCCATGGACTGTAGCCCGCCAGGCTCCTCTGTCCATGCGGATTCTCCAGCCAAGAATACTGGAGTGGATTGTCAAGCCCTCTTCCAGGGGATCTTCCCACCCCAAGGATTGAACCTAGGTCTCCCGCATTGCAGGCAGATTCTTTACCATCTGAGCCAGGGACATGAAGCTCATTTTTCTTATTTTTTCACTCTTCTTCACCCATGGTTTCCTCTTTAGTTACAGGCCAAAGTAGGCAAGAGCATTTGCTCTATGGTTCACGAGTTCATTTTTATGACCTCAACCCCAGTTCCTCCTGTTCAGTACAGCAGAAACTTGAGAATGAGCCTTAGACTTTGTAGTGAGAGAATTGGACTGTGCTGAAATTTCAGCCTGTGTTCAGTGTCCGCCCGCCTATTGGTGGGGATCAAGGAGGGGCGGGGAGGAGGAGCAAGGGCCCACGGACCGGCTTTCCTGTGTGTCTGTTGTGTGTTGGGCTCCAGGTCTAGGGGTTTACTGCACCTAGGTTCTAGCGGTCTCATTTTTTGAAGGGAGCTCCATGCCTCCCATTCCAGCCGCGAGGCCTGTTAGATTTCAGATTACAGGGCTTGATTAAATTAGTTTTGATTGATGCTTTGTTTTAATTAGGGCTTTATGGTTTTCTGTTAGTAAACAGCAGTGCCAGCTCTGTTTTCTCACACTCCAGATTGCTTCATCGCCTGATTTGGTTAGTTCCCTGGGAAAAACTCAAATTTCAGAACTGCAGAAGTTGTAGAAGTCAACTAGAGAAGACTCAAATAACACGATGAGTATTTTATGTTAGAGAGTTGCCGTCTGGTTCAGTTTTGAACAAGGCTTTTGTACTAGATTGGGGATTCCACTTCTGGCGGTGTTCTATAGGATCACTTGGGCCTAAGACCTACTAAGAACAAGACAAGGTGAAAAGTTGAGGGAGAATTGTCAGTTTGAGGGCATAGGAGAACCACAAGGCAGAAGGAATTTTCAGAGCCAAGGTGTAGGTAGAGATGTTAGGTAACCCTACATTTGGCACCATTTCTTTTCTTGAAGCAATTGTCAGTGCTGAAAGTGTCAACTGAGAAGATGATTACAGCTTTAGGCAGGTTCATGGGACTGGAAATTTTTTTAAAAGTTGGTGCACACCCTTGCTGAGGAGGAGAAGCCCTAGTAAACACCCCAGTTTTCCTAAGGGCTCTTCTTGGGGACAAGAGTGAACTGGATACAGACTGGCCCTCTCAGGAGCTGGAGCACTGCTTTGTCTCATCTCTGTGCCTAAGTGGACTAAGATGGTCTGGAGTAGCTTGTGCCTCTGACCTACCTGCATGTCAGAAACAAAAGCAAATCCTCTAGGAGCCTGGAATTATCTCTGCACTTCTCATACGCAGTGACTGGGATTCAATCAAGAAATATCAGATATACGAGAAGACTTAACCCAAAACGAAGGGAAAACAGACATAGTAAAATAATCAGACTTGGATTTTAAAAGAAGTGTGATTAATATATCTAAGGAGATAAGTTGTGTTTAACCTTTCCTTGTTCACCATGGTCATTTCAGCTTAGAGGCTAACTCAGACTCTTGGACAAGAGTGTTTATAGTTGTCAGTGGCAGGCCAGTGTGAACAAGTGTGGCTGTGTGTGGCTGCCAGTTGTCCTTGGGCATATTTGCATGGTTGAGACATTACTTTACCAACAAAGGTCCGTCTAGTCAAGGCTATGGTTTTTCCATTAGTCATGTATGGATGTGAGAGTTAGACTCTGAAGAAAGCTGAGCACCGAAGAATTGATGCTTTTGAACTGTGGTGTTGGAGAAGACTCTTGAGAGTCCCTTGGACTGCAAGGAGATCCAACCAGTCCATCCTAAAGGAGATCAGTCCTGGGATTTCTTTGGAAGGAATGATGCTAAAGCTGAGACTCCAGTACTTTGGCCACCTCATGCGAAGAGTTGACTCATTGGAAAAGACTCTCATGCTGGGAGGGATTGGGGGCAGGAGGAGAAGGGGACGACAGAGGATGAGATGGCTGGATGGCATCACGGACTCAATGGACGTGAGTCTGAGTGAACTCCGGGAGTTGGTGATGGACAGGGAGGCCTGATGTGCTGTGATTCATGGTGTTGCAAAGAGTTGGACATGACTGAGCAACTGAACTGAATCATCTTTGCTTAATCCCCTACTATGTAGCTTTGAGGTAAGGACAGGAGAGAAATTAGAATAATAATCATAGGCATTTAGATCTTAGAACTAGAAGAGCCCCTGGAGGTCAATATTTTGATTCTTGTTTTTACCTTTGAGAGACATGTACATTGTTGAGCTTGGCTTAGGCAATGTGAACACACATGGATGTTATTGTACATGGTAGAGCTGATGTTAAACACTTAATGGAAACATAATTTCAGTAAATGTGAATACCCTTTTCTTGGCCACACCACACAGCTTGTGGTATCTTAGGTTTCCCAACCAAGGATCGAACCTGGGCCCCCAGCAGTCAGGTACGGTACCAAGTTCTAACCGTTGTACAGTCAGGCAGTTCCCTAAATGTGACTACTTTAAAAATACTTCAGAATTTTAAATTTATTACTGCAGTAAATGTGAGGTTTTTTTTTTAAAGTATAGACCTCTCTTATAAATACATAACTACTCTTTATCTATTTTTGTGTAGCATATCTGCTTAAAAATTTACTTGAAAGGTAGATTTTGAGTACTTGAAAAGCACTAGGGATCAGGCATTGAGAGTTGGGCCTTGTGTGTTACGATGTAGCCAGGAAGAGGGGGATGGGGCATCTAAGGTGAAAGTGCCAGAAAACAGGTCTGGTCAACGCAGTGTTTATTTATTCATTTATTGCATTTGTAATGGGCTTGACTGGGGTCTTTCATCCTCTGTGTTGGTTCTTCCCTTTTGCGGTTCTTTGTACCGCTTTATTATCGCTTGAAGACAATGGTCTGCAGGACGTCTTTCATTAATTTAGTTTAATGTCCTCAGTTCTTCAAGTTATTCATGATTTATCTCTAATTAGTGGTCCTTTTGAGGGCTTCCCTTTCACTGAGCTCTGACCCACTGATGTCATTAGTGAAAGTCCCTTAGTCGTGTCACACTCTTTGAGACCCCATGGACCATCCATGGAATTCTCCAGGCCAGAATACTGAAGTGGGTAGCCTTTCCCCTCTCCAGGGGATCGTCCCAATCCAGAGATCGAACCCATGTCTCCCGAATTGCAGGCGGATTCTTTACCAGCTGAGCCACAAGGGACATTATTAGCATTTAAAAATTTAAATTCTCTAACATTAGCCTGAACACAGAAAAATGTTGGGCCTGGCACTCAGTTGAAACCCTTGATACAAAACAGAAACACCACACTTGGAGCCTCTGTGCCTGTACACAGATGAAAGTCAAATGTACGCTTTCTTGTCCTAGCTGAGATTTCTGCCTGAGCGTCTCTAGGGACTCCTATCCTAGGAAGAAGGGACGCGCCCTCCTGGATCTGTGTCACTGTGAGTGTGAGCAGGACACTGAAGACAGCTCCAGCTAGAAAAGCAGCAGCAGAGAGAGCCACCTGGGGAGAGCGCGGCGCCCCCGAGTGGCTGCACCCGTGGGTGGTGCGGCAGGCCGCATCAGGGGGGACCACGCAGGCGGACAGGACCGCTCTCTGGGTGTATCGAGTCCCTGGTGCCGACTGCTGGGCTGTGGGTGGAAGCCATGATTAGCCACACGTAGCTTACCGCCAAGAAGCTAGAGCGCAGGTGCCTCACACTCGGTGAGCCTAAACCGAGACCCACTACTGCTGTCTTTATGAGCAGCTGGTTTTTGACAAACATGCCAAGAAAATTCAAGGGGGAAAACAGCCTTTCAGCAAATGCTGGGACACCTGATTATCAACAGACAGAAGTTGAATCCCCTACTTCCGTATACAGAAGTCAACTTTTAGATTATGACCTTAAATGTTGAAGCTAAACCTTTTTTTTTTTAAATAAATACGTCTTTCTTTACTTATCTGTATTTTTGACTGTGCTGGGTCCCCGTTGCTGCAGGAGGGCTCTCTCCACTCCAGTTGTGGTGCTGGGGCCTCTTGTCGCGGGGGCTTCCCCAGAGTTGCTGCAGCCTGGGTGCTCCAGAACACGGGCTCCTTGCTTGTGGCACGTGGACTCGGTTGCCCCTCGGCATGTGGGATCTTCCCGGACCAGCGTCCCTTGCATTGGCAGGCAGATTCTTAACCACTGGACCACCAGGGAAGCCTGCTAAAACTTTCTTACAGAAGAAAATATAAGAGTAAATCTTGAATTCAGCAATGTTTTTTTAGATGTAACACCAAAACACAAATCATAAAAGAAAAAAAAATTGGGTTTCATCTAAATTAAAAACGTGAGCTGCAAATCATACTGTTAAGAAAAAGTGAGAAGACAACTCACACAGTGGAAGAAAGTACCTGATAAGGGATTTACATCTAAAATACACAACGAAATCTTCCAACTCAGTAATAAAAAGACAGCCCACCTTAAAGGGGGCAAATATTCAAATGGACGCTTCTCCAGAGAAGAGATACACACGGCCAATAAATACACGAATGAATAGGTGCTCAGCATCACTAGATATGAGGAAGTACAAACCAGACCACAGTGAGGTACCACTTTCTTCTCACTGGACTCAGAAGGCTGGGCGAGGGCTTCCCCAGTGGTCCAGGGGTAAAGAATCTCCCTGCCAGTGCAGGGATGCAGGTTCGATCCCTGGTCTGGGAAGATTCCGCATGCCTCAGAGCAACTTAGCCTGTAAGCCGCAACTGCTGAGCCCTGGTTCTAGAGCCTGTGCTCAGCAGCAAGAGAAGCCACTGCAAAGAGAAGCTCGGGGCCCTCAGGGAAGGGTAGCCCCCCGCTCTCTGCAACTAGAGAAAGCCTGCTCACAACAGTGAAGACCCAGCACAGCCAAAAATGATTTTTTTTTTTAATAAAAGGACAGGTAATAACAAATGTTGATGAGGATGTGGGTAATTAATCTTCACACATTGGTTAAGTGACTGTGTCGATAAATCTCATATTGGAAACCTCAAACATTGCCTGGGGAGAATGTACAGTTCCTTTGGAAAACAGTCTGGTAGTTCTTCAAAATGTTAAACGTAGAGTTTCCTTATGTCTGAGTGTTTCCACGTTGAGGCATATACCCAAGAGAAATGAAATGTACCTCCGTACAAAACTTTACATAAATGTTTATAGGAGCTTTATTTGTAGTAGTCAAACGGTGAAAACGACCCAAATGTCTACATCCTTATGAATGGATCAATAAAATGCGGTACAGTGGGGTATCATTCAGCAATAAACAAGGAACGAGGTGCCCATCCTGATAAGACATGGGTGAGCCTTGAGAATATTATGCTGTGAGAAAGAAGCCAGTTACAAAAGACCACATACTGTGTGATTCCATTTATATGAAATGTCCAGAAGAGGCAAGTTTGTAGGGACAGGAAGTAGATTAGTAGGTGCTGAGGTTAAGGGGTGAGAATGGGGAGTGGCTGCTGGTGGGTGTGAGGTTTTTGTTTGGGGGTGATAAAAACAATGTAAACTTAGATTGCAGGGATGGTCACACTGCCCTTGTAAGTATACTAAACAGTTATTGAATTGTGTATTTTATTTATTTATTTTTTGAATTGTGTATTTTAAATGGGTTACTTCTATGGAATAAAATCTCTTTCTAAATAAATCTGCTAAAAAAAAAAAAAACCAACAACTGAACACACTGCTCTCTTTCCCAGACTTTTCTTCCCGAATCCTCATTCTCAGTGAGCTGTGGCCCGAACTGAAACCTGGAGGCTTGATGAAGTCATTCATTCCCTCCCCCCAGATCCAGGCGGAGGCGTCATTATCATTTCTTCTTCCCTAAACTCTATTTTGTCTGTCCCCCTTTTTCTGGAGCTGTGATACTGACATGAATAGGTCTTCATCATTATTTAAGTGCCATAGTCACATTCCACTTTCCTTCTTTACCTCTTTCATTGTCTCCTCGGTATTTTGTTAAATTGTCAATACTCAACTCTGAGTTAATATTCTCTTCCTAAGTTTCTTCAGAATATTTCTGTCTTTCTGGATAAAGTTATAACTTCTTAGCACAGTTTATGAAGCCTTGGGTGAAGCAGGCTCTCTCTGCCTCTTCGTGTTGGTTTCCTCTGTTCTGCATGTTTGTAAGGAACCTACCCTCACGTGTTCTTTGTATATGATAGCCTTCCTGATGGTGATGCTGGTTTCAAGTGGTCAGCCGGCACATGTGGCGCCGTGTGGGACAGCGCAGATTATGGAGTTTCCATTACTGCATCGTAAGCACTCACTAAATGAATGAATCTTCACTCAGTAAACATTTCCTGAGTGAATGAGTGTGATCATAGCCATTATCTGTGACAGGAGCTCACCCAGCGTCTGCTCTTACAATTTTGGTGGTTAGATGCTCCCTGGGTTATTAGGTTACTAACCCAGCCCTAGGTGTCTCTCCCTTCTTCTTATATTCAGTATGTATTTGCTTCTCTGAAAAATGTCTACTAATTGATCCAGGTCCTGCATCGTCCATCACAGCACCCAAATTATTAGACTGTGGCGGTCATTTCCTCGACTTTGCCCTGGGTGGAACACCCTGCTCTCTGGAGCTGTGTAGAACAGGCTCTAGTTTGTCCGAGGTTCTCACACATTGTTGACTCCAGATACGATGTGGCTGTGGTGAGACCGGTGCAGAATTCTGATAGGTATGTTTTCGGTTGTGCAGCCCTGATTGCTGCGAGTTTCAGAATCTGGCACAAAGTCCAGTGGGTAGACAGTAGCAGGCTGAAAGAATTATTCACCAAAAGTACGTTGAATAAGCTCAAGACTCTTCAGGCTTTTTTTGGAGGGGAGCATTTTCTGTCACCAAGTTTGTGACAAGTAAATTCTTGTCTGAAAGTATTTCTTGCTTCATTACTATTAAGGCACCTCTCTTTTTAAGTCACAAAAATAGTTGATCATAGTAGAAAATTTAAAGGCAATGGGTCAGCAAAAATAAGAGGAAAAGCAGCCTCATCACATCACCCAGGAGGGCCACTGTCGACTTTCTGCTCTGGGTCCTTTTCTTGTGACCACACGTTAAAGAAAGATGTATATCTTGTGGATTTGTTCTCTGCATACAGCTCTGTGGTCTTTTATTTGCCAGTGCATCCTGTTTAATGGCATACTTGTGAAACAGTCTACTGCTTAGCTTTTTTCTACATTTTATTATGAAAATTTTCAGACTTCAAAAAATCGAATTATCCAGTAAATGTATATATCCCCACCACCATCCCACTGCATGAGCTTTGTCACTTCTCTGTCCGTTTACCCACCCCGCCTCCTGGTGGTGCACATAATTTCTTTCAGAAGAGTTTACCTTGTAGCAGTTTGCTAGTATGTTGTTGACTGGAGGTATCTAGATTATCTAACCAGCCCTCACTGTTGGGTATTTAGGTTCTTCTCCATTTATATTATGGGTGTTCTCTCATTGTTGAGTTTTGAGATTTCTGGATATAAGCCAGAAATCTCCCTTCTGATTACTCATTCCGAACATAAGCCATTTATCAGTTTTGTGATTTACCCCCATCTGTAGCTTGCCCTTTGATCTTCTTGGTGGCGTCTTGAAGCACGTACATCTTTTATTTAGATGAAGTCCAGCCCACCAACACTTTCTTCTGTGGATCCTTCTCTGCCCAACTCAAGACCAGGGAGATTTCCTCCTGTGTTTTCCTCTAGAGGTTTATAGTTTTAACTCAGACTAGATCTGTGACCCACTTCAGTATCGATGCGGTCCTGCGTAAGTGTTGCATGAAGTAAGGGTCTCTCATTGTTTGTAGAGATTCTCCACAGTTTCTGCATCGTCTGTTGGAGAGACTGTCCTCTCCCCGTTGAGTTGCCATAGCGCCTTTGTTGCAAGTCATTTGTGTACTCTTTCATCATTTGCTACAACATAAAATAAATTCCTCGTTTTTATTTTATTCTTTTTTTTTTTTTTGGTGGCTTGAGCAGCAGGCGTCTGCTTCTCACGGTTGTGGCGCCGAGGGAGACCATCTGCTTTTTTCTTTTCTGCCTCTGCTCCTTTCGGCTTCACTCACCAAGTGTTTTGGAAATGGTGCCCTTGCCATGGCGGCTCCCATCTCAGCTACTGGTGGCAGGTAGTAGAGGCGTGAGGGTGTGTAAAGAATCGGAGGGGGGGGCGGCCCCGCTTTTTACCCTTTCTCCTGTCCACCAAGGTTGGTTATTTGCTTGGGAAAATAAGTGATAACTGTTAGAGTGCCTAACTGGTGAAAATTTCATAAGAACGACGATTGAATAGATGCTTTAACTGTGGAGAAAATGTCGTCTAGCATGTGCTAGGATATCAGCAAATTTCAGAAACCTTTCTTAGGACTAAAAGTTTGCTCCACTACTCTGTCTTTTGAAGTCAGCTTTCTCAGGGCAGTCATCTAATCCTGTTTTATAGTTTGTGCAAATACGATTAAATGTAAAAGTGCAGCTTAGAAAGACTTGAACTCTGCTTCACCATTAATGTACTTAGTAATAATAAGGATAGCAGGGACTTCCCCAGTGGTCCAGTGGTTAAGAATCCACCCTCCGGTGCAGGGCCTCAGATTCGATCCCTAGTCAGGGAACTAAGATTCTGCATACCACTGGGGAGCTAATTCCGTGAGCCACAGCTAGAGAGCCCCGTGCTGTGATGAAAATCCTGTGGGCCACAGCTATGACCCACTGCAGCCAAATAAGTAAGTAAAGTGTTAAAAATAGGAATAATAGTAAAGGATAGCGGTAGCTCATGTTAATGAGTACTTTTCACATGCCCTCCGTGTTCCAACACTGAACATACATTGTCTCTTTTATCTTTACGGTTCTCACAGAAGGTCGCTGAGGTGCTGCCACAGTCTCTTTTCATGCTGAGGAGCCTGGGGCACAGAGAGACCAGTGAGCTGCCCACCTGGTAGACTGCACGGGCCCCAGCAGGCCCCAGGTTTGAGAGTCCCAGCACGGTGCAGCTCAGAACCGACAGTGCTGGAGCTCCAGACGCTGTTTAACCTGTGATCCTCGCCTTCAGTTAGGACTCGATAGCCCCCATGGTCTTTAAACATTCATTTTTAAAAATTGGTTGTAAACATAATTGTTTACCCAGGTGTGGCTCTGCCAGCATATCTTGTGTGGCTAATGTATAACAGACTGGCTTCTCTTTGAGTAATTTCAACCTTTGAGGGAGTTGAGAAGCGGAAGGAAAAGACAGTTCCGTTTCTTGTATCGGTTGCTGTTCTTGCCTAAAGGGCAGGGTGATGGTGTCCTGCACATATTAATCAGCACGTAGGCTCATCCCTTACGTGTAATAGTCATGGTCTGGAGGTTGGGGGGTTTGCTGCCACAGTTGGGCATATGGTGTATTCTCAGTGTCCACTGACCTGGATTCTGGGAGAGGAAAGAAAGGCTTAGGACAGGGAGGGTATAGGGAGCAGGGATGAAGGAGAGGATCGAACCAAATGATGTCCAGGCCCAATACGGTGTGGTTTCTGTGGTTCTGTGGAGCTTCCTGACTCAGAACAGAACTCTTCAGGGTGCCAGACGTCCACGGTCAGGGCAGCGTAAGTCAGCGTGAGGTGATCCATGGGAAAGGTGAAGGAAGCTGCAGGCTCTGCTTCTGGGGTCAGCCTCTGGCCCGGCCCCTGATGAAGCAGGACTGAGGCGTGCTTTCTTCTCCCTCCGTCTGCACCTTTCCCAAACGGAAGTACCGTGTGAGGTCCCTTTCTGTTAGCAAGCAGGGCTGGCAGGATGAGGCTCGACTCTGGTCACGACAAACCTCCTAACCCCCGGGTCTGTGGCTTCCCCCTCTGTACAGTCAGGATGACAGCCCCACCTTGCTTACCGTGGCAGGGGCTCCTTTGGCCGCCTCTGAAGGTCCTGTGGACGTCGGCAGTCACTGAGGTGCTTCCCAGCCGGAGACTGAGCGCGTCCGTGAGGTAAGGGTTCGCTGGAGGTGCCAGCTTAGTCCTTCCTCTTAAACAGTGGGAAGAAGCAAGGGTTCCCATGGTCAGCATCAGGAGCCCAGAACCACAAGCACCCAGCACTGAGGACGGCTTCTCGGTTCCGGGCTGTACAGGCTGACCTAGACCAGGGTTTCTCGAGAGACAGTGACTGCAGGCAGATCAAGGCAGATTTTATTTTCAGGTAGATAGGGATTAGGGTATTCTAGGAAAGCTCATGAAGGTCAGCAAATTAGTACTAATTAATAAAATCCACATGGTTCTCAGGTTTTAAAAAAGGTTCATTGGAGCCAAGAGGCTATAAAATAAATCGACCCCAAAACTCCCATAATAATCATAGTAGTAAGCCTTTCTGGTTATAGTGCCTCACACGGTACAGAATTATCCCAGCATCCCACAGGGTAAGTGTATCACAGCATCCCACAGGGTAAGTGTATCACAGCATCCCACAGGGTAAGTGTATCACAGCATCCCACAGGGTGAGTGTATCACAGCATCCCACAGGGTGAGTGTATCACAGCATCCCACAGGGTGAGTGTATCACAGCATCCCACAGGGTGAGTGTATCACAGCATCCCACAGGGTGAGTGTATCACAGCATCCCACAGGGTGAGTGTATCACAGCATCCCACAGGGTGAGTGTATCACAGCATCCCACAGGGTGAGTGTATCACAGCATCCCACAGGGTGAGTGTATCACAGCATCCCACAGGGTGAGTGTATCACAGCATCCCACAGGGTGAGTGTATCACAGCATCCCACAGGGTGAGTGTATCACAGCATCCCACAGGGTAAGTGTATCACAGCATCCCACAGGGTGAGTGTATCACAGCATCCCACAGGGTGAGTGTATCACAGCATCCCACAGGGTGAGTGTATCACAGCATCCCACAGGGTGAGTGTATCACAGCATCCCACAGGGTGAGTGTATCACAGCATCCCACAGGGTGAGTGTATCACAGCATCCCACAGGGTGAGTGTATCACAGCATCCCACAGGGTAAGTGTATCACAGCATCCCACAGGGTGAGTGTATCACAGCATCCCACAGGGTGAGTGTATCACAGCATCCCACAGGGTGAGTGTATCACAGCATCCCACAGGGTGAGTGTATCACAGCATCCCACAGGGTGAGTGTATCACAGCATCCCACAGGGTGAGTGTATCACAGCATCCCACAGGGTGAGTGTATCACAGCATCCCACAGGGTGAGTGTATCACAGCATCCCACAGGGTGAGTGTATCACAGCATCCCACAGGGTGAGTGTATCACAGCATCCCACAGGGTGAGTGTATCACAGCATCCCACAGGGTGAGTGTATCACAGCATCCCACAGGGTGAGTGTATCACAGCATCCCACAGGGTGAGTGTATCACAGCATCCCACAGGGTGAGTGTATCACAGCATCCCACAGGGTGAGTGTATCACAGCATCCCACAGGGTGAGTGTATCACAGCATCCCACAGGGTGAGTGTATCACAGCATCCCACAGGGTGAGTGTATCACAGCATCCCACAGGGTGAGTGTATCACAGCATCCCACAGGGTGAGTGTATCACAGCATCCCACAGGGTGAGTGTATCACAGCATCCCACAGGGTGAGTGTATCACAGCATCCCACAGGGTGAGTGTATCACAGCATCCCACAGGGTGAGTGTATCACAGCATCCCACAGGGTGAGTGTATCACAGCATCCCACAGGGTGAGTGTATCACAGCATCCCACAGGGTGAGTGTATCACAGCATCCCACAGGGTGAGTGTATCACAGCATCCCACAGGGTGAGTGTATCACAGCATCCCACAGGGTGAGTGTATCACAGCATCCCACAGGGTGAGTGTATCACAGCATCCCACAGGGTGAGTGTATCACAGCATCCCACAGGGTGAGTGTATCACAGCATCCCACAGGGTGAGTGTATCACAGCATCCCACAGGGTGAGTGTATCACAGCATCCCACAGGGTGAGTGTATCACAGCATCCCACAGGGTGAGTGTATCACAGCATCCCACAGGGTGAGTGTATCACAGCATCCCACAGGGTGAGTGTATCACAGCATCCCACAGGGTGAGTGTATCACAGCATCCCACAGGGTGAGTGTATCACAGCATCCCACAGGGTGAGTGTATCACAGCATCCCACAGGGTGAGTGTATCACAGCATCCCACAGGGTGAGTGTATCACAGCATCCCACAGGGTGAGTGTATCACAGCATCCCACAGGGTAAGTGTATCACAGCATCCCACAGGGTAAGTGTATCACAGCATCCCACAGGGTAAGTGTATCACAGCATCCCACAGGGTAAGTGTATCACAGCATCCCACAGGGTAAGTGTATCACAGCATCCCACAGGGTAAGTGTATCACAGCATCCCACAGGGTAAGTGTATCACAGCATCCCACAGGGTAAGTGTATCACAGCATCCCACAGGGTAAGTGTATCACAGCATCCCACAGGGTAAGTGTATCACAGCATCCCACAGGGTAAGTGTATCACAGCATCCCACAGGGTAAGTGTATCACAGCATCCCACAGGGTAAGTGTATCACAGCATCCCACAGGGTAAGTGTATCACAGCATCCCACAGGGTAAGTGTATCACAGCATCCCACAGGGTAAGTGTATCACAGCATCCCACAGGGTAAGTGAGCATCATGCTCATTTTATAGCTGTAGAAACAGACTCAGAGAAGCCTGTCCAGTGCCACACAGTTGGCCATCAGCAGACCTGGTGCTAGGCGAGAGAAGAGCTCACTTTTATTGAACTTCTGCTAAATGCGAACTGCTTTCCCGTTCACTGTCTCACTTGTTCCATTGCTAAGCCGTGTCCGACTCTTTGCGACTCCGTGAACTGCTGCATGCCAGGCTTCCCTGTCCTTCACTATTTAATCCACATGTAGTCTTGAGTTGGTATAATCCCCTTATATAGATGAAGAAACTGAGGATCAAAGGGGCTAAAATAAGTTGTTCAAGCTTAACAACTAGGAAGTAACAGAACTGGTATTTGAAAATCTGGATTTTTTAAAGTATTTACAATTTATTTAGCTGTGAAAGTTGCTCAGTCGTGTCCAACTCTTTGTGACCCCATGGTCTGTGCAGTCCATGGCATTCTCCAGACCAGAATACTGGAGTGGGTAGCCTTTCCTTTCTCCAGAGGATCTTCCCTACCCAGGTCTCCTGCATTGCAGGTGGATTCTTTACCTGCTGAGCCACAAAGGAAGCCCTTTATTAGCTGTGCTGAGTCTTTGCAGCTTGTGAATGCTTAGTTGCATCATGTGGGAATCTAGTTCCCTGACTTGGGATCGAACCCAGGCCCCCTGTGTTGGCAGTGCGGAGTCTTAGCCACTGGACTACCAGGGAAGTCCCCAGAACTGGTATTTAAATTCAGCTGCTGTTTGGCTCCAAAACTCAGCACTGCTGCCCTCTCTTGCCTGTCAACTCATCTGTTCTTTCATTCATTCAACAGGTGTTTATTGTGTACCTGGTAGTGTTTCAGGCCTAGAGTCTCAGGCTCCACAGCTTGCTCTCATTTGAGATTGCCTGTCTCATGAAATCTGTTAGAATTGAGAGCATTGTCTGTATGAGGCTATGGTTTTTCCAGTAGTCATATATAGATGTGACAGTTGGATCATAAAGCTGAGCGCCAAAGAATTGATGCTTTTGAACAGTGGTGTTGGAGAGGACTCTTGAGAGTCCCTTGGACTGCAAGGAGATCCAACCTAAAGGAAATCAGTCCTAAATATTCATTGGAAGGACTAACGCCGAAGCTCCAATACTTTGGCCACCTGATCCAAAGAACTGACTTACTCGAAAAGACCCTGATGCTGGCAAAGATTGAAGGCAGGAGGAGAGGGGGACGACAGAGGATGAGATGGCTGGATGGTATCACCGACTCGATGGACGTGAGTTTGAGCACTCTCTGGGAGTTGGTGATGGACAGGGAGGCCTGGTGTGCTGCAATCCATGGGGTCTCAAAGAGGCTGACACGATGAAGCAACTGAACTGAGGAGGATACATATAAAATAGTATTGTTGTTTTTATAAAAACCATACCTATTCATTGTAAAAATTCAATGAAATTGAAAAATGAAGTGCAGATGACCAGAGCATGTCAATCCCCTGGAGATAAACAGTTGTTAGCATTTTGGCCAACACACTTCTAAACATTTCTCTAGGCCCATATATGCAGAAAGAAGTGCAGTAATAACGCGGCAGCTCTGCCTAAGAGCTGTTTCCTAGCAGCGTCACGCACACCGCGTGGATTCTCACCTAAGCCCTGTGAGATGACAGTGTCACCCCACTCAGAAGGAAGCTGGCGTTGATGGTAGTGTGGTGACCTGCCCCTGGAGGGGAGCTCTGCATCTGAAGGCCAAGCTGTGAGTCCTGTGCTGAGTTGTATGTGATGGACAAGCTGACCTTGTTTTACTGCAATTTGCAGATACTGCCTTTTTTTTTTTTTTTTTTTTTAAACAAATGGAAGGTTTGTGGCCACCCTGGGCCAAGCAGGTCTGTTGGCGCCATTTTCCCAGCAGCCTTTGCTCCCTTCATGTCTCTGTGCCTCATTTCGGTAATTCTCGCAATATCTCACTTTTTTTTTTTTATCATTACCGTATTTGTAATTTGATCAGCGATCTTTGTTCTCCTACGACTCACTGAAGTCTCAGATAATGGCTAGCGTTTTTTTAAGTCATAAAGTATTTCTAAGCTAAAGTATATACATTTTCTTAAGACAGTGCTGTTGTACACTTCGTAGGCTGTAATGTAAATGTGACTTTTATGTACACTGAGAAACCAAAGGATTTGGGCGATTCGCTTTATTCGGATATTCCCTTTACTGCGGTGATCTGGGGCTGAACACCCAGTGTCTCCGGGGTGTGCCTGTATATGGTGGTGCATAAGGGAGAGTACACTGCATGCCTTCCTGTAGCTTGCTTTATTGTTTGACTGAGGAGGTGTTTATCATACAACCGTAATTCACAATTTGTAGCAGTCCTCTGTAGTGTTTTTACTCAATAGTAGCAATGTCTCGGCAGTTAATGTCGGTCTGTCTCTGTGTATACTGTGCTTTGTTTCACCAGTCCCTTGTTGAGGATGCTTAGTTTATTTCTAGGTTTTTTTGCTATTTTAATTAATAAAGGAATCAACATCTTCCTGCCCTTTGGGTCCTAACTTGTTCTTTAGAGGAGGAGGACAGAATGCCCCCTCCCCACCCTCCAGATGAGAATCACTGGTGTTAGAGCAGTCAGGTTCTGCAACCTGACCACGCATCAGACTCCCCTGGAGAGCTTGTTAAAAATGCAGCTTGCTGGGTTCTGCCCTCCCAAAGTCTCCGACTCATTTAGTCTGGGGAGAGGGCTGAGGGTTTTCCTCTTTGACAAGCTCCCAGGTGATGCTGAGCTGCTGGCCAAGGACCCCCACTTTTGAGAGCCACTGATGTAAAGGAAAAGCACTTAAGTGGAAATCAGGAGACTTCAGTTTTGATTCCAGCTCCAACAGTAGTCAGGTGACCCTAGACAGAAAAGGGAAAGTGTTGGTTTCTCAGTCGTTTCCGACTCTTTCCATGGGATTCTCCAGGCAAGAATACTGGAGTGGGGAGTCATTCCCTTTCCCAGGGGATCTTCCCGACCCAGGGATCAAACCTGGGCCTCTTGCCTTGGCAGGCAGATTCTTTACCATCTGAGCCACCGGGGAAGCCCGACCCTAGATGGGGTGCTGTGTTTTTCTCTTTGGTCAAAGTGAGAGGATCGGACTGATGTTTTTCTTAGACCGTTCGCCTCGCCAGTGAGAACTATGAGATCCGTCAACACCTGTGTTCTTCTGCTCGTGGCATACAGTGGCTCTTGAGATTTGGTTCGTTTAATGCCTGTGTTCTTTCTGCCCTCTCTTTTCTTTATTTTATTCAGTATTTACTGTGGGGTCCATGGACGGTAGTGTCATAAGAGAGATGAATGGTTTGAGAGTGAGGCTTAGAAAATGATGAAGTGCTCATTTTTTTTTCATGTTAGCAAGAATACATCTTTTAAGAAAGAACTACAGTTCCAAAGTTAGTCAGCTGCCTAACAAATCCTAGCTCAGCATCAGCAATCCAAGGGAAGGCCCTTAATCAGTTTGTCCGCATACCTATTAATTTAAACAGCAGGGTTTTATGCTGAGCGTCGGAGCTCTTTGTGTGAAGGAGCATAAACACCACTGCAAGATCCATGCCAGTGAAGCTCTTTGGGAAACTAAGAAGCAGTGCTGTTTTGGATGAGGAAAAATACCACCCTGTACATGAGAGTGGGAAATCAGAGATAGGGAAAGCTTATCAGAAATAATACATGAGAAAGAAAGACTGACTTTTAGAGGGGAAAAAATATATTTATCTAACGCAGGACTTTTCAGGTGACACCTCTCTCAGGCGTATGTCCATGCGATTTCATTGTCATCATCAGACGTTTGTTAAATGAAGGTTTTCCTTTTTCGTCCTTGTAGATTAGGAAGTATTCGTAGGGCCAGGGTAGGTGTTCACAACATAGAGACGACGCCGGCATGGGTCCCTTCAGACCTGCGTGGCGGTGTGTCACATATACGCGTTTACCCCTCTCTGTTGCTTCCCTGCTTCCTGGCAAGATACTTCATCCCTGCCTTGCCAGGCGCCGGAAACCCCTGGTGCCCACTCACTGGGTCTCTGCTGTGACGTGAATGTTCGTGTTCCCCTCAAGATTCCCCAGGGCTTCCCTGGTGGCCCAGTGGATAAAGAGTCTGCCTGCGGTGCGGGAGAACCATCTTCCATCCCTGGGTCGGGAAGATCCCCTGGAGAAGGAAATGGCAACCCACTCCAGTAGCCTTGCCTGGAGAATCCCATGGACAGAGGAGCCTGGTGACCTACAGTCCATGGGGTCACAAAGAGTCAGACACGACTGAGTGACTAACACTTCCACTTTCTTTCCAAGATTCACATTATGTGAGGGTGTCAGGGAGGTGGGGCCTCAGGGTGGAGCCCTCAGAAGTGGGGTCCGTGCCCTTGTGAGGGACCTCACAGAGCCCCCTGGTTCTGTCCACTCTGTGAGGACCAAGCACAGTGAAATGTGCCTGAGCCAGAAGAGGGCCCTCGCCTGACCACACTGGCCCTCTGCTCTCGGACTTCCAGCCTCTAGAACTGGGGGATACACACAGTTTATACGCCACCCCATCTGTCTGTAAGCCAGCCGGAAGGCACTAGGAACGTCTCCATTTCTGAAGGTTCCCACTAGACCAGTCCCCAGAGATGCTCTTCCTCACTTAGGCTCTTAGAGACACTCGCTTAACATGCCAAAGCCTTTGGAATCCATTCATTCTTTCAGCTCTTTAGAACAGTTAATTAATTAATCTGTTTGTTTATTCATGCTAATTCCCTAGCCTCTGTGGAAAATACAGATATGAACAAGACGTTCCCTGATTCATTCGATTTTTTTTTTTTTTTTTTTTTTTACTTCATATTGTTGTGCCAGTTCGTGTGGGTTGGGTTTATCTGTGCCTCTCTGGAGTGGGCTTGGTTTGTGACTTCCAAGCACTGTTATATTGGAAAGAAAGGAGTGATGGGGTAGGTTTGTGAAGTTAGGAAATTAGAGTTAATTATGGTAACTGCCTCAGAATAGCCAGAGCCTGGGGGAGGGGGCTCTGAATCAGCTCCGATGAATCACATTTCCCTTTTTGTCTTTAAAGAGGACTCACGAGGCGGTAGTGGAGAGAATTCAGAGAAGCACCGAAGACTGGAAATTCTAGAAAACAAGGCCCTCCAAATTTCAGGATCATTTGACCTAGGAAGACTAAGCAATAATTTAGAATTGACTTCAATTACTTGAAGGATTATTGTTACTTTATTTTTTTACCAATTAAGAGGAGGTAAATGCAGCAGAGGCAACAATGGACCAGATGGGAAAGAACAGTTTCTTATCCACTGCAACCAGTCCATTGGATTGGATGATAAGCTAGCTTTAGATAGTGTAGAGGTACTTCAGGAAAATTACCTGAAATTTGGAGAAAAGGCAAAATGATTATTGTGTGCCTTTCCAAGGTCACTCAAGAGCATAATCTGGTAAGCCGATCTAAAGAGTATCTGACTTTTGTAAAGTTAGATTTTAACTTGTAAAAAAAAATCGATAAGTGAAAAGTGAATTTTATTGTCCAGTAGAGCTCTTAATGATTTCTGTTCAGTAGGAAAGATAACCTCAAAGGTTATAGTTTAATTGCTCTGTAGGACGTTAGCCAGTTTTGTATCAACTTGGCAAGATTATTACAGCATTCTTTCCTTTTCCACCAAGTTCATATGTGTTTCTTTTGTTAGATTTGGACCAGCTTTGCCATCCTGCTTTTTCCTTCATGAAGGACTTACTTGATATGTGCATACTATATATTGGCACAAGAGTTCCCTTTTTAGCTTTTTGAAAATTATACTTTGACAGAAGTGAGTGCGTGTGGAGGAGATGAGCATCTCTGGTAGCTCACCCAGGAGTGGGGTTCCAGGCCCTTTCAGCCCTGAACACTGGTGTTCATCTAAATTCTCTTGGTCACCCAGATAGTACATTGCATTTATGGATCCTCTAACTCTTTGCCCTGGATGAAAACTTAAAACTCCTGCTTTATCAAGATCTCAGATGACACAGAGCAGAGAGGGATCATTTCTTTTGTTGTGAAGACCAGCACCATTACTGATTTATATAGCACGCACAGTTGCCGAACACTGGCACAGCGACTGTCATATCTGATCCTCTCTGTTTCCTTGTGAGGGAGCGGGGCAGGAATGGCTGCCCCCACTTGACAGGTAAGCACGTCGAGACTCCAGTAAAGTCACGGGCACTTGGCTGCTGAGGAGTGGCGCTGGGACCACAGCCCAGCCCTTCCCACTCCACGCTCGTCAGCAGTTACATGACGGAACTCAGATTCAAGAGGACTTTGGTAAGAACAGTGAACTGAGTAGGAAAAAGACGTGCACCCCGGCTCCAGACTGTCGTCATATCGACTGACTGGTGCGACTCTGAGGCTGCAGTCTTGGAGTCTGTGTGCCCTGTTCCTGACTGTTGGAGAGACCTGAAATGTGTCTGAATCTCCCCTCACTGCCCTGCCTGCCCCGGCCCTCCCACTCAGGGATTGATCAGTGCTGGACACACAGCAGGTACCCAGGAGACACTTCCTGATTGAATGGGGACATTTGTTTTACACGTATGTATATTTGATCTCCCTCTATTCCTGGTAAGACACTCTTGGCAAATTTCTGCCTATCTGGGTGACATTGGCACAGCTGCACTTATTCATTCAAAAGAATAATCTGCCCTTTGATTTGGTGCTTGCACCAGAAAGAGGACTGCTGACTTGACCCAATTCCGTCTTTTTTTATGAAATCTTCTCTAAATCTGCGAGCTGCTGATTCATTAATTCTACAGATACTTATTGACTAACTCTGTGCCAGGCCCTGCGGTAAAGACTAGGCCAGGCCGCCTCTCTTCCTTCAGTTCATGGTCCTGGTGGTGTCTTAGTATTTCTGTTGAAATACTTTCAGTCTTTGCTTCATTAGTAATTCACAAAATAGCATGAAACAACTGAGTTGTGAAGAAGACTTGGGAATTCCCTGGTGGCACAGTGGGTAAGAATCCGCCTGCCAGCACAGGGGCTGTGAGTTGGATCCCTAGTCCGGGAAGATCCCACATGCGGCGAAGCCCTTGCGCCACCACTACTGAGCCCGAGTGCTGCGGCTCTGGAAGCACACGCACCCAGAGTCTGTGCTGCAGTAAGGGAAGCCACCGCCGTGAGAAGCCTGTACGCCGCACGAAGCGTCGTCCCCAGTCGCCACCACTAAAGAAGGCCCAAGCAAAGCAGCAAAGACCAAGCACAGCCAAAAGCTACGTAAATAAAAAATATTTTTTAAAGGCTCTAACTTCAGTTCAGTCGCTCAGTTGTGTCCGATTCTTTGCGAATCCATGGACTGCAGCATGCCAGGCTTCCGTGTCCATCACCAACTCCTGGAGCTTACTCAAACTCTAAAAAGACTCTAAAACGTGCTCCAGACCCACCCATTTCTTCTCTCTGGTCCACTGCCTGTCCTGGTCCCTGCCCCACGTCCACACCCTGCCCTCTCTTGCTTGCACAGGGCCTGCAGCTTCTCCCACTTCCTCATGCTTCTTTGCTCAGTCGTGTCGACTCTGTGAGTGTCGACTGAAGCCCGCCAGGCTCCTCTGTCCATGGGATTCTCCAGGCAGGAATACTGGAGTGGGTTGCCATTTCCTTCTCCAGGGGATCTTCCCAACCCAGGGATAGAATCTGCATCTCCTACTTGAGCAGGCTGATTCTTTACCGTTGAGCTGCCTGGGAAGCCTCTCCCATTTCCCCCTAAAAACGACAATCGGCTCCTGTTAGGCCATTGTCTAAAGCTCTCCAGCAGCTTCCCTGTCATAAAACTGTACTTCCCCTCTGTCTCCATCTCCCTCTACTCCCTTCCTTCCTGGTCCAGCCACACTGGGGAAAGGGGCAGAAACCAAGCCAGTCTCCTCCCGCCTTGGGCCTCTGTGCCGGCTGTGTTGTCTGCTGATGCTGATCGTCCCTGGTATTTTCGTAACTGTCCCCACTGGTCATTTGGATCTCAGCTTAAGTCTCCCTCCCTGAGAGGGGCCTTTCCTGTCACCTCTTTTAAGTTCAGCAGCCCTTCCGTCACTTAACCCTGTTTTATCGTCTTTATCTTAACTCATTTATCGTCTGACTTTTTTCATTAGAATGTGTAGCTAGGGGCTTTAGCTTTTCCCTGAGAAAGTTATGGAGGGATGCAAGGATAGTGTTCAGTGGCCTGGCACAGGTGCTTAGAGAGGAGTGCCGATTGGTCGAGAGGTTGATGAAGATGGGAGTGCAGAAGTGATTACCAGCGAGCTGCTCGTGAGCAGTGGCAGGTGAAAATGGATTGTGATTGTGTTTGCTTAATGGCAGAGTGCCTTTTTTTTTTTTTTTTAAGAACTTTAAATAGAATTCTTGAAATGGAGGTAAGGGATGGTTTTATTTAAAGCTTTTGTTTTTTAAAGTTAAGTGTCACTGTAGGAATTCAGGTGACTGACATGACTTGGGGAGGAGGAATTAGTTTAGAGTGTGGGACTCACATTTCCTAGTGGTTCAAGAAAGTGGGGGTTTTGTTTGTTTTTAATTTTTTTGAAAGGTTAATTCAACTGGAACAAAAGTGCATTCAAAACACTTCTGACTAAAGACATGCTCTGTGGCTAGGAATGTGTCTTGCCTTGTGACGACTTAGAAGGCCTAAAAACAGGGTCAGCGCCCGTGGGCTCCCCACCAGCGCAGAGTAGGAGAGTTCAGAGCTGGTGACCCCAGGTTGTGACAAGTTTCTCTTGAAGCTGTGTTCACACAGCAAGTGTGTTGTTTCGCTTGCACTGTCCACACATTCCTGATGGAGGTGTTGAGGCGCCAGCCTCCTCTGGTCTCCTCTTGCCAGCCCCCTTCCCCCCCGTCCCCTGGGGCTCTCACCTGGTCAGAGACCTAAGACCCGGGGGCACAGAGGGTACTTCTCAGCACTAGATGGCATGTGAGGCATTTAGAACGTAGCTCTTGGTTGTCATAGGAGTTGCAGTTTTGCGCTTCCTCCAGGCTGGCTGTGGTCAGGAGCGGAATGCGCAGTCATGTCACCAGCGTGGAGGGGTTGAGTGTGCCATCACCTCCTTTCTGCAGTGTCCCCACACCCGCCGTCATCCCCATCCTCAGGTCAGGGGGCTGAGGCTCAGACAGGGAAGAGTCCTGTCTTCCCAAGGCTCCCCAGGCAGGTAGTCATAGAACTGGGCTCGGAACCCCACTGTCCATAACCTCTGTGGGGCAGAGGCGGGGAGACCCCCTGCATCAGGGTCCCGGGTTGGCGAGGTGGGTGGGCGAGGCAGGTGGGGCTGGGTGCTGACTCCATCCTGCAGACAGTGAGGAAGGGTTATGGGGTTCAACTGGAAGGTGCTAGGGTGACTGCAGGAAGGGGTCGGACGGCCGGGAGATGAGGAATGGGGAGGGGAGTCTTAGGAAGCCGGGGGAGACCGGAAAGGCCACGGAGCTTGTTACGCTCAGCCCCCTGCTCAGAGGAGCACGTGCGGCCAGGCCTTGAGACCGGAGCTGCATTTGCAGTCTTGCCCGTAGCTGACTTCGCTGTACGTCCCCTCCTGCTTGGTGTGTGCAGAGCTCAGCAGCAGCTGAGCAGGCCCGAGGGTGTCAGAGCGTTCCTGCTCACACGGCGGGGATGCTAGCCTCTGTTCAGATGCCCTGTTTATGTTGCCGCACGTTCGTCATGGCTCCGTAAGCCTGAAGCCTCACATCCTAAGACAAGCGGGAGAGGAAACATCGGTGTGAGGTGCAGGCTCACGGGGCCTCCAGGCCTGAAACCCCAGCTTGTCTGTACAGGAGCTGGGATGCGGATTCAGTGCCAGCGAGTATATTGTGAGTTCCCTTCTTGGGAACTGGGCCGTTTCACAGGGAGAGGCAGGCTGCGGGCACTCTGAGCATGCACACGCCACAGACACGGGTTTCAGACATCCTGCTCATGTAGCTTTCCAAGATTGTTGGGGGCCTGGGGACACCTCCTCTTAATGACCGTGTTTTTAGCCTGTATCTCTGCGTCAGTTTCTCTGGGGACACCTGAGGCGGCTGGCACGGCCAGTAAGTGCAGCAGGTCAGCGCTCTGCTGGGACAGCCAGGCCCGGTCAGGAGGCTTTGTCCTTACAGTGAACCTGGAAAGAAGAAGGGAGTTCAGAGTGTCGAGGGTGAGCTTGACAGCGTGTAGCTTGGGGAGCCCCCTGCCCCCACCAAAGTCCAGTGCGGATGGGCCTCCCGGGTCTCTTAGGCCTGGTGTTTCCAGGCGGAGTCAGGGCTGGTCCTGGTGGAGGGAGGGCCAAGCCAGGTAGCAGGGAGTCTGGGGCTCTTCTGTTTTCATCCGTTCTGTGTTCATATCAGTTCCGTGTCCCAGTTACGTGATACAGAAAAACAAAGGCTGAAGAGGGAACGGAAGTCCCAGAGCAGGAGCATGCTTCGTCCGAGCCTTGAGTCGTTGGCGGGTAGCCTAGGATACCTTGTTCTTATGAGTCATGTGCTCTCAGAAGTGCCCTCTGGAGAGCAGTGCAGCAGTTGGGAGTCCCTGTTCCTGATCCATGGGGTCACCGGTTGTCAAGTGAGGTATCCAGCCTTTGAGGCAGACTCCTTCCCGGTCTGTTCCCAAGGCCTGTCACCTCGGGTTCTCAGCCTTCCTCCTGGGGCAGCCAAACCCCTCTGTCAGCCCTTAGTGGTCTCCTGTCTGGCTGTAGAATCGGGATTCGCCAGGGCCGGCCGGAAGGGTACCACATCCCAGCCTGGTCTCAGGACCACAGGCTGCCTGCCAGTCAACAGAACACATCCTCTTCTGGAGGTGGCCTGAGGCGCTTGGCTCTTTGGTGTTGGGACCCCAAGTGGGCACAAGGGTTGAAAACGTTGGCATTAAACCTACCTTGGCCAAGCTCATTGCTCTGCACTTGGTAGCTATATGATCATGGGCAAGTTACTTAACCGCCGTGGCCTCTGTTCTCTTATTAGTAAATTGAGGACTCACGTAAAATTGTCTCACATACACTTGGTGCTAGGTTTTGGCAATTTTTCACCATGATGAAAGTGAAAGAAGAGAGTGAGAAAGCTGGCTTGAAACTCAACATTCAGTAAACTAAGATCATGGCATCTGGTCCCATCACTTCATGGCAAATAGATGGGGCAACAGTGGAAACAGTGAGAGACTTTATTTTTTTGGACTCCTCACTGCAGATGGTGACTGCAGCCATGAAATTAAAAGACGCTTGCTCCTTGGAAGCAAAGCTATGACCAACCTAGATGGCATACTAAAAAGGTCAATTTTCATTGCAGTCCCAAAGAAGGGTGATGGCAGAGAATGTTCAGACTATTGGACAGTTGCACTCATGTCACGCAACTACAGTAATGCTCAAAATCCTTCAGGCCAGGCTTCAGCAGTATGTGAACAGGGAACTTGAGATGTACAAGCTGGATTTAGAAAAGGCAGAGGAACCAGAGATCAAGTTGCCAGCATTCACTGGATCATAGAGAAAGCAAGGGGATTCCAGAAAAACATCTTCTTCATTGACCACACTAAAGCCTTTGACTGTGTGAATCACCACAAACTGTGAAAAATTCTTAACGAGACAGGACTACCAGACAACCTTACCTATCTCCTGAGAAACCTGTATGCAGGTCAAGAAACAACAGTTAGAACTGGACGTGGAACAACTGAGTGGTTCCAAAGCGGGAAAGAGTATGACAAGGCTGTATATTGTCACTCTGCTTATTTAGCTTATATGCAGAGTACATCATGGGAGATGCTGGGCTGGATGAATCCCAAGCTGGAATCAAGACTGCCGGGAGAAATATCAACAACCTCCGATATGCAGGCGATACCACTCTAATGGCACAAAGTGAAGAGCAGCTAAAAGGCCTCTTGATGAAGGTGAAAGAGGAGAGTGAAAAAGCTGCCCTAAAACTCACCATTCAGAAAACTTGAGATCATGGTATCTGGTCCCATCACTTTATGGGAAATACATGGGGAAATGGAAGTAGTGATAGATTTTATTCTCTTGGACTTAATTCACTGCAGATGGTGACTGCAGCCATGAAATTAAAAGACACTTGCTCCTTGGAAGGAAAGCTATGACAAACCTATACAGCATATTAAAAAGCAGAGACATCACTTTATCAACAAAGGTCTGTATAGTCAAAGCTCTTGTTTTCCTAGTAGTCATGCACAGATGTGAGAGTTGAACCATAAAGAAGGCTGAGCACCAAAGAATTGATTCTTTTGGATTGTGGTGCTGGAGAAGACTCTTGAGAATCCTGTGAATTTGCAAGGAGATCAAACCAGTCAATCCTAAAGGAAATCAATCCTGAATATTCATTGAAAGGACTGATGCTGAAGCTCGAATACTTTGGCCTTACGTGAAGAGCCGACTCATTAAAAAAGACCCTGATGCTGGGAAAGATTGAAGACAAAAGGAGAAGGGGGCAGCAGAGGATGACATGGTTAGACAGCATCACTGACTCAGTGGACATGAATTTGAGCAAACTCCAGGAGATAGTGGTAGACAGGGAAGCCTGGCATGCTGCAGTCTGAGGGGTCACAGAGTCAGACACAACTGAGTGACCGAACAAGAACAACAACAAAATCAGACTAGAGAAATGGCGCTGGCAGATTGTTAGAAAAGGGACAGACGGAGGAAGACCAGTTACTAACATGAGAGGAGGAGTGGGGAATGCCGAGCGTGAGAGCCAAGCAGCGGGGCTGGGAGTAGGGAGGTCAGACCCCAGGAAACCTTCCTGAGCAGAATCAGAGTTGGTGCCTGATTCTGTTTGTGGTGTGAGGGAGAGAAAAACCATCAAGAGTGACTCACAAGTTTTCCTTTGAGATCTGTCTTCCTTGTTTTATAAAGATCTGCAAATGTTGACGACTCTCCTTGATGGCAAGTTTCAGAACACAGCCTCAGCTCACGTGCCAGATCTCAGCAGCTCGAGCCCTGCCCTCCAGTAAACATTCCTCTTTCTTTGGCTGACATCTCGTTTCCTTTTTCTTAACTTCTGTTCTGAAACTGTTACAGCAGCTTTTGTACTTCAAGGAACTGAAGCCTGGTCCATATTATGTATGGAAACAAATACCGAGATAAGTACTCAGTAAACAATGACTGAAATAAATGAGGTCACGCTTCGCGGCTGACCTATAGGGTGATACTCGTGGCAGAGCGCTGGCCGGAAACCATGACTCCTGGGATTCCAGAGCGGCCTCTCTGTTTGTGCTAAAAAAACGTTTCATAGTGGAAGGGTGAAATGCAGAGTCCTGAAGAGTTTTCAGTAAAATGCAGCCTGGGATCCATCTCCACTAGGTTCGCTGCCCACGGTGGTCCTCATATCTGAACCCGAGCACAGCAGTGGCCACGGGCAGGTGACGTGAGCGGGCTGAGCTCAAAGGAGCAGGGCACACTCTCATTCCTTTCAGCTCTTGCTCCCCGGCCCCCGCCCCGGCCCCATACAGCTTGGTGGGGGCGTGCGTGTTCTGTGATTCCCGCAGGATCCCAGGCGTGCCCGGGGTTCCACTTGTTTCTCGTGGCTAATCCAGCTCCCAGCCTGGAGGCTCGGCGCTCACTGCATTAATCAGCCTTGCTGGAATGATCACATGGTCCTTAGATGCCTCCCCTGTTAGCTGCCGCTCGTCAGCAGCTGGCAGAGCTGGAGGCTGCAGGCCCCTGTCTGCAGAAAGCCTTTCACTTCAGAATATTGGGGGGTGTGCAAACCCCGCCTCTTTTTTCTGCACCTTTGCACCATCTGACTGACTAAATGGTGGTCCTCCAAACCAGAAAGGCCCCCAGACAGTCTGAGGAAATTGTCTCCGACTAGGTCATGTTTGCACTTGAAGAATTCAGGTATGTCCTGGGTTTTCTCCATCAGCCTGCCGCTGGGTTTTTGTTCTCGCTAGGTTTTTGCTGTGTAATGATAGCCCAGGCTCCGGCTGGTCCTCACAAAAGAAGGGTTCTTTCCCATGGTGGGGCTTCTCCCAGTCGTGGGGGTGGGCATGCGGAGGCGGTGCCGGTCCAGGGTGTCGACTGCAGGCACCCAGGCAGCGTGGTAATCGGTTTGATGGTGTGTGAAGGTGGTGAGGACCCCACCTTGCGCCTCATCCGAGCTGTGCTGGTGCTGGTGTGGAGTTCTGAATACCGACTAGGAACTGCTTATCCAGATGGAGCCTCTTGCTGCCTTTTGTTTTTCTTCCTTTGTCAAACTCCTGCAGCCTTACTGCTCTTTAAAAAAGCACTAATTGCAGCGGTGAAGGTGGAAACCCCGCAAGTGTGTGTGTCTGCTGGGTCGCGATTTGATCTTGGCTCTGATTTTGCTCGTTGTGGACGGTGGTCTCGTTGCGGCTGGGCAGTTTTCTGGCAAGCGCCCTCATGGTGTTTTGTGAACAGGCTCCTTCTTTGCTTTCGTAAGCTTTTCAGCTGCTATGATTATGAATGCTCCAAATTAGAGTCTTTTGTGAATCTTATTCCCTCTGTATCCTTCATCTCTCTTCTGGGAATCTGTCCCTGGTATGAATGTGGGAAGAGGGCTCCAGAAAAGAGAGTTTCTCAGAAATGAGGCTAAAGGAGGTGGGATGAGGGGGGTTCCCGGCTCGTTCTGCCGTGGGTCTCCAGCTCTTCAGAGCATATGGAGGATAGCGTGTCTGTGTGTAACCTCTGACAGCTTCTCATTTCTCAGATGGAATTTCTGTGTGTTTAGAACTGAACATAAATACCATATTGACAGGCAGAGAAGTGACTGTGTGGCAACCTTTTAGGCAGTTTTTGTTCCCTCCAAATGTAGCTGCAGTAGGCATTAAAATAAGAATAGAATTACCACCTCTCGTTGCTTGTAAGAGGAAACTGGAGACCTTTTCATCAAAATTGAGGGAGAAGATGAGAGATTCTTCAGCTTTCTATAAGGGAAAGCAGGGCTGCAGAGGTTGCTCCCACCCTTCCTGTAAACGTGGGGCTTTGCCTCCAGAAGTTACCCTTTGTTGAAGAGTGCGTCTTGGCATCATTCCTGATGGGCAGGTTTGTGCAGGTTTCCATGTGGCAACCTGCTCTGATGACGTGAAGTTACACCGTGACCAGAACTCCTGCTCGTGGTGGCTCTGTCAGGTGACCAACGGGAATTTGTTTAATGCCTGGCAGGTAAGAGTTGACAGGCCATTGGGAATGAGTCAGGGGTCACAGGTTCTGCTCCAGGTTTCCTGACCCTTGTGAGAATCAGCAAGAGCATCGTAAATTGTAGAAAGTAGCGCAAGGCTGAGGTTCATGTTTTATGGCTAGCACTTGTTCGAGACGGAGTAAGCCTTGGCTTCGGCCTTGAGCAGATGTGGAGCCTTTCCTTGCCTTTCGGAGTGAGAACAGAGGGATGGGGAGACCCACTTCCACTGCGGTGGTACCTGGTCCTGGAGCGGGTCTGACGAGTTGGGAGGCCTCCAGTTCAAGGACACCGCTCTGCTGAGCTGAGGAGTGGGAAGATGGAGCAAAAGAGGGAGGTTTGTAGCCCTGCTTCAAGCTTCGGCTTCAGCCAGCCCTGAAGAGTTTTGCTGAGCATGGTTGCATTTTGTGACAGCTGCATGGGGCTAGACAGATGGCTTTCTTTTGTAGTCAGGGGACTTGTGTGAGGTCCAGGGCATTGTGGGGCTCGGGGCTCAAGAGGAGCTCACTTATCTTTTTAGTTTAGGTCAGCTTGGTTCTCACGGAGAAGGCAATGGCACGCCACTCCACTATGCTTGCTTGGAAAATCCCATGGATGGAGGAGCCTGGTGGGCTGCAGTCCATGGGATCGCGAAGTTGGACACGACTGAGCAACTTCACTTTTACTTTTCACTCTCATGCCTTGGAGAAGGAAATGGCAACCCACTCCGGTGTTCTTGCCTGGAGAATCCTAGGGACAGAAGAGCCTGGTAGGCTGCCATCTCTGGGGTCGCACAGAGTCGTACACGACTGAAGTGACTTAGCAGCAGCAGCAGCTTGGTTCTCAATATGTAGCACGCAGCAGATTCACCCAGAGGGCTCACAAAAACCCACCCCCAGAGTTTTAGATCCCGTAGGTCTAGGGTGGGGCCTGAGGACTTGTGTGTATCCAATAAGTTCTCAGGTTTTCTGGAGACCAGACTTTGAGAACCACTGGCTTAGGGAAAGCAGACAGACTGTCATTGAGATGGGAAGTCAGAGGTACAGCTGGAATCAGAAACAGCAGTTCAGGTACAGGCAGGTGGGCGGGGTGGGGTGGGGATGGGGGCAGTCGTGGGGAGGTCACACTAGGGCCGTGCGATCTCAGCTGCCCTCCTCCTGGGGAGGCCTGAGAACCGTGGAAAGGAACGCTGGGCTGAGCACCCATGAAGCTTGGTTCCTGATGCTGGTGCTGCCGTGGACTGCTTCGTGAGGGTAAAAGGAGGAGGGGACCGTGGGGGCGCCGTCAGGTCACCTGCGGACACAGCCCTCCATAGAGAGTGCCAAGGCCACGTTTGTTTGAGCAGGAAGTCTGGTTGACAGATGCCTTTCCCTGCTGGACTGTGAGTTAATCCAGTCTGTCAATCCAGGTGCTTTTAACTTTGATTCCTTAGGGCCTAAAGCTACTGGAGAAACAGTAAGGCCTTAGTAAGTGGTGGACAGAGTAATTTTCAGGAGGACTTAAGACAGATGAAAAAGCAAGCAAGCCCTCTGGCTCGCTCAGTGCCAGCCTGGCATGCCCGTTGGGTGCCTGCTGGTGCTGGTTCAGAAGAGCATGTCGAAAAGTGGACATCTGACCTCCTGAGAAAAATGAGAAGTATCCTCAGCACACCCCCAGTGATGGAGCACTAGAGAACTCTGACCTTGTTTCATAAGGAGTCTCTGTGATAACCTCACTCTAGACCGTGGTGACAGTGGTCAGGACTCCCCAGGTCCGGGGTGCAAGCCTGGAGGGCTGCAGGGACATGGAGACGTGAGGCTGGGCCAGCATTTCCCTGCTGCTTAGGGGCTTTCCCTGGCTTTCCCTGACTGCAAGACCATGTTGTCCTCACACCGGGCCAGCCGCTCTACCTGGCTGTGCTGGGAGGCACACTGAGTTTTTGCTTTAAAGAAAAAAAAAAACAAACCTTCGTAGGTGAGACATGTACTGAAATAATAGTTTAAGCCAGCATTTACCTGTCCCTGCACCCTGCAGAGACTGTCCTCTGAGCCCCTCTGGAGATGGGTTTGTAGAACACAATCTGGTTTCCTTCCATCCCTAGATCCTGAGCAGGGACCGCCTGCCCTTACCGACCCCAGAAGAAAGAGGCTGAAATGTGACTTTCAGCTTCATGGTCCCCCAAATGAGAATGGAACCCAAATCAGAAGCGCCTGTTTCTCAGAATCCCTGCTCCTTGTGGTTTATTTCCAATACCAGCTTCAGGATTTATAATCCAGAGTTGGAATGTGTCAATCACGTAAAAATGGGAAGTTACTATTTTGGGTCTGTTGTGTCTTATTTTTTAAATAAAACATTATTGTGGAAGGATGGGATTCCAACTCAGACTCGTTCTTTGATAATTCAAATTTATATCTAGTCTTAGGAAGTGTTACAACTTTTCTTGCCCTTTCCCTGGAATATTGAAATGAATTTAAATGAGTGGTATCAGGGACGCCGTGAAGTTCACGAACCAAGAAGACGGCCCGGTGTCCAGAGCCCAAGCCAGCTTAGTGCCTCTCTTTTCCCAGGGTCCTGTAATCTCTTGAAAAAACAGATATTTGGGTACAGCGACTTTCACACTGTTGCCGTGTTCAGTCACTAAGTCACGTCCAGCTCTGCAGGCCCATGGACTGTAGCACGCCAGGCTTCCCCGTCCTTCACTGTCTACTGGAGTTTGTTCAAACTCATGTCCATTGAGTCGATGCTGGGCAGGGGGCGGGGAGTGGAGAAACTAGATCATTTCATACCCACTGTGCATCAGACACCACTAGCTGCTTTGCCCCTCGTAACTTGAACCCGAGTATCACTTTATGGAGACACAGACAGTCCCAAACACATACCTCCAACCCAGAAACAGTGTTTGCTAAGTGAATGAAGGAAATGGGCACAGCAGCTCCGAGAGGCCACCTGAAGTCACCCAGCTGTGAGGTCTGCTCAGCTTCACTTCAGTCCTCCTTTCTCAGATACCCTGTGCCGAGAACGCCGTCCTGCAACTTGACCTCGTGTCTCCCAGCCAGCACAGCCTTTCCGAGTCTCTCCTCTGGGCCCAGAGCCCGCGGTAGCTCCAGGCACTCGGCTCACCTCCCCAGGTGTGGGGAGGGTGGGGAACAGAAGAGGAGCAGAGGGTCGCTCGGAGGGCAGGACCGACTGACCCTCAACCCGACCTCCCAGCTCCCATGGCTCCTCACTGCTCCTTACCTGTCTGTGTGGTACTTGCTGCTGCTGCTGCTGCTAAGTCACTTCAGTCGTGTCCGACTTTGTGCGACCCCATAAATGGCAACCCACCAGGCTCTGCTGTCCCTGGGATTCTCCAGGCAAGAGCACTGGAGTGGGTGCCATCGCCTTCTCCAGTGCATGAAAGTGAAAAGTCAAAGTGAAGTCACTGAGTCGTGTGCAACTCTCAGCGACCCTGTGAACTGCAGCCCACCAGGCTCCTCTGTCCATGGGATTTTCCAGGCGAGAGCACTGGAGTGGGCGCCACTGCCTTCTCCAGAGTGGTCCTTAGTGCAGTGTAATTGTGTAACAGTTCCTTTCCCGCCTCTCTCCCCTACTAAAGTGTGCGCTGTCTGAGGCCAGGAGGCATATCTTAATACAGCACCACCAGCTGTCAGCCTGGAATCAGCTCTCGTGTGAATCAGGCTTGTGTGTGTTCAGGTGCTGTTCATGTCCGACTCTTTGTGACCGCATGGTCTGTCGCCCGCCAGGCTCCTCTGTCCATGGGGATTCTCCAGGTGAGAATACTGGAGCGGGTTGCCATTTCCTTCTCTAGGGGATCTTCCCAACCCAGGGATTGAACCTGTGTCTCCTGCATTGGCAGGCGGATTCTTTACCACTGAGCCACCCGGGAGGCCCCAGTACTTATATTAGAGTAACTTTAACTGAATTAAGTCATAGTCTCTAACTGGGGGAGGCGGGCTGTCCAACTCCCCAGGGCCTCCTAGCGCACAGGCCCCTAGTAGGGGGCGGTGGGGGCACGTGGTTGGAGGATGTGGGTGGACAGTGAGGGCGGAGGGAGGGGAAAGTAGAGCAGCAGAGATGAAAAGAGACGAGTCTCACTGACTTGACAGTCTCACCTGGTGCTGGTCTGACTAGCCACAAGCAAAAGTTATTTTGGGAGACAAATAATTTAGCTGTAGAATGGCAACACAGATATATGTAAAAATGCCAGCCTATCCTCCATTGTTAAATAAATGTCACAGCTGCTGAGTTTCACTCAAAGAGAAGCGGTATTGTGGAACCAGACTCCAGTCCAGTCCAGTGTGGATGTAAAGGCCGAGACCTTGCGGAAGTCACTCCATCTCATCTCTTAGCTACCTCACAGAGAAGAAGAGGGCTGTTTTGAGGATAACCTACTGGAAAGCAGTGTGTAAATTATGAAACGCTGCGATAAATGTTTGTACTTGAAAGTTACCTGGTTAAGGTGCTGCTTTGTTAAACAGTTTCCATCCCCCATTTCTCTTTGCTTAGCATTGTGGTCTCTTATATGGAAAATGACAAAATAAAACTGAACTAGGGAAAAGGTTTAACTGCACTCATTACCCAGAGGAAGGAGCCCTAGAACAGGAGACCACCTTGGGTCTGTGTGACTCTTGCTAGTTACTTAGGATATTGCAAAAGAGGCTCCAGCTATGTAGGTTCAGAGACCTGTGTGGTGCCTTGTTGGAGGCGGGAGGGCCTTTTTGCTGTTAGGATAACCGTTCACCCAACAAACCACTTGCTGAGCATCAGTTGTTGTTGTTGTTGAGTCACTCGGTCGTGTCCGACTCTTTGTGACCCCATGGACTGCAGCACACCAGGCTTCCTTGTCCTTCACTCTCTCCCACAGCTTGCTCAAACTCATGTCCATTGAGTTAGTGATGCCCTCCAACCACCTCATCCTCTGTTGTCCCCTTCTCCTCCCACCTTCAATCTTTCCCAGCATCAGGGTCTAGTCTAATGAATTGGCTCTTCACATCAGGTGGCCAAATATTGGAGCTTCCACGTCAGTCCTTCCAATAAGTATTCAGGACTGGTTTCCTTAAGGATTGACTGGTTTGATCTCCTTGCAGTCCAGGGGACTCCCAAGAGTAATCTCCAACACCACAGTTCAAAAGCATCAGTTGTTCGACACTCAGCCTTCTTTATGGTCAGCTCTCACATCCATACGTGACCACTGGGAAAACCATAGCTTTGACTAGATCTTTGTTGGTAAGGTAATGTCTCTGCTTTTTAATATACTGTCTAGATTGGTCATAGCTTTTCTTCCAAGGAGCAAGCGTCTTCTAATTTCACAGCTGCAGTCACCATCTGCAATGATTTTGGAGCCCAAGGAAATAAAGTCTCACTGTTTCCGTTGTTTTCCCATCTATTTGCCATGAAGTGATGGGACCAGATGCCATGATCTTAATGTTTTGAATGTTGAGTTTTGAGGCAGTTTTTTCACTCTCCTCTTTCACCTTCATCAAGAGGCTCTTCAGTTCCTCTTCGCTTTCTCCCATTGGTGTCATCTGTGTATCTGAGGTTATTGAGTAGAAGATGCAAGTCTGTGTCATCCTGAGTCCTGGGAACGTGCTGAACCAACACCAAAAGCATGGGGTGAGGGTAGCCAAAGACAAAATGAACCCAGGGAGAGCAGGAGAGATTCCAGACGGCTCCAGATAGGGCGCTGCGGGCCGGGAGGAGGGCGAGGCGAGGCTTGGCCGCGGCGAACACCAGGGAGTCTTGCAGGCGGAGGCATCTCTCGGAGCACGTCTTAGAGCAGCTTTGGGTTTGGAGGGCAGGTGGCGGAAGGAAAGGAGGGGCTGCTGGCAGCCGTGCTGGAGCTGAGGCCCGGGAGCCGGGGCGGTGCGCTCTTAGCTCAGTGGTGGCTGATGAAACCTGTGGGGTAGGCTTTTCCTCATTCTTTTCAGGGTAACCCAGTCTGGTTGTCTTTCTCTCGTGATGGTCGCTTCTCTCTGCCCTGAGAAGTGCCCTGGGCCACTGCTTTGCCAGGTAAACCCTTCTCGCCTTGAGGGAGTGTGTGTCTTGTTTGTGGAGGCCGCGCGTTTTGCAGTGCTGGCTTGTCACTTTGCACAAGTTACTTCAGTTCTTCTGGCTTTACTTTGCCAGTCTCTAAGATGGGGGTATTACCTACCTCCTAGAGTGGCTGTGTTGATTAAACGAGATTATTTATATAAAGCGTTTGGCAGGGTTTCTGGCACTTAGTGGGCTTCCCAGGTGGCACTGGTGGTATAGAACCCACCTGCCAGTGCAGGAGATGCAAGAAACTCAGATTCAGTCTCTGGGTCGGGAAGATCCCTTGGAGGAGGGCATGGCAGCCCACTCCAGTATTCTTGCCTGGAGAATCCCATGGACAGAGGAGCCTGGCAGGCTACAGTCCACGGGGTCACAAAGAGGCGGACATGGCTGAAGCAACTTAGCACACACGCACGCTGGCACTTAGTAGATCTTCAATAAATTCATTCCTTCAACTTACCTTAAGCAGCAGAGCATTTAACTCAGACCCTCGTCCTGGATGAGAAATCACGTAGGAGCCAGGAAAGAGGCCTGACCCCACTGAGGACGAGGAGCTCCTCTCATGCCCCCGTCTCCTTGGCATTCAGACTCAGAGTGCCAGCAGTCAGTCCTTGGACGATAGTCCTGTCTGCTGCCGAAATGCTTATGGCACAGTGAACCGACCGTGATGTGACTGATCAGCTGAGAGCCTGGATCCTGGCTTGGTTGACGCACAGATTCAGTGGGCTGAGAGATTGATTACGCTCCCTGCAGTTGACATGCTGGGCCTGCGTGCTCCCTGACTGAGTATAGCAACGCAGCCAGACCCCACCGCCCGTGTCAGTGCTGCACCAGGGCCCGCCGACTCATCCCCAGCCCGGGACTCCGTGATGGACGTTCCTCCAGGTCACGCCGCTGCATCCGCCGAGACTGACACACGCAGTGGCTGTCTGCTGAGCTGACACGGACAGGTTCAGGGTGTGAGCTCCCTTCTAGGGGAGGGCAGAGGGAGTTAATGGGTGGGAACTTGGTGGAGGGGCAGAGGTGGATGTGATGGGGTCCATCCCGGGGTAGTTCTGTTGGGCATCAAAAGCCACTGGAGACTTCAAGTTGGGGGTCCTCCGTAACAGTCCCTTCCTGGGAGGGCCCACCGAAATTGAAACAGAGCCCAGGTCGGTTCTCACACCCAGCAAGTCCAGGTGCTCAGAAGTGGAGCTCAAGCACAAGCCCACCAGTGCACCTCAACCCTAACTGAGTTTGGGGAGAGCCTGAACCTCGGGAACCTGCAGACCCTACATCTTGGTGACACTGTGTTGCCTTAGATACGCCGTTTAACTTCACTGGGATGTAGTTTGTCCACCTGGAAAATAGAAATGGTTCAGAAAGAACAAGATTACGGCCATGCAGGAGCTTGGGGAAATCAGGAGCCCTGGATAATTACAGGTGCTGTTAACATGTGCTTTCAGGTTCGCCTGGCGCCTCCGGCTACAGATTGAACCACATGTCTTGAGTGTGCGTGGCTCATACAGACACAACCCTGAGTCTGGAACTGACCTCCTGCTGATTTGTGGGCTGTGTGGGGTTTGGTAACTGGTCATGTGGCTGTCAGGAGGTCATCCCAGACCCAGTTAGAGGTGAGAGGAAGTGTTTTCAGTCCAGTCCCGTCAGCTCAGGGCCTGCCATATGCCAGGATTGATCTCGCCCTGTGTCTTTGTGACTAGCCCAGCCTCCATCTTCATCAGCACGAGGGCTGGAAGAGAGCAGAGACAGGCGTGTTTATTTGTGGAGGTCCAGGAGGAAACCGGAAACTGGGAGCGCTTCCAGCTCCGAGAGCACCCCTGGGCTGCCTGGAGCACAGGCTCAAAGGAAAAAGAGCCTGGAGCGGAAGGTGGGTGTCCCTCCAGACCCCACTCCCGCTGTTCAAAGCTGTGTCCTTCCTGTTGCCCTTTGTGCGAACCTGCCTGCAGTGCAGGAGACCCTGCGGGTTCGATCTCTGGGTGGGGAAGATCCCTTGGAGAAGAGAGAGACGAGTAAAACTGTGTGGTTGGATATACAGGACACCAAGCTGACTGTACGCTTTAAAGGCGTGTTTGGGCTCAGGGGTGAAATTTTCCTAGAGAGAGGGTGCTTTCACAGTCAAATGAACCTTGGAGCCAGAGTGAAGACTGTGTTTTCCTTATCCACCAACTTACTGAGTAGCGAGAGCAGTAGAGTCCTGAAGTGGACGGAGGCAGATCTGCTGTGCTGCTCTTGATAAAACTGTGTGTTTTCCTCGTCTTTGTTGGGGCGTTACGATAATCAGGTCCCTGTTGTGAATGAAGCTCACTCTGCCTGGCAGAAAAATGTGAACACAGCCTTGCCTCGCAGAAAGGTGGGCGATCCAAGGAACACGGCCTGGTGTTTGGGGGCCGGTCCTTTACCGAGAACTCCGCCCACAGCCAGTCCAGCTCGTTCTGCAGCTGCAGCCCTCTGTGGCCTGACTGCGTGCGCTCCCTTAACCCTGGACTCCCAGGAGTCTTCCCTCTGCTCCTGAAACGGGTTTAGTCACAGATCTGCATGTTCTGCTCTGCTTCCCCGTCTCTGAACTGAAACTGCAGAGCGTGTTTTGGGACTTAGGAGAGTGTTGTAGGTTCTTCTGGCTCCGCACAGCGAGAATTTGGCGAGAGGCAGGGTGACAGGTAAGGAAAGGGTTTATTAGTGAGTGGAGGACACTTGTGTGAGAGAGAAGCAGGCGGGCCAGGGAGCACTGCCCAGAACTTCGTGAGCCATGGGTTTATCATCACAGGAAAAGTGGGGCGGGGGAGAGGACCCTCACTCTTGGGTAGACCTCACACTTCCACCGTCAGCTCCTCCTCCTCGTCGGGCAAGGAATGTTCTTGTCCCCAGATGGCAAGACTGGACTGCGGTGGCGTGTGGGTGTGCGCGCAGTGAGAAGCACGCACACCGGAGGGTGGCGCCCACCTCGGGTTTCGGTGGAATGCCACCCCCTCCTTATGGTTTTTCTTTCTCCTGTGTGCCGAGGAGCATATCCCAGGAATCGTTAACTCCCTGACCCCTCCCGGGGAAGGAGCTGCGTCTCATTCCGTCAGTTATTTCCTGTTTAGGGCTCATCTCAATATTCTGTTGCATGGTTTTGTTGCTGAGCGAGCCTGCTTGCTTTGACGGGTGAGCAAACTTGCTTTGTTGAGTGATTATTAACACCGGGTCTCCCATACCTTTTTCTTTACTTAGGATTCCCTAGTGGGATTAACTGTTTAATCACCCTCTCTGTCCCTTTACTGCGTCCCTGTCAGAACCATTGTTTTCTTCCTATGAAACCCTTCCAAACCCAGCACTGCACACACTTCCTTTAGAGCCTTTTCTGACCACTGTGGCAGAAACACATTTTCCCTTTTTGACGAAACTCCCATGCGGCACTCAGGCTGTCAAGCACCCAGTCAAATAGCTCGTGCTTCTCATTCTCAGCTTCCTGACTTGGTTGAGGATACTTGAAGGCAGAGCAGTATCTTCTTCGTTCCATCTGTCACACTTGAGCAGAGTGGATGCAGCCCAGCTTCTCAGCACTTTTTATTTACTCATTTTTATTACTTATTTCAAACCTCCTGCCATATGCCAGTCATTGTTATAGGCTGAGAAGGGGAAGTGGCAGGAAAAAGGCCAATTTGCTGCCTTTTTGACGTCTGTTTACTTCTGAGCATGAAGGCAAGATTGAAATTTCGAGAGAGGTCCTGAATCTGGGGAGCAGGCCCTCTTGTGCCCGGGGAGATCAGGAGAAAGGCCTGAAAGGACCAGGTGGTAGATTTTCGAATCTGTAGGGAGTTAAAAGGGTTAAAAAATGCATGTGAAATTTAAAGAGTCTTTATATATTTTAATGAAAATATTCTGATTCTTCTGGATTCAAATGCAAACAAGATAACACGTGTGCAATTGTACCCACTATATTCCAGGCACTTTTGTTATCATCTCTAATTTTCCCAGCAATCCTCAAAGCTCAGCATTATATCTACTATTTTATCTAAGGGGCACCTAAGTTTCAGAGAGGTTAGATCCCTTTCTCACACATCTGCCTAATTGGTAAAGCTGAAAATCTGACCTATGTCTTCTAATTAAAACGTCAATGCTTGTTTTTATCATTCTGCCCCTAATTTTGTGAAACAGAGTCTGTGAGGTGTTCTGGCTCCATGTGCTTTACGTAATGTTTCGTTGGTAACTGACTGTATCGCACTGTTGAGCCCTGACTGTGGTCAGTGACAGCCTGCTGAGAACTTCATTCGCCTGAATACGTGCAGTACTTTACTCATCAGAGTCCTGTGAGGGGGCTGCTGGCATTGTCCTGTCTGTTCCGCAGCTTGTCCAGCTTCACACGAGCTGGCACTTGAACCCGCGCCGTCTGACTCTGGGACCTGTGCCTTTACTGTCTTAGTCATACGAGGGGCTTTGTGGCTGAAGAGAGTTCTGTGGTCACTTGGTTGAGAAAAAGCGCACAACCCACCCACCCCCCGCCCCGCCCCTGCAGAGTATCATGAAAGCTCTGATGCGTCCTGCAGGGGCAGCTATTACATGTGTGAGTTTTGCCCCTGAGTTTCCCATGTATGTTTGATGAAGGGATTTGTGCTGCTTAACATTTGCATGCATGCTAAGTCGCTTCAGTCATGCCTGACTCTTTGCGACCCCATGGACTGTAGCCCACCAGGCTCCTCCGTCCATAGCATTCTCCAGGCAAGAATACTGGAGTGGGTTGCCATTTCCTCCTCCAAGGGACTCTTCCCCACCCTGGGATTGAACCCGAGTATTTCTGCATCTCCCGCACTGTCAGGCAGGTTCCCCACTAATAGCACCTAACACTAAATTTTTAGTTCAAACTCTGGAAAAATTCTGCTGTACAGGAAGGAGAATCTGAGCCTGGGAATTAGAAGAGGGAGGAAAGAGAATTGTTCAGTCACTAAGTCATGTCCTACTCTTTGCAAACCCATGGATTGCAGTATGCCAGGAGAAGAGAATATTCAGGGGGAAGTACATAAATGGAGGAAGATAATAAGGCCTGAGATTTGAAGTCTCATTTAGGTATGAGTTCAGGCCTCTGCTCTTACTGGCTGTGTATTGTAATTTGGGGGGCAAATCATTTTTTATTCTTTTTGGGTCTCACTTGCCTTACCTGTAAAATATTATTGTGAGGAAAAGTGTGATTGTATATGCAAAAATGCTTTGTTAACAGTAAAACTCATGTAAGTTTTTTTTCTTTTTTCAGTTGGTGTTTACCAAGTTCATTTCCACTCTAGTACCCAACACAACGTCTACCAGCTATTCGAAGATCAGTTAACAGTTGTTGGATGAATGAGTGGCTTTCATCTTTTAGGTCTCAGGGTTCTGTAGCTGGTATGTTACAACTGAGAAATGTTTTACAATGAGGCTTTGCTTCTTGGATTTTCTTTCTAAATTGTGTTTTGTGTGTGTTAAAGATGTTTATTTATCTGGCTGCATTGGGTATCGGAGCACATGGGATCTTTACTTGTGGCTCATGGATTCTGGTGTGGTGTGTGGGCTCAGTCGTTGTGGCGGGTGGGCTTGATTGTTGCCGCATGCGGGATCTTAGTTCCCCGACCAGGGATCGAACCCGTGTCCTCTGCCTTAGAAGGCAGATTCTTAACCACTGGACCAGCAGGGATGTCCCCCTAAATTGTATTTTTGCTAGGTTTTCTGTTTTTGGAATTTAATGAAGTCACCCAAGTGGAAAATCAAGACTCACTCACTTTGTTGTATTCCAATTTGGACTGCTGAGGCAGTTTATTTTGTGTTTTTCTGATATGTCCCTGGCAACTAGAAATTTTTGGACAGTTCCAAAACGGTAAATTGCATTCAACAGTGTGCATGTGGTGGCTTTTTTTTTTTTTTCTTTAATAGCACTGCTGAGTCTCAGATGTGCCCACCCATCTGTGGTTTATTTTTTAAGGAATTTCTAATATATCACCCTCTCGATGTAATTACTCTTGATGTTTCCGTGCTAAAGTCTAGCTGTTTTAAAGGACTGTCAGGAGAAGACACTTGCTGCACTTCTGCGCACCAGTGCAGGTGGGGGAGTGCTGCCGAATCAGAGCGCTCTTTGGCAACTTCAGATAAGTCGCTTGTGGTTTCTTCTGTTTTTATTCAGTCACCAAGTTGTGTGCAGCTCTTTGCTACTCCATGGATTGCAGCACACCAGGCTCTCTTGACTTTGTGCTTTTGCTTTCCAATCCCCTGTGATGAGAAGGACTTTTCTTTTTAATATTTACTTTTTAAAAAATTTGGCTGCACTGGATCTTAGTTGCAGCATGTGCGATCTAGTTCCCCGACCAGGGGTTGAACCTGGGCCCCCTGCATTGGGAGCACAGGATCTTAGCCACTGGACCCCCAGGGAAGTCGGAAAAGGACATCTTTTTTTGATGTTAGTTCTAGAAGGTCTTGTAGGTCTTCATAGAACCATTCGGTCTCCTCTTTGATATTAGTGGTTGTGGCATAGACTTGGATTACTGTGATGTTAAATGGTTTGCCTTGGAAATGAACTGGGATCATTCAGTCATTTTTGAGATTGCACCCAAGTACTGCATTTTGTTGACTATGAGAGCTACTCCGTTTCTTCTAAGGGATTCTTGCTCATAGTAGGGGGTATAATGGTCATCTGAATGAAATTTGCCCTTTCCTGTCCATTTAGTTCACTGATTTCTAAGATGTCAATGTCTTGCCATCTCCTGCTTGACCACTTCCAATTTACCTTGATTCGTGGACCTAACATTCCAGGTTCCTAGGCAATGTTATTTACAGCATTGGCTTTACTTTCACCCCCCAGACACATCCACAGCTGAGTGTCATTTCCACTTTTGGCCCAGCCTTTCATTCTTTCTGGAGCTATTTCTCTGCTCTTCCCCAGTAACATATTGGATACTTTCTGACCTGGAGGCCTCATCTTCTGACGTCATATTTTTCTGCCTTTTCATACTGTTCACGGGGTTCTTGAGGCAAGAATACCGGAATGGATTGCCATTCCCTCCTCCAGTGGGTCACGTTCTGTCAGAACTCTCCGCTAGGACCCATCCCTTTTGAGTGGCCCTGCGTGGCGTGGCTCATGGCTTCTTTGAGTTACGCAAGCCTCTTCGCTGTAACAGGTCTGTGGTCCATGAAGGGGAGTTGTGTTTCAGCACCTGGCCAGAGAGACAGGGATGAGCTTAAGGGTATTTCAGTGGGTCTGATGTGGCACAAAGATCGAGGGTCTGGGTGTTTTTGTTTGATTATTTTTGGCTGTGCTGGGTCTTTGTTGCTGTGCATGGGCTCTCTAGTTGCGGCTGGCGGGGGCTGTTCTTGGCAGCGCATGGCCTTCTCATTGCAGTGGCTTCCCTTGTCGCGGAGCACGGCCTCTGGAGCTCAGGCTCAGGAGTTGTGACTTATGGGCCTAGTTGCTCCGCAGCTTGTGGAGTTTTTCCGGACCAGCGATCAAACCCATGGCCCCTGCCTTAGCAAGTGGATTCCCATCAACTGCTCCACCGGGGAAGTTCAAGGAGATTTTTTTTAAAGAGAGACAACCAAATTACATTTTAGCACACCTGTTTGCTTCCCGGACTAGCGCTGTTATTCTCAAGAGAGGCTGTGTTGTACACACCAGCCGTTTCTGGAGAGGGGGGTTAGGTAGAGGCGAACCAGCAGTCTGCCCCCAGTCACCTGACCTGGTCATGCAGTTTGTGTGGGCCAGCCATGACCCAGCCCCCTGCCTTGGTGATTGGCTCAGGTGCAGGGTGACATCTGAGTCCTCCCTGGGACCCCTGCTGGGCTAGAGCTGTTAGGAAAGGTGCCGTCATGTCGGGATCAAGAAAGCCTCAAGTCATTGTAGCCCTCTTTCCCACCGTGTGGGTAAAGACCGTCTGAAAATGAAGCCAGAGAGGGTGGTAGGGTTCAGCAAAGGCCAAAGAAATGGAATTCTCCTGGCATCGTTGAGCCTGTGTGTCCTGCGTGCCGTCCTGCTTAATCCAGACTTAGCTCAGTGCCTTATCTTTTTTGTACTGTATGAACTAATTGCATTTTTCCCCATTAGTGTCTGTCACTTACAACCTAAAGAATCCCAAATAATTCAAAACCATGCAAGACAAATAAAAACAGAGTAAAACCTGTACCGTTTTTACCTCCAGAGGAGATGAGTGCCCCGGTAATCTTCTGAACTGTCAGACCACGTCCACTGGATTGTATCCATCAGGCTTCCAACAGAGGATTGTGGTCTGGGACACTTGTGGACTGAATTGTGTCCCCCTAAATTTGTGGGTCGAAGCTCTCAGCCCCATTGTGACTGTATTTGGAGATGGGGCCTTTAAGGAGGTACTGAAGGTCAAACCGGTCGTAAGGCTGGAGGCTTCGTCCGCTGGGACTTGTTCCTTTAAGAATAGCAGAAAAAGAAAAAAAAGAATAGCAGAGTCTCCAGGAGACCTCTGGCACAGAGGAAGGCTGTGTGAGGCGCAGGGAGGAGCGGCGTCCACAGTCCAGGGGAGAGGCCCCGTGAGGAAGCCGCCTGCCCACACCTCGAGCTGGACTCCGGCCTCCTCCTCCTACGAGGAAGGGCGTTGCGACTGCTGGGACACCCAGTCCGTGGTATTTCATTACGGCCGCCCAAGCAGACACATTTAAAACAGAGAATAGGATGCTCAGGCAACTCAGGATGTCGTCTGAAGACAGTCTGTGAAGGGCTTGGGGGGTACTTTCAGAAGAAGAAAGGGCACCTTTAGAACTGAAAAAGCTCTTGAGTTCTCCTCTGGCTCATCGCACTACGAGCCACTTTTTTGGACCCAGTATTTAAATACTTTTCTTTTTCGACAGGGTCCCTTGAGGCGTTTCCAGCGGGAAAGGGAAGTAATATTTACTGAACACCCTCTGTGTCTCTGGCAATTTATAGTTATTATATCCTCGTTTATCATTCAGAGCTAGACCATAGGATACAGATGGGACAGCTTCTGTAAATTCTGCTACTAAGTGCCAAGAGCTCTATTTTAATACATTATTTAATTAACACCACACTCAGCAAGTAAGGAATTACCTCCCTCTTACGGACGAGGAAACCAAGCGGGGAAGGGCCTGAACTTGGGCATGATCGCCAGGGTAGCTCTCAGCAGAGCCCGGTCTAGGACTCAAGTCTGATGACTCCTATTCTGTTGCCTTTCTCCCTGTGCCCTGTAAGGACGGGAAGTGCAGACCTGGGAAGGCTGAGGACCCGAGGCCAGAAGAGGCAGAACAAAGCCAGACCCGTCCTACACGCAGGGTGAAGGCACTTCCCTCGAATGTACTCCCTCGCAAGAAGTTAACCCTTTCTATGGATCTTCCCACTCTTTTTGCTCTGACATTTTCCTACCTACGCCCAAATTTATACATCAGTCAGTCAGACCTTCCCTGGAGTTAGAGACCAAGAGGAAAGGCTTCCCCGGTTAACTCTTTGTTGGCCTCATGTTTAATTCTCATTTGGTCCATGAGTAGCTCCGTTCATCAAAGTCACTCAACTGTCTTGTGCCTCAGTTTCTTCTGTTTTCAGATGGCAAAGTGAGCATGAAGAGCTGATGAATACGTAAAGTCTCACACTAAAAAGTCATGGTATCATTATTACGTTCATAATGTAGGAATATATAATGTATAGTCGTATATGTTTTGTCTTTGAATATGAATATGACTATTATTGGCAATAATGGTCCACCTTCTGTTGTCCCCTTTAATTCCAAGACCTTCAGGAACACAGTATTAATTAAAGGAGGAAGTGGTGTTTAGCAGCATGGAGAGGATGCATCTGAAAAGCTACGAGAACTCCTGGGTGTGAGACTGAGCTCTAGCAAGCCGTGAGATGTGGGCAAGTCCCTCACGCAGGCTTTGAATGCCCTCCTTCAATGTGGTGATGGATAACCTCCCACATCTGCCTCACAGGACAGCTTCCTTAATTGGAGGCGTGATGTTTGTGCCTTCATTACGGTGCGGGGAAAGGAGGGGGAGTAGAGCGCGCCGTGTGCCATGGCCTGGCTTCAGGGCGACTTGCCACCTGCTAGTGGCCTTGAGCCACTCCTGGCTTCAGTTCACTCCTATCTAAAGTGGAAAGAATAATAATAGATGTGAAGAGTCCAGTGTGCTGTAGGTGCTCAGTAAATGTCTTTAGAGAGAGAGTGTTATTAGACGTATACCCTGGATATGACATTTTCAATATCACCAAATGGCTTGCACCATGGATTTGGACCCGATGGATAAATTTGTCTTAGTGTATTTTTCCAGATACTCTTTGGCGAACAGTTTTTTATTTTTGTGAAAATGCTGATGTCTGTCTTAGAAAACTCTCTCTGAAAGTTTTGCTTTTGATTTGCAGAGAGTAGAACATTTCTAAGGCGGGAATTAATTACCCGAGCACAGACAGAGTGAATCGAATCAGAGACTAGTGGATAGTGGTGCCGTGTCCTCTCGAGCAGCCCTCACGGACGGAAATAGAACCCAAGCTGCAAGTGGGAGCCATGTGCAGCATTTTAAATATTCAATCGCCCTGTTAAGTAAAAGGAACAGATAAAATTAATTTCAACAATCTCTTTATCTAAAAGTACTGCATCTAAAATATTATAATTGCAACACGTAATCAGCAGAGAAACTATTGATGAGCTATTATTGGATGACTTTTGGTTCTAAGTCTTTGAGGTCTGGTGTGTCTTTTACACTAGTATCGCTCCTCAGACCAGCCCGTTTCTGCTGCTCCTGGTCACACGTGCCTCAAGGCATGGCTTTGGACCCTGCAGCTCCTGAGTCCCCCTGAACTGAGAAGGAAAAGTAACTCAGACCTCTGTTACATTATTGCCTTTAGCAAATGGACTCGAAATTGCTGGGCCAAATAGAATCTCCAGATTTGTGCAGTATTCCTTGCTCTGTATTGGGTTTCGCTGCTTTTGGAGGTTTCCAAACACTTCGTGAATTGCTTCTGATTTCTCTGTTCCTGACAAGAGCACCACGGAGACTCTGCCTCTTTAACCCCCATGTCTGTGGGCAGCGGCCCCCGAGCAGGAGTACACCGTGACAGGGCTTCAGCAGCAGCCCCCGAGCTCGAGGCAGCCCCTGTGCTTTCTGTTGGGGGAGTGGGGATGCTCTTTTTGGTGACTTGGAGCCCTTTTGAAAAATTAATGGAAATTATTGCTATAGTCACTGAGAAAGTCTGACGTGCTTAAGCCACAACGTTGTGTGCAGTTTCGGGGGAATATGGATCCAGGAGCCAGGCTGCGTACCTCCAGCGTTGAGTGAGGCGTGTGGCCGGCCCCCATTTGTGAGGGAGGGGAGAGTTGGGGAGCTCACAGCACGCTGGACAGGGCTGGCGGCAGAGAACAGACACACAGTTGGCACCTGCAGTTGCCCCCGGACAGAGCTTTCTAATTTAAAATCTTTTAATTCTTCATGCCACACGACATTTCTTAAACACAGAGGTTTTGCTTAAACACACACACGTAGCAGCAACCCCTCTATCCAGAATCCCATGTTAGAACTGTCCAGAGATTTCCCTAGGGACACAGTGGTGGGGCACAGTGGTAAGACTCTGTGCTGTCAATGCAGGGGGTCTGGGTTCAATCCCTAGTCTGGGAACTAGGTCACGGATGCCGAGGAGGAAGATTGAAGATGCTGTGTGCCTCAAATAAATACTAAAAAAAAAAAAGAGGATGTACTTTCTATTAAAAAAGAAAGAACTGTTGAGAAAGCTTCATACAAAGCCATAGGAAAATAAACATGGGCTGAGCACTCCCAGGCTGCCGGGCGCTGGGGAAGATAAAGTCAAACCTGGTGACTGCCCTCCCGGAGCCCACAGTGACAGACCCAGAAACAGACAGTGTAGTGGCATCCGAGCTGCAGAGCTGGGGTTGGGGGACCTGACACGCATGTGCTGCTGGGTGTGTGCTGAAAAGGTTCGGAGCCTGAAAGCGGTCCTCCCACATAATTTGCATAATTTGTGGTCGTGGGGACTGCATTTATGCTTTCCCCTAAGGGGGTAAAAAAGGCAGAAACTGTTCGAAGAAAAGCTGGGCACAGAGACGTTGACAGAGGAGCTCGTTCCAGCTGGTGTGTTGATACGACCCCATCCCAGGGTGGTGAGCCTCCTGCATGGGGTTGATGGAGTTAGAGCCTCCTGTGAACTGTGGGTGGGAAAGGGCTATGGAAAGTGGGGGACCACTGAGAGGCAGGAGCCAGACGAGGAAGCTCTGAGGGGATATCTTCTCATTGGGACACTGAGGTAGAGAGGGGACTCGCTTGTCCAAGGCCAGTGGAGGACGGATGGGAGACTCAGGACCAGCTGCCCAAATCCCGTGCCTCCTGGGCTCTTTCCTCTGTGCCCCAAGGGGAGTGTCTCTTGAGTTTAGGATTTTATGGAGGCTGCAAGCACATGGGATTAGCGTGGCGTCCTTTGTGTTTACAGGGCAGGGAGCATCTAGGAAAAGTTCTGAGTGACAGTTACTATCCCAAAGGCCAGGCTGGCAGAGGTTTCTTTACATATATGTAGAAAAGCAGCCCATTGCTTTGTACTTGCTTTGCAGGATGCCCATGGCTTATAGGTCTGCTGTTGCCTCATCAGTCCCAGGCAGCGTCAGGATCAGCCACCTTATTAAATCATCTTACAGGGGATTGCCGGGGTCCAGCCCCGGTGGATCCAGGGAATTCGAAGCGGGGACGGCGCTGGCGAGGAAAGACTTATTTATTTATTAATATAAGATTAGATCAGGAAGAAATAGTGTAGTAGGAAAATTTAGTGGAGAAAAGAGGCTGATTAGCTTGGCTTATGTGGAAAACCAATAAAGTTCCGGACAAGGAACTTGCACCGTCTACGTTAGTCCGCCGGCGCCCGTTTGAATATCGGAGAGTGCCCCGCCTTGGGTGCTCTCTTACGGATCTTAGAAGCCGGGACAAGTAAGTAGACACAGTGAGCCTCCACGTTCCAAGGGATCAGCCTGAAAAAGGAGAGGGAGGGAGCAAGAGAAAGAATCGACACGGGGGAGGCCAGGCTTGTGCAAAAAGACCCTCCAACTTTATTATTTAAAAGGTGTTTATATACCCTAAATTTTGCATAATGGAAGATACAGAGTTACCCAGGGGCAGCAGTCCTGACCCTTTCTGTATATCTTTTTTGTATACAAAAGGTCTCAGGTGATTTACATTATCTTCTGGCCAGGAGGCTCGCTAACACTTTTTTGGCTCTCTTTCTTAATGAACGTTAATCTTGTTTCCCCTGAAGTGTTTTTCTTTAATCTGCATCTCCTTAAAGCACTAAAGTTACATCTCTATAGAACAAAGGTGCAGTGGGTTATAACAAAGAAGGTACTTAACTCAAAGATCTAATGTTGCTAATACCAGGTCTACTACTTGTTTTTCTATATACCAACTATATCTAAAAATAAAGGATATGAAAATTTGGCAGCAAGTATTGGCTCAACAAATGAAACTTTTAATCAGTCCTATTCTAATGATTTTGACTCCTCAGAAGCCCCTACATTCCTAGGATGTTTTAAGCTTCCTGTGCCTCCTGCAGTCAGGAGCCTCAAACAATCAGAGGCGCCGCTGTAAGTCCTGCAGGCAGGCTAGAAAGCCATCAGAGGGGTTTTTTGGATTGAAACACTCTTTCAAATGCAGAAGACTAAAGCCCTGAATTTTTTCCCAGAGAATGTCAGAAGAGTGGAAAAGCAGGCAGATTCTTATTTTTTGGGGTACATGCTCAGGAAATGCCAGGGGGAAAACCTGAGATCTGACTCGACCCTGCCCATCAGATCTCTGCCGCATGACCTTTTCACGGGTGGAATTCCTCACGCTGGCTTCCGGCAGGGGATGAAATAGGCCAGGGTAGAGAAGTGAAGAGATTTGCCTGGGGTCCCACTGCCGCTCAAGGACAGAGCTTGCACTGGTCTGCATCTCGTGGTCCCAGGGTCAGGCCATTTCACGGTCACAGACTGTTCTTCCTCCATCCAGTAGTCCTCCGTTTAAACAACTGCCTGTGTCTGGTCCTGCGTCGGGGCCTGGGGCTGCAGAGATGCTCAAAGCGGTGTCCCACCCAGTGGCTCAGTTAGGTGGTGGTTTCCCAGAGGACGCAGCGCTGCAGTAGACACAGCTGGATGGAGCAGGTTGTTGTCTGCCCTGCCTGTTCCCTTGCGGGTTCACAGATAGGTCTGTTTGTTCTCAATCAGTTTGGGCAGGACCTTGATTAATCATTTCCCAGCTATGAACTCAAAGTTGAAAAAGAGGCTGGTATTGGTGGGAAATCAAGATTATTAAAATTTTAGAGCTGAAAGGCTTTGTGAAGGGCTGGAGTTGATCTCCGGAGGGCCCGACAGCTGGAGCAGCTGGATCTAGTCACTGTCGCATAGATGACCTCAAGGCAGCGACTTCGAAGACACTCCGCTGCAGCCGGAGGAGGCGGAGCTCCGTGGCCAAATGTGCCTGTTGTCAGAATGCAGAGATGTTAGCGGCATGTGTCAAACACAGATACATTAGTTCACAGATTGCAGGCCAGGATGATAGGGGGTTTTTTGTTTTTGTTTTTTAATTTTTAAATCGTGAACTCTGTTATTAGCTAGATCTAGACTGATGAAATTGAAGTGCAATTCAGTGGAAGTTGAAGAGTCCCGCAAACTAGGAAGTGCCCACCCAGGGTTGTATGGAATGTGATTCCACTGCTCTGCCAGAAAGATCACATTGTATTGTAAGGTAGCAAATATGATGTTGTGGGGTGACTTTGATTTGGCTTGGTGATGGGGAAAACCGTAATTCTTGCAAATGTTGCTACTTCATAGTGATAACTTGCGGTGGAATTTTCTCTCTAATTTTTCCCATTGCACTGAATGAACTGCATTCCTTAGTTGAGAGCTACTGCTGGAGACCCCTGTGAACAGATAAACTGGCACCCGGATAAATTGGCCTTCCCTGTATTTCTAGAGGTCCACACCCCTCTGACAAGCTTCTCTGACAGTGACATCCTGTTTTTCAGGAGTTTTTCCCCATTCATTGTTTTATTTAATCTTCACAAGCAGAGTGGAAACGAAGAAGCTGACTCAGACCAGATTCAAAATGGTTTGAGCCTCAGTGCCGACTGTACTCGGGGCCTGCTCATCTCGCTCCCTCATTTGAAAGCTGAGATGACAGTCCTGGAAGGTGACTCGTTTCCCTGAGACCCGGAGCCCGGCAGCTGTAGCCTGTGCGTCCCCCATCCAGCACACCTGCCCCTGCATCCTTGAAGCCCGGTGAGGGCATCAGTCACAGGAGAAACGTTAGCAGGGGCTAAGCCGTCAGCAGCAGAACTGCCTGAAACAGCAGCCAGGCTTTTTGGACAAAGATATTTTTTAAGAAGACTTTTTTTTTTTAATTAGTTCATTAACAAAGTAATTCTGTCTCCTGTCGGCAGAGGCTAAGGAGCTCAGCTATAGCAGCTGCCTCCCTAGTAACAGGTTTTATTGGCTACCCTCAGAAGCAGCATCATTGGCTTTTGTGGAATAGAGGATTTAAAAATAGACTGGACTTGGTTTGCAGAGCGGGGAGGGCTCCTCAAGGTGAGCTGGCAGTTTTCTCGCTGTGAGGACAGGCAGCGATGCGCAGAGAGGCGGGGGCGCCCTGCAGTTAGGCGGGAGGCCTCCAGTCAGGGCCTCCGCCTCCACCACCGGGGGCCTGCGTGCTTGCCCTCACAGTACAGCCCTTTCAGAGGGACCTCCCCTCATCTCCTCACCCCCTTCGTGGGCTGCAGCAGGCTGAGGAGCAGGGCTGGGGCGAGGCGCCTGTCCGCTGCCCGAGAGGGTGCTGACCGAGGCCTGCCCTGCTCTGCAAGCTTGGGAATGCTGGGTAAAGAAAGCATTTCATCCTTCTGAGCTTAAGAAAATATGTTTTTATCTTGGCCTCTTCTACCGACCGACCGATTGCACTGATGAGGCTGTTGTGATGACTGAGAGTGTGAAACCAGCCTCTTTAAATGCAGATCACTGTAGAAATGTTAAAGGCTGTTCCAGCTAGGAGTCAGAAATAGACCTCCACTGCCTGCCTCCTCCTCTGCTTTTCTCTTTCCCCTCGTCTCTCCCTGTCGGTGCTGCTCTGACTCTAGGTCTCCAGCATCAGTCAAGTTCCTGCCCTGGCCCCTGTCCTTCAGGCTCGTTTCCTTTGCTGCCCAGGTGTAGAGCGGTGCAGGCTGTATGACCTGGGACACCTGTCTGAGGTGCCAGGTCACAGGAGACCTGCGTTCAGGTTCCAGCGTTTCCACTAACTCGCTGTGGCTTTTTAAATGAGCTGCTGCTTCTCTGTGGGCCTGTCTCCTTTACAGAAGGCCTGCTCCACATTGGCACAGTTGACATTTGGGCCCAGGTGATCCTTTGTTGTGGGGGCTGCCCTGCGTATCTCAGGATGTTTACAGCATCGTCGGTCTTACCTAGTACATACCGGTAACCTCCCTGGTTCGGAGCCTGTGCTTTATAATGTTGTTGTTCAGTCGCTAAGTCTTGTCCAACTCTCTGACAACCAGGCTCCGCTGTCCATAGCATTTTCCAGGCAAGAATACTGGAGTATGTTACCATTTCCTTCTCCAGGGGACCTTCCTGACCCAGGGATTAAACCCATGTCCCCTGCATTGGCAGACAGATTCTTTACCTCTGGGCCACCAGGGAATCCTCACTGATTTTCAATAGAGTAAGGGTAATCATAAAACCAGGACCCACTTTGCAGATTATCTTGAGCATCGTATGAAATAGAGTGAGGCATTTTCTAAAATGTAGCACAGTCTTCTGCTGCCTTGATCCCCTGTTCAGGCTGAACGTGCACAGTCGTGGCTCCTAATTGCCCCGCCTGGGAACAGCCTTTCCTGTGCGCTCAGGTCGCCCCGTGCTGTCCCAGCAGTGTCCTTGCAGCCAGCAGCGTGTTGCGTCTGCCCGTCCTGAGTACAGGGGGGTGTTTCGTTTCACTTCACATCCCTGATGTTTCACAGCGCATGCCCTGTCAGAGGTGCCCCACTCATGCTTGTTGAGTGAATACCTCTCTCCCTTGGGAGTAATGCTTTTTCACGTTTCCCCACCCATCATCCGCTTTGACCCTCACCAGAGCTCTGTCAGCCAGAACGGGCTGGGGTTACTTCTCTCGCCTCTCGTGGCTGAGCACACGTGAGGAGGAGGAGGTGGGACAGCCAGCCTGGGTCCTCCTGGCTTCCTCCTGTGCCGTGCCCCTGCTTGGGGAGCTTGGGGAGGGGACTGGCAATAAGTTCAGGTGTTACTCTTTGTCTGCTTTATTCTGTCCCGAGTATATTAATTAAGACTAAATCACTCCGTGATGTTTGTTCTCCCTGTGTGTCTGTGTTTATGGCTAACCGGCAGAATAAAATTATGGAATGAATCGATGAATTCCTGGAATGCTCTGAGGCCACTGTGAGCCCTGGCGATGTTAAGCAGTCTTGACAACTTTTTCCTCCAGCCATTATCCTGAATCCCATGAAAGCCAAGTTGACTTCCAGCCTAATTAGAGCAGTAGGTCACCCAGAAGCAGCTTAGAGCAGAGCTAAAATCTTGAGAAGAGACCTCTCTGATGTGATGTGATATTTTCCCTCCATCTTGTCATTGAAAACAAAAGTGTTGAAATTTCAGATGTAGGATTCCATTCTCTTTAAAGGCTTCTGAGACAGTGAGCCTGCAAGACTGAAAACGCAGAGGGTCAGAACCCAGGAGACACTGTGAACAAAAAGGAGGCATTGGGGTATTTGCTGCTGGTCAGTCACAGTCATGCCTGACTCTTCGCTGCCCCGCAGACCGCAGCATGCCTGTCCTTCACCGTCTCCTGGAACTTGTTCAGACCCATGCCCTTTGAGTCTGTGATACCATCCAGCCAGCTCAACCTATCATCCTCTTCTCCTCCTGCCCTCTAATCTTTCCCAGCGAGTCTTTAGCAAACACAGTGTTGATTAAAAATTTTGATAAACAGAAGTCCTGGACTTAAGCATCAGGAGGCTTGGCTTCCAAATTCAGTTTTTCACCCACTGTTTTGAGACCAGGGTCAGATCTCTTTCACGTGACCTGAGCCTCTTCACGAGGCCATTAAACCCAAAGACAGAAACAAGTCATCTGTTCAAAACAGAGTCCGTTGGACCAGCTTTGGCAGTCACACAGAATCAAACTCAAACAAATCATTCCGTCCAGCCCCCTATAAACAGATGGCCGCTACACTTAAAACTGACCGGATGGCCTGTGTCAAACCCAAACTGTTTTCCCACTCTAAAGCAGGAAGCACGGCCTGTCCGTCTCTGGACTCCGGCGTCGCGCACACTCCCTGCTTGCACCACTGGCCCTGATCGCCTCCCTCGGGACCCCATGAAGGCAGTGCTCCGCCTCTCCAGCGAGCGCCATTTCGCAGGCCCAGAGCGCGCGCTCTCGCTTCCTTTCATCCCTCAGCCAGCCCTCATGCGTTCTGATGGCTGCTTGCCTCACTGTCTTAGTCACCCTCTCAGAATGTTTCCAGGGGCCAGTACCTCTCATGCTGTGATGCCAAAACCTGGTCTCATCATTCCCTCTGTGCTCCGGCCCGACAGGGCCTGGCTGCATACTCCACGGCCTGTATCCCGAAATAACGGAGTCAAACACCCATTCGGCGTTCCTGGTTCAAATTCCAGTAATGAGATGTGTGTACGATACCAATAAGCTGAGTACCTCATGATTTTTCAAGATGACTTGGGGAGATGTTGGACTGATGTTTGGCAAAGGTGCAAAGGTAGTTCAATGAAGAAACCAGTGTCTTTTCAGCAGATGTTCAAGTTGGAACAATTAGATGTGAATATGCCCAAAAAATGAGCTTTGACCTAACTCCTACACATGGTACAAAAGTTACCTCAAAGTGGATGCTAAATCCAAATGTAAAATATGAAACTATAAACATTCTGGGAGAAAACCGGAAACAACCTTCAGGACCTAGGGTTAGGCAAAGGATTTGACCAAAAGCAACCATCCATAAGAGAAAAAAAGAGAGATGAAATGGACTTAGTCAAATTAAAATAATTTTGGTTTTCTCAAAATTAAAAACTGTTAACTCTGTGAAAAGACACTGGGGAGCAACGTAAAGGCACACGACAGACTTGGGAAAATAATCGCGTCAAAGGGCTCGTCTTTAGAACGCGCAGAGAGACTCTCAAAGCTTAACAGCAATGGAACAGCCCAGTGTTTAAAAAGGGGGCAAAAGATCACATAGACATTTCACCAAAGAGGATGTACAGATGGCAGACGAGCACAGGAAAAGACACCCAGCATCATCAGTCGTCAGAGAAACGCAAGTTAGAATTCAGTGAGCTATGAAAACACAGTTACTAAAACGGCTGAAATAAAGAAGACCCCGACGGTGCCATGTGCGGGTTCGAGGACGGCTCTCTGGCGTTGCTGGTAGGAGTAGAAACGGACCGGCTACTCTGGAAGACAGTGCCGTTGGCAGCTTCTTATGCAGTTAAGCGTGTAACCCAGTAATCTCAGTCCTAGAGACTGCATTAGTAGAACATTGTGTGAAAGGAAACGGCGGCGATGGAGAACAGATCAGTGGGAGAAAGTGGCGGGGGGAGGAGTGAGCCCAAAGAGTAGTGGAGGGAGTTTTGGGGGTACGGGAACTCAGTCTGGTTGTGGTGATGGTTACTCATATCCAGACAGGCATTAAGCTCATTCCAAATGAAGTAAAAATCAAAACCAAAGCAAAACGAGTTCTGAGGAACAGACAAAAAGCACCGGGAGTTGGAATGATGAAAAATGGTTTCTCAGTATCCTGCTCCTTTGGATTTATAGTTATGATTACTAATTAACCATAACTAGCTGCTGCTGCTGCTGCTGCTGCTAAGTCACTTCAGTCGTATCCGACTCTGTGTGACCTCATAGACAACAGCCCACCAGGCTCCCCCGTCCCTGGGATTCTCCAGGCAAGAACATTGGAGTGGGTTGCCATTTCCTTCTCCAATGCATGCAAGTGAAAAGTGAAAGGGAAGTCGCTCAGGCATGTCCGATTCTTAGCAACCCCATGGACTGCAGCCTACCAGGCTCCTCCTCCATCCATGGGATTTTCCAGGCAAGGGTACTGGAGTTGGGTGCCATTGCCTTCTCCATAACTAGCTAATTGTCCTTTTATCTTCAAATGCTTGTTAAAGCCGTTGGGTGTCACTGAAAGGAGGCAGAAGGCTTGGAAACATACAGATACTCAACTTACAGCTTGAGAAGTTAAATGTTCTTGGGCCAAGTTCCTAGACTTCCCTTAAAGCCTGAGCATAATTCAAGTTCATGGACATTGCCTTGAAGTCCCAGAGCACGTACACTGCAACAGCTGGATTCCGGGAAGGCCTTTTTAGTCAGAAATCCTATTTCGTTCTATTTTCATTTCATTCTCTAAAAGGCTGACATAACTTGAGAGTTGTCGAGAAAGAGGTCCTTTCTACTGGGATTATTTCTGATGTGAGCCAAAATGGTGAGGTGATTTTCCTCAACAGCCTCCAAGTCCCACCAATTCATAACCAACCCATTTGGAAGCATTGCAGTTGCTATATTGGGGATATTTTTTAAATCATAGCTTTATTCAGACATAATTTACATACCATTAAATTCGTCCAGTTAAAGTGTGCTGTTCAGTACACTTTAATATATTCTGTTTTGCCGATGTTACTGCAGTGAATTTTGGAATATTTTTGTCACCAAAAGAGAAACTCTGTACCGCTTAGCCGTCCTTTCCATTTCCCCCCAGTCTCTTCCCCCAGCAACCACCGAGCTACCGCTGTCTCTGTGGATCTGCCTAAGCCGAGCATTTCAGTAAATGGAAACTTGTAATGTGTGCTTCTCTCTCCTAGCCTGATGTTTGCAGGGTGCCCGCACGTTGTCCATGTGTCACTCTTGGAGATGTTGAATTACACAAGTCCATGCAAGAAGCAGCACTTCCTCTCGTCCCTCCCCTCAAGGGGACAGAGGTGTAGCGGAGGCATCAATGTGATAAGTGAGGTTTGTGAGGTGATGGAATTCCAGTTGAGCTATTTTGAGTCCTAAAAGATGATGCTGTGAACGTGCTGCACTCAGCATGTCAGCAAATTTGGAAAACTCAGCAGTGTCCACAGGACTGGAAAGGCAGTGCCAAAGAATGCTCAAACTACCACACAATTGCACTCATCTCACACGCTAGTAAAGTCATGCTCAAAATTCTCCAAGCCAGGCTTCAGTAGTACATGAACCATGAAATTCCAGATGTTCAAGCTGGTTTTAGAAAAGGCAGAGGAACCAGAGATCAAATTGCCAACATCTGCTGGATCATGGAAAAAGCAAGAGAGTTCCAGAAAAACATCTATTTCTGCTTTATTAACTATGCCAAAGCCTTTGATTGTGTGGATCACAATAAACTGTGGAAAATTCTGAAAGAGAGGGGAATACCAGACCACCTGACCTGCCTCCTGAGAAACCTGTATGCAGGTCAGGAAGCAACAGTTGGAACTGGACATGGAACAACAGACTGGTTCCAAATAGGAAAAGGAGTACGTCAAGGCTGTATATTGTCACCCTGCTTCTTTAACTTCTATGCAGAGTACATCATGAGAAACGCTGGGCTGGATGAAGCACAAGCTGGAGTCAAGATTGCCGGGAAAAATATCAATAACCTCAGCTGTGAAGCGACTTAGCAGCAGCAGCAGCAGCAGCATGCAGATAACACCACCCTTATGGGAGAAAGTGAAGAAGAACTAAAGAGCCTCTTGCTGAAAGTGAAAGAAGAGAGTGAAAAAGTTGACTTAAAGCTCAACATTCAGAAAACTAAGATCATGGCATCTGGTCCCATCATTTCGTGGCAAATAGATGGGGAAACAGTGGAAACAGTGACTGACTTTATTTTGGGGGGCTCCAAAATATTAAAAAACAGAGACATTACTTTGCCAACAAAGGTCTGTCTAGTCAAGGCTATGGTTTTTCTAGCAGTCATGTATGGATGTGAGAGTTGGACTATAAAGAAAGCTGAGCACCGAAGAATTGATGCTTTTGAACTGTGGTGTTGGAGAAGACTCTTGAGAGTCCCTTGGACTGCAAGGAGATCCAACCAGTCCATCCTAAAGGAGATCAGTCCTTAATATTCTTTGGAAGGACTGATGATGCTGAAACTCCAATCCTTTGGCCACCTCATGCGAAGAACTGACTCACTGGAAAAGACCCTGATGCTGGACAAGATTGAGGGCAGGAGGAGAAGGGGACAACAGAGGATGAGATGGTTGGATGGCATCACTGACTCAGTGGACATGAGTTTGAGTAGGCTCTGAAAGTTGGTGATGGACAGGGAGGCCTGGCATGCCGCGGTCCATGGGGTCGCAAAGAGTCACTACTGAGCGACTGGACTGAACTGACTGCATACAGACATTCTGGGGAGAGCGGACCGAAGGAGAGGAGAGGGGCGGGGCCTTAATTGAGCTTTGGTATCTTTCTGTGGTTTTGAGTTTTCTAACTTGAAATAAACAGAACTTTAAAGCAAGGAATATCTGAGTGGAGAACTAATGCCTCCCACTTTTTTTTTACTTTGTATCTGTCTGTTTTAAGAAAGATCTAGTAAATCATATATTTCTAAAATTTCCCTGGGATGGTTTATTTAATTATTTCTCCCCATCATTTTTCCATTACGTAGTTGAAACTACATTCGTTTGTACTCACGATTATTTTTTTCGTGTTTAATATTCCCTTGGATCCCTCATCATGCTTTTTCTCCTTAAATTGTTGTTTGATATTAAAATTGCTAACAAGTGTTCTTTTTATTTGTATTTGCCTTATAACTTTTCATTTATTTTCAGTCCCAAAGTGTCCTTTTGTTTTAACTGGCTTGTGTTGATTGGATAACTCGGGTTCTTTTTTTTTTTTTTTTGGTCCATTCCAACGTGTTATATTCCCTGTCTGTTGACCATTGATTTCAACCCCTTTACAGTAGGCCATGATTGTTAGCGCAGCCGTTTTCAGACTGGGGCACGGTCATTCTTGGGGGGTATCGGTCCTTCCCAGAGCTGCACTGGCAGAGGTAGCCTGAAGGGGGTCAGTTTCCGGAGCTCCCGGTTCCATGTGTCTGGGGTGTGCTGGCTTCCCTTCGTCACGTGACCCCTCGAGGTCCCACTTTTCTCACTGCGTGGAGAGAGGCAGGCATCTCGTTTGCCCTTGCCAAATCTTACGAAGATCCCTTGCTGCAGGATACAGTAACCTTCAGTGGACCAAACAGGAGTAATTTGAGAATGCGTTGGTCCTGAAGGAGCCTCCATGAGCCAAGTAAAGACAGCATCTGCAGGAAATAGCGAAGGGGGCAGCTCTTGTTTCATCCAGGCTGCCGGTTTTGTGCAGAGGGCCGCGCCCCTACCTGTCTAGTTGTCTGTTCTAAAAATAAGAATTTTCTCACTGTGGTGTGGATAAGCATGTTAGAGTTGGAAAATTAGGTTTTTTCTGAGTAGAAAGTGAAACTAATGTGGCTGGACAGTTTGACAGAGCAGACAGGCTCTACCAGTGAAGTTTTAGGGCAGACCTTTTTCATAAACTGAAAGAACTTAAGCTCACATCTTAAGTTGCATTTATAAATATTAGCATATTTAATCCATGCATACCATGTATGATGTTTGTAAGTATTAAATCGTTTGCAATCATCTGAACTTCCTGTCGTGGTCCGAGTGCAGGTTGGAAAAGAATTTCCAGACATGAGACAGAATGAGAGGGAAATAAAGTTTATTAGAGTGGGAGCAGAGAAGGCAATGGCACCCCACTCCAGTACTCCTGCCTGGAAAATCCCAAGATGGAGGAGCCTGGAAGGCTGCAGTCCATGGGGTCGCTGAGGGTCGGACACGCCTGAGCGACTTCCCTTTCACTTTTCGCTTTCATGCATTGGAGAAGGAAATGGCAACCCACTCCAGTGTTCTTGCCTGGAGAATCCCAGGAACAGGGGAGCCTGGTGGACTGCCGTCTATGGGGTCACACAGAGTTGGACACGACTGAAGTGACTTAGCAGCAGCAGCAGCAGAGTGGGAGACGCTGTTAGAACAGCGGGCCAGCTCAAGGGAGAACCGACGCTGACCAGGGGTCCCCAGGGAACAAGGAATGGGCTAGGGGTCTTGCGAGTCGTTTGCTGGTTGAATGCCTCATGTACACTGGGTAGGGGAAGGGTAGGGCAGGTGCCTTCTCCCTCTGGGGTGGGAGGGGGAACGGGTTATACTATTCCATTGACAGTCACAACTTGGGGGCGGGAGGGATGATAAGGGTCTGGGCTTTCTGCCCCTGTGTTCCCAGACCCTCCTTGGCTTTATCTGCTCTCTCGTCCTTGGCTCACCATGAAAAATTATAGATGTTGCCTTAAAAATATGCAGCAGGGTATATAATTTTTCTAAATATTTCTAGAGGGTACATAAGCAGAAAAACTGGGGGACTAGAATAATACACATATTTCTTCTTAGTCTGTATTTTCTATTTTTAACACTTTTTTTTTCCTTGTTTTTTTCCCCCCTCCCACCGCCATCCCCATTCTGATATACAGGCTGAATTTTCTTAAATTGAGTTGAAAACTGAAGACTCTTTTCACTCTCCTAGCTGCTCCTCCTAGCTCACTGTGCCCGTGCTCACTCATCTTTTTCATCATCAGTGTTTGGAGTCTGGTCAGGGTCTGGCTTCCCTGGGTCTCCAGTGTGCTCTGACCTCTCTTCCTCGTAGAGTAACACCGCCCCCCCCCCGCCCCCCCAACACACACACAAGGAACTTTTGTTCAGAGTTAGAAATGCACTCCCTTAAAAAATGGTTTCTGACTATCATTGCTTACTCAAGCATAATTAAACCTCTGGCTGTAAGAAACTTTATCAGATTTTTGCCCCACGCCCCGCCCATTTTTCTAACCATTTAAATCATTTTGCAGTTTGCAGTTCAGTGATATTTTTTGACAACACTGTGCAACCATCGTTACTCTGTCGTTTCAAAACCTTTTTATATCACTTCAAAAGAAAACTCCATGCTTATTAAGTCATCTCTTCCCATACCTCCCTACCATCCCCCCCATATTCATTATATTTTTAGTGGGTTTTTTTTTTTTAATGTTTTGCCATCTTTGGGGGCTCTTGCTGGTTGAGGAGAGACTGCCTTTCCCAGGGCAGTAAATTTACTGTAGACAGTAAATCTGTTGGTGAGTTCACTTTTCGTAAACACACCAGCCAGTCTGCAGTCCATACTCTTAACCTTCTCTGTCTGGCTCACATACCAAGCCAGTATTTCCTCCTGCCCTAAAGCTTCTCCGGGCCCCACAGCCTGCTGGAATTATTCAAACCAGCCAATCCTAGTCTGTTTATTCCGCCCTGCTTTCCCCACGGAAATTCCGAGAAAGGCTGCAGCCCCTGGCCTTCCGCTCTCTCCTTCCTGCCTGCGGACCAGCACTGGCGCCTCTGCAGCACAGACCTTTTGTTTCAGGGGGACGGTGAGTAACATTAACTTTTCTTTCAGTGGCACTGCTGCCACTCAGTCACCTTTATGGATTAAGATCCATACACAAATTAGCACCAGTGTGACGGTGGTGATCTGTGTCCTGTCTCTCTCTGAATTCTACGTTTCTTGTTTAAATGGAATCATACAGTGTGTGGCCTTCATATCTGGCTTCCTTCACTTATCGTAATGATTTCAAGGCTTACCTATGCTGCGGCGTGTATCAGTACCTACCTCCTTTTTATGGCTGAACAGTGTTAAATTATATGCTCCCGCTTTTTTGTAACTAGTTATTTCTTCCTTCATAAATGTTCTTTTGTGCTTAAATATATCCAGTAAAAGTTTTTCAAAGTAAGAGCTGTACCTGAAAATGCATTTCCCCCTCATATTTAAATAATTAGTTTGGTATGAAATGCAAGTATCGAAGGTTTTCCCACTAGAATTCTGAAGATAACATTCTATTGTCTTTTTGCAGCTAGGATGTAGAAGTCTGGTCTGACTTTCATTTTTCTATTGGTGATCTGATTTTACCCTTGGAAGCTTTTTAGAGTTTTCTCTGTGTCTGATGTTTGTAAATATTATAGTCTGGGTGCGTGGACGTGCACACTTACGTGTTTCATTAATCGATTCTGTTTGTCACCCTGTGAGCCTTTTCAGTCTAAGCTGTTAGGTCTTTCTTAGATTCTGAGAGATTCCGTCATTGTTTCTCCAGATGTTTCATCTCTTTCTCTTCCCTTCTCTCACAGGAGTTGGTATTTCTCTCCTTTCCTTGCTCTTCCTTCCTGATGGGCCTTCTGTTGTGTCGTGTCCGTTGCTCATTCGTGTCCGACTCTTTGCGGCGCCCTGCACTGCAGCCCGCCAGGCTCCTCTGTCCCTGGGATTCTCCAGGCAGGAGTTGTGGAGCGGGCCGCCATTTGCTTCTCCAGCGGATCTTCCCAGCCCGGGTCTCCCACACTGCAGGCAGATTCTTTACCATCTAAGCCACCAGGGGAGCCCAGGTCAGTTGTGTGACCTGATTTTGTGTTTTTCATCTCTTGTCAGCTCTTCCACTGAGGCTGCTCATTGAGTTCTTTATTTCAACAGTTATATTTTTACACTAAAAAATTACTTGGTTCTTCTTTCTCACAGCTTATTCCCACCTTATAATTGGATCTTCCCTTATATCTCCAATGGTATAATTATGCTGGTTAAATTTTCAAAGTGTTTCCCATGGTATAGTTTGTCCATAAGAAAAGCTTCTGTGTGTTTCATTTACTATCACACTACTCTACTACAACACTGCTTCACTTTTTAAATTTTTATTTATTTTTATTAAGTATAGTTTATTTACAATGCCATGTTAGTTTCTGGTGTAAAGCAAAGTGATTCAGTTCTATAAAAATATATAAATATGTATGTGTGGGAGGTTTTTTTTTTTCAGATCATTTTCCGTTATAATTTATTACAAGATACAGAGTACATAGTTCCCTGTGCTATATAGGACCTTATTGTTTATCTATTTTGTATCTCTTAATCCCAAACTCCTAATTTACCCCTCCCCTCTCTTTCCCTTTCCCTTTTGGTAGCCATAAGTTTATTTTTGGTGTCTGTGAGTCTGTTTCCGTTTCCTAAATAAATTGATCTGTGTCATGGTTTAGATTCCACATGTAAATGACATCACACAGAGGACTTACTGACTTACTTCACACAGTAGGATAATCTCTAGGTCCAACCATGTTGCTGCAAATGACATTAGTTCATTCTTTCTTATGGCCGAGTAGTATTCCATTGTTGGAGAAGGCAATGGCACCCCACTCCAGTACTCTTGCCTGCAAAATCCCATGGACGGAGGAGCCTGGTGGGCTGCAGTCCATGGGGTCACTAAGAGTCAGACGTCAGATGTGACTGAGAGACTTCCCTTTCACTTTCATGCATTGGAGAAGGAAATGGCAACCCACTCCAGTGTTCTTGCCTGGAGGATCCCAGGGATGGGGGAGCCTGGTGGGCTGCCGTCTCTGGGGTCGCACTGAGTCGGACACGACTGAAGCACCTGAGCCGTGGCGGCAGCAGCAGCAGGGTTCCATTGCACCTGAGCGGCGGCGGCAGCAGCAGGGTTCATTGTGTATATGGGCCACATGTTCTTCATCTGTTCATCTGTTGATGAACACTTAGGTTGCTTCCATGTCTTGCCTACTGTAAATAGTGCTGCTTTGAACACTGAGGTGCATGTATTTTTTCAACTTAGAGTTTTCTCCAGATACATGCCAAGGAGTGGGATTGCCGGATCACATGTCATATTGGTAACTCTAATTTTCTTTTCTTTTTTTTTTTTTGTAACTCTAATTTTCTAAGGAAGCTCCATGCAGTCCTCCATGGTGGCTGCACCAGTTTGAATTTCCACCAAGTGTAGGAGGCTTCTCTTTATTCCACACCCTGTCCAACATTTGTTATTTGTAGACCGCCATTGCTTCACTTCTGACCCCAGATGTGTGAGGTTTTCACACGTGAAGCATTTCCGCGACACTAACTGGGTGTCCTGCAATGATCTGGAGATAGCGTCAGATCCCGTAGGCTAAGGGCTCTGTCCCACAAGGCTGTCACCACCCAGCCCACCCCCACCTTTGCTTCAGATATCAGTCACAAATCCAGGTTATTACCTGGGCTTCCCACCAACTGGCTATTAATGGGAGGCTCCCATACCCTCTTTGGTGGGGTTCAATTAATTTGCTTGGAAGAGCTTATAGAACTCAGGAAACCAGTTTATTACAAAGGAGATGAAAGGATACAGATGAAGTCAGATGTAAAGATATAAAAGGCAGAGTCCAGAATGGTCCTGAGCACAGGGGCTTCTGTCCTCGTGTTGAGGTTGTCTTGCCCTGCCAGCTCTGGATGCATTCTCTTCACCAACCTGGAAGCTCTCCAGACGCTGCCCTTTGGGGATTTTATGGAGGCTCCGTTAAATAGGCGTGATTGAGTACAGCGTAGCCAATGATTACTGAACTCAACCTTCTTGGAAGCAGAGGCTTTGGATTGTAAATTACAACCTAAGGGGGTTCCCTTAGGGGATTTCCAAAAGTCACTTCATTAACATAAACTCGGGTGGTTGAAAGGTGCTTGTTATCAATAACAAAAGACACGGTTCACTTTTATAGTTTTCACACAAAGCTATTTCAGGAAGTGAAGACTAAAAGACCAAGTATTAAAACAAGGAATGCTTCCCTTGCTCTTATACTTTGGAAATTCCAAGCGTTTGGAGACCTCAGAGCCAGAGACAGGGACAAAGAGGAAATATGTATTTCTTAGTGTGTGTCACAGTTTTCGTCGTTTAAATGACGCCTTTCTTTTAAATCTTTGTTCTGTAGTGCTTGTACTTCTTAGAGGTACTACGGTTCTCCCTGTGAGTTCATTGTTTTCTCGGAACGTTCAGTTGCCCCGCTAGTCCTGTGTGGGTTTGTGCTGCATATGAGTTTGGGCAGGAGCTTAGTTGAGATAAGCTCCCCTGGTGGCTCAGATAGTAAAGAATCTGCTGCAATGTGGAGACCCAAGTTTGATCCCTAGGTCAGGAAGACCCTCTGTAGAAGGGAATGGCAACCCACTCCAGTATTCTTGCCTGGAGATTTCCACGGACAGAGGTACAGTCCTTGGGGTCGAAAAGAGTCAAACACAACTGAGCGACTAACGCTTTCACTTTAGTTGAGATGGAAGTTCCTCGGGGAGATCACGATAATAATATGGACAAAGCCCATCTCTTCCCTTTCCAAATGCTTAGGTTTGAAAAGCAAGACCGTATCTATATCCTCTCTGTACCACCAATAGTTCGTATCTTTTTAATCCCAGTCTCTGCAGGAGAACAGTTCTGAACACCCACTATGTACCAAGAATTATGCTGGGCACAGGTGGTTATAACGGATGAATAAAACATGGTAGCTCCTACCTAAAGGAAGTCATCTATGACAACTGAACTGATAATGTTGTTAAGTGCTGAAGAAACACAGCAGCAGGAATGACTTTTTCTGGGGGTGTGGGGGCCACTAAGTGCCTCCTTGAAGAGGCAGTATGTAAATTGGGTCTTAGAGGACAAAAGTCTGACTGCAGTTGGTCATGAAGCTTGCTAATTGCTCTGGACACTTGAAGAGTAAATCAGTGAGACAGTTATGAAATTCTGTTTAAGGAAGCACCCTATAATGTGTTACTGCGAATTGAGCTCAGCACCTAGTAACGCTGTTCAGGGTATAGTCGGTGCAGGGTAGATGTTGAGCTCATGAATAAATATATGAATAAAGAAATGAAGGAGAAGGGAACCAGTGATGGTCACTAATTCTGTGTAGTCATTTCTCTGTCCTCTTTTTCTCTGCTCCTAGAACACACGGATCTTCTACTCAGAAGGACCTTCTACTCAGAACACTCTGCCTTCTTTTTAACACAAATTCTCATGAAAAGCCAGTATTATATAAGCATGATTATATAAACAAAGATGCTTTTATGCTCAAATATCCCACCAAGACTAAGTAGAAGAGAGATTAGTCTGTTTAGAGAAAAGGAAACTAAAATCAACCGGTGACTTAAGCCTCATGGCGACTGGATCTTAACTACATTTCCCAAGTAAGCTATCTTTTAGTATAGCTCCCTAATTTATTTTCAACCATTCTGCTTCCTTTTGGGATCTAGCCACGTGGAAAATACCTCTTTCAATTCAAGTCAGTATAGTTGTCATTTATTGAGCATGATCAAGAGCCGTGCCTTAGCATTTAATTTAATATCCTATGTGAGATTTGGTGCCCCTTGGCTTCATTTCTTTATTGGTATATTTATTGATGCAGTCAGCATCTACCCTGTACCTAGTATATTCAGAACAGCTTACTAGATGCTGAACTCAATTCGTAGTAAGACATTATAAGGTGCTTCCTTAAACAGAACATTTTTTTAACTGTCTCACTAAATTGCTCTTCAAGTGTCAACAGCCCCTATCCTACTTTTCCAACATTTTCTATTTCCCTGACACAGTCGACTTACAAACTGGTGCTGCACCTGCAACCCATAGTTGAACATGAGGCAGCTAGGTCAAACATGGAGGAAGAGAATGCCTAAGGACAAACAGCATGCCAGTAATGAAGCATGGGCTAGACTCCGTATCTCAAAACCTCTGGCCATAGATCTTTCCACGTTCCTTGCTCCATCTCAGAATTCTTCCACTCAAGTGCTGTATTAAAGCCAGATAGTAGAGGGTTTTTTTTTTTAATGCCCCCCAAAATTCACTCTTACCTGTTAACCTATTTATTGAAGCCAAAAAAAGAGAGTAGAAACATGTTTGGAGGGCAGATGAAATGAAGGATGAAAGTAAAAGGCACATTTCCATAATAATGATCTTTAAACTCAGACTGGTATCTTTAGGAAATGCTCAGGAAATGAAAAATAGTGCCCGTTGATACTTTAATAATCATAATGAACTTCTGCTTCTGGCTGTGACAGAGTAATTGTTATAGACTTGTCATCTTGACAGAAACAACTATGAAACTGAACAAAGCATTCAAGATTCCTGAATAGATGGAGGATATTGAAACTCATCCGAAATACTAAATTCTTAACAGTTTTCAAGCACTGAACAGGCAGCACAGTACTCTGAGTGGAGATGCCCCTGTGATAAGCCCCACCATTGGTCTAGCTTTCTACCTGCAGTTTGCTTCTGGTCCTGGCACAGAATGGTGGAACCCAAGCTAAAAGTTGATCTTAGTGAGCTCAGCAGTCAGATGTTGGGATTCCAAGCTTCTGAAATAGCTGGACATTGCAAGGGCAAGGAAATAGGGAAGCGGAAGCCAGCTTGAGTTTTGTGTAGGGATTCACTTCAGGTTGCTGGCTGAGGGCTGCTGTGAATGAGTAGAGTGAGACTCTCCATGAGACTCCACACAGATGGCCTTCTGTAGGGCTGGGAGCTGAATGATGTCCAAGGTCAGGCAGTGCTGGGAGATGCTGGAGATGCCTGTCAGCCTAAATGAAGAGACCTCACTGAGCACCTCGGCATTCAGGTGAGACCCCAGAACAGCTGCGCTTTAGGAATAAGGACTATGCCCTTGAGAAAGGGACACACCCTAGGACTGAATTCAGAGTGGAACCAGAACCTGAGAAAGAATTAATCCAAGCTTGAGAGCATGGAAAGGACCTGCCAATAATTGACCTAAGAGCCGAGACAAGCTCAGTACCTTTAAAGGAAGACACCATAATCCAGACTCTGAGTGTATCATAACAGTGTCAGATGTATAAATTCCTGGACGTACAGTCAGAAGATGTGACCTATATACATAAGGGGAAAAATCAGTAGACAGGTGGCTCTGAAGTTGGAACTAGCAGACAAGTACTTCAAAGTTGCTGGTATAAAAATATGTTCAAAGACTTAAAGGGAATGATGGATAAAAAGACCAAACAGATGGTGAAAGAGAAATGGAAATTATTAAAAATTTGCCAAATGGAAACTATAGCCCTAGAAATAAAGGTTTAAAATTCACTGGATGATGGAATATTCCCTGGTGGTCGAGTAGTTGGGACTGCATGCTCCCGCAGCAGGGGGCACGGATTCAGTCCCTAGTTAGGGGACTGAGACTCCGCAAGCTGTGTGGCCCAGCTGGAAAATTCACTGGGCTAGATTACAGGTGGATCAGAGACAGCACCAGGAAGTGTTGGTGGACTTGGAAATGAACCAATAGGAATCATCTAATCTAAGAAACAGGAAAATAGTACTGAAAAAAATTAGCAGCCTTGGTGACTTGTGAGATAGTAAAAGAGGTCTACATATGTAGAATCAGAATTCTGGAGGGAAAAGGGAACAATGGGACAGGAAAAAATTGTTTAAAGAAATAATTATCAAAATGTCCCATGTTTGGTGAAAAGCCTGAACTTAAACATCCAAGAATTCCAGTAAACCCTAGCAGGATAAATATAAAGAGAACCACGCCGGAGGCCATCACGGTCACAACTGCTGGAAACCAAAGAAAGAGAGAAAATATTAAAGGTGGCCAGAAGAAGGATTACGTAGAGAGGATGATGATGGGAATGATGGCTGACTTCCGTCAGATGCTGTGGATGCCAGCAGACAGTAGAACATTTTTGAGGTGCTGATAGGAAAAAAAAAAAAAACTCAACATTCTCTATTCAGAAAAAAAAAATACCTTTGAGTATGTTAAGCAAAACAAAGATATTCCAATAAAAGAAGGGTAAGAGATTTTATTGCCAGCATCCCTGATGTATAAGAAATGCTAATTGCAGTTCCTCAGTCTGAAGAAAAATGAAACGCCAGACTGGAAGAAACACAAGCTACAATCAAGACTGCCAGGAGAAATATCAATAACCTCAGATGTGCAGATGACACCACCCTTATGGCAGAAAGTGAAGAGGAACTAAAAAGCCTCTTGATGAAAGTGAAAGTGGAGAGTGAAAAAGTTGGCCTAAAGTTCAACATTCAGAAAATGAAGATCATGGCGTCCAGTCCCATCACTTCATGGGAAATAGATGGAGAAACAGTGTAAACAGGGTCAGACTTTATTTTGGGGGGCTCCAAAATCACTGCAGATGGTGATTGCAGCCATGAAATTAAAACACACTTACTCCTTGGAAGAAAAGTTATGACCAACCTAGACAGCATATTCAAAAGCAGAGACATTACTTTGCCGACTAAGGTCCGTCTAGTCAAGGCTATGGTTTTTCCTTTGGTCATGTATGGATGTGAAAGTTGGACTGTGAAGAAGGCTGAGGGCCGAAGAATTGATGGCTTTTGAACTGTGGTGTTGGAGAAGACTCTTGAGAGTCCCTTGGACTCCAAGGAGATCCAGCCAGTCCTTTCTGAAGGAGATCAGCCCTGGGGATTACTTTGGAAGGAATGATGCTAAAGCTGAAAATCCAGTACTTGGGTCACCTCATGCGAAGAGTTGACTCATTAGAAAAGACTCTGATGCTGGGAAGGATTAGGGGCAGGAGGAGAAGGGGACGACAGAGAATGAGATGGCTGGATGGCATCACAGACTTGATAGACGTGAGTCTGAGTGAACTCCGGGAGATGGTGATGGACAGGGAGGCCTGGCGTGCTGCGATTCATGGGGTTGCAAAGAGTCGGACACGACTGAGCCACTGAACTGAACTGAACTATAAAAGACTTTCGTATTTAAAAAAGACAGGCACATATGACATTGTACTGAGACAGTTGGATGGCATCACTGACTTAATGGACATGGATTTGGGTGGACTCCAGGAGTTGGTGATGGACAGGGAGTCCTGGCGTGCTGCAGTCCATGGGGTCACAAAGAGTCGGACACAACTGAGCGACTGAACTATACCATTAAGGATGGGAGTGGATTTATGCACTCTGTAAAGTTCTTATGTTTTACAATAGTGTAATATTAATTCTAAATATACTGTGCAAAGTTAAGAATGTATATTTAAATGCCTAGAAAGATCTCTAAAAAATAATGTGAAGAGGAATAGCTAAAAAAGTCAACAGTATAGAAAAGTTAAAATGGAGTTTTAAAGAGTGTTTAGTTTACCCGAAAGAGTGCAGAAAAGTAGTAACAGGGAAACCAAAAACAAATGAGATAAACAGAAAAAATAGCAAAACGATAGGCTTCTACCCAAACACATCAATAAATGTAAATGGACTAAATACTCCAATTAACAGGTAGAGGTGGGTATGCTCATTAGCTTGATTGTGGTGATTATTTCATAATATATATGTTTAGCATTAGCCAAGGAGTGCAGGTGGAAGCTTCAGGTGGAAGCTGTAAAAAGGCCAGGAAATTGTTCTCCTTTTGAGCCTCCAGAAGAGCCTGTTGAACTTTCCAGCACCTTGGTCAAGCCCAGTGAGGCCATGAGATCAGTGTCAGATGGCTGGCCTACTATTATCTTATAAAACTAAGGTAATAAATTTGTGCTGTTACAAGGCATAAGTTTGTGGTGACTTGTTTTAGCAGTAAAAAAATTTATAAGGACAGAAAAAGATATACCAGGCAAACAGTGAGCAGAAGGAAGTTTGAATGGTTGCATTAATATCAGATAGAGTAACCTTAAAGACAGTGTTAGCAGCAATGAAGAGGGGCATTTTATACTGATCAAAAGGGCCATTCATCCAGAAGATAGAATAGCCTTAAAAATAAATGTACCTAACAAGAGCTTCAAAATACGTGGAGGAAAACCATTTGACAGAAATAGACAAACCCCCAATCAGGGTCGAAGGTTGTAACACTCTTGTGTCAGCAGTTGGTAACAGCAGTTAGACAGAAATAGTCAGCAGTGACAGCAGACCAATACGGACATAAGATCTGAACCAAACTGTTAAGCACCTTCACTTGCCGGACGTTTTTTGACCCCTGCACCCAACATCAGAACACACCTTCTTGTGCATGTAGTACGGTCACCAAGATCAACCACCTCCTGGGCCGTTGAGCAAGCCTCCATAAATTTATAAGGATTGAAGTCATACAGGGAAAATGAAGAAAGACTCCTGTGTACGTTCTTTGACCACAGTAGAATTAAGTTCTGCTGATTCACGTCAGTCGTGTCCGACTCTGTGCGACCCCATAGATGGTAGCCCATCAGGCTCCCCCGTCCCTGGGATTCTCCAGGTAAGAACACTGGAGTGGGTTGCCATTTCCTTCTCCAATGCATGAAAGTAAAAAGTGAAAGTGAAGTCGCTCAGTCGTGTCCGACTCAGCGACCCCATGGACTGCAGCCTACCAGGCTCCCCCATCCCTGGGGTTCTTCAGGCAAGAATGCTGGAGTGGGTTGCCATTGCCTTCTCCAATGCATGAAAGTGAAAAGTGAAAGTGAAGTCGCTCAGTCGAGTCTGACTCAGCGACCCCATGGACTGCAGCCTACCAGGCTCCCCCGTCCATGGGATTTTCCAGGCAAGAACACTGGAGTGGGTTGCCATTGCCTTCTCCAATGCGTGAAAGTGAAGTCACTCAGTCGAGTCCGACTCTGTGCGACCCCATAGATGGTAGCCCATCAGGCTCCCCCGTCCCTGGGATTCTCCAGGCAAGAACACTGGAGTGGGTTGCCATTGCCTTCTCCGAGTATTAAGTTAGAAATAAACAATAATAACAGAAGTAGGATAGCACCGAACGTTTGGGAATTAAAGTATTTCTCAAGAATCTGTATATAAAAGAGTCACAGGGTAAAATAGAAAATATTTTGAACTAAGAAAAAAAACCACAATATGTCAAAGTTTGTGGTTTGCAACCTAAAGCTGCGTTTAAAGGGAGATGCGGATCTTTGAAATCCTTTGAAAATGCATTTTCGGCACTCGGCTCTCACTGACTGCTCTCAGCTCTCCAGTTAGAAGCACTCTTTCTATTGTACCATACTCGGAACAGCTGTTTTCTGCTCTATTGGTAATAACATCTTAACACATCAATTTGCTAACCTGTCAGTCGCTTCCTTTCTCAACAGTCAAAGCCCTTCAAGGACAAGAGTTGCCATTCAGGTCGGTGTTTTGTCTCCAGTTTCTGGCACAACGCATGACGCTTGGAGGGTTCTCAGTCAGTTCTGAATGAAAGCTGGGGAGTGGATCTTACCTTCCTGAGAACCCAGTGGAGACAGGCGGACCGAGGATGATTAACCCCATTTTTCAGCAGAGGAAACACAAGCCCAGGTTCCCTTAACAAGCCAGTGACAAGGCCAGGCTTCCATCACCCCTCAGATATTTTCCTTTCAGGCCACCGATGACAGAAGTGTCACCATTCATGAGAAGCGTCTCCCTAACAGAAGTACGGAGTTCATTAGCGAGTAAACCGTGAGGCCGTCCCCAGCTGTAATGCCATCATGGCGTGTGTGCACGCTGGAGGATGGGCCAGGTGCCTTTCCGAAAGCGTCTAGGGAGCCATCGATGCTGGGCCCCCGAGTCGGGACAGGTGGGGAGCCAGGGCCTTGGCCTTCTCTGCACCGCGCCCACCTGCCCGGCCCCTGCAGAAAGTGCCGGAGTGCGAGGCTGCAGCCTGGCACACGGGCCGCCCACACTGGGGGCTCTGTGCCACAAGCTCTGTTTCTCTGTTTTCTGCCTAGGTTTCAGTTCTCAACTGGGGCTTGTTTCCCCTTTGTCTCTGGTTCAGCTTCCTTTTCCTGTTTGGTTTCAAGTAGAGTCTAAAACTTGAGTTGCTGCCTTCCCAGAGTCTGTGCGCTCAGGTCAGCTGGCCTGGCGGGAACTCGGGACTCACCTCCTCGGGCTCCCTGTCCTGCAGACTTGCAGCCATGACCACTGTGTGAGTACGGGGACCGCAGGGGACAGGAGCACCTCAGGAGCAGACCTGCAGCCGTAGCGGTGTACAGCCCGAGGGAACATGGCAGCCTCCCCAGGTCCCCCGGTTGCACTGATAGGGAGACCGAGGCCAGAGGGCAGGAGGACTCATGACCACTAGACAGTCTCGGTTACGATGGAGCCGCCCGCTCCGTCCGTGGTCCATCCACCGCACCAGCCTGTGCCTCTGGTTGCCAGTCGCTGTTAGTGGCGCTGTGTGTATATGAGTGTGTGTGTGTGTGTGGCAGAAGCACTTCCTCAGAAGTCAGACACCTGGCTCGGTTGGTGGGGGGCTCCGAGCTATCTCAGGGTCTGGGGTTTGGCTCAGAGGTGCTCTTCTGTCTAGAATGGCCTGAGAACACTCAGGGGTGTTCTCTGAATCCTGGGCACAGAGGGAGGGACTGGGGTGCCTTTTGTACAGGTGGAGACCGCATGGGCTATCTCAGCAGAGCCCCGACCTACCCAAGGCCCTTGGAGCTGAGTGTAGGCAGCGGATGGCTTGGGCTGCGGTGGTTTGGCACGTGTGTGGGCACCAGCCAGTCCGCGTCCTGCCCTGGTAGTTGTGAGCTACTCTTTCCGAAGGTGAGATTGCGACTCAGACTTGATTCTCCCCCACCCTGAGATCCCATGGGAGACTGGATCGTAAGACAGAGCTTTATCCTCTGGGATCTGGGGCACTGAACTTCATCGACTCATGGCAGCCCTTCGTCTCAGCATAAGTTATACTCCTTCCCCTTTAAAGATTCCTTCTCAGTTCCCAGACTGCTGTTTGACCAGTGTTCTCGTTTGATTCTTTCAACCATGTCGGGTGGTCGGCTCGGGAAGGGTCATCACTGCTGTTCAGGGGGCAAGGAGGCCTGGCCTCTGACCAGCCTTGGAGCTTTGCTCAGGGCCGCATGGCTGGTTGAGGGCCAGGAGAGCCTACCCAGCACAGGACAGCCATGTCAGGAGGTTCTCCCGGGATGCCGAGCGGGCTCTCTGTAGGCGGTCTGCGGGGAGTTACGACAGGGACAGAACAGTAAGGGGGCCCGTCCGACGCTCCTGGTCAGCAGGGGAGCTTTGGCCATCGCAGCATACCCCACCCTACCCTGAGGGCCTCAGCCAGGCTGCCTAGAGCCCCTTCCTCCAGGCCCAGCGGCTCACAAAGCCCAGGGACGCAGTTGGCCTCTCCTGCTCCTTTGCAGCTGGTTTTCCTTTCCTTTAACATTTACTTAGTTGGCTGCGCCGGGTCTTAGCTGCAGCATTCAGGATCTGCGGTCTTCGTTGCAGCACGTGGGATCTTTAGTTGCGCCATGTAGAATCTAGTTCTCTGACCAGGGATTGAACCCAGGCCCCCTACGTTGAAAGCGCAGAGTCTTATACTGGACCATCCCGGAAGTCCTTGCGGCCAGTTTTATATCATTTTAGTCATTCCCCTGAGCTTTGCAGGATTTGTGAGTAGAGCTGTGGCAAACAAGACTTGCCTCTTTAAAGGCACGTCAGCTTCCACAGAGGACAGGGACCAAAGTCATCATCAGCCGAAAGCTACACTGTGGGAAGCTCAGTGTACTCCATCCTGTCTGCTGCTGAAGGCAGAAAACAATATCAGAAGGAAACGAGGAGGGAGCAGAGCCACTCCTAAACCGTTAAAACCGCAGCAGGCTTGTAAGTCTCCATCTTGCAAGCAACTCGAGGCCCTCCACCTGCAGTAGGGCGCCCAGGGGAGTGGTGCTTCAGGCACATTAGCCTCCTCGTCAGCCAGATTCGCCCTCTCTTATCTTGTTTTAAGTATTCCTCCATGTTTGTTTAAGGGGGGAAAAAGTTGTTGCTGGTGATAATACCTTGAAATCTGAAAACTACTGATTTAGTCCAGCTCTGAGGTGCACGGATGGGGAAACTGAGGCCCAGAGTCAGGGCAGAGCTTCTGTGTGAGTGAGTTAGTGGTCCAGCCAAACCGCAGGCCAGGTTTTCTGGGGCCCCCGCCCCGCGAGGCCCCGGCCCTCAGGCTGTCAGCGGGGCTGCCCCTGCAGCAGGGCTGTGGAGCCCGGTCACTGAAGAGCGTCTTGAAACTTTGCTGTCCTGTTCTGATCTCCAGAGCATCTCCTGGGAGTGTGTTGTCTTCCCTCGGTGTCCTGAGGCAGGAAGTGCCCGAGAGCCGGGCTAGACTTTGACAGCTGACCCCTTAAAAGAGAAGATAACAGTGGTACCCAGTTTCCAGTTCTCTGCCAGGCATTGTGCTCATCACGTGGTCTGATGTATGTTGTATTTAACCTCGTCCTCTGTGGTTCCCGCTGCTGTTCCATCTCGCTGGTAAGGACAGGGGTCAGCAGAGTCAGCTTAACAGCTTACCAGCTCCAGGGCACACTGTTGGGAGAGGTGGGATCTAAAGCCAGGCCTCTCGTGTTTTCAAAAGCTGAGGGGTCTCACAGAGTCGGACACGACTGAAGTGACTTAGCAGCAGCAGCAGCAAGCTCGTCTGTAACCTCTCAAAGGAACTTGCCCGGAATCCGAGTTTGAATCAAGGCTGCTAGTCTCTGTTACTCTGTGTCGTCTCCAGTTCCCACTGGTCAGACCACGGAGGCCAGAGGCCGCCTCAGCCCTCCTGTAGTGCCCACGTTGCTGGCAGTCATCCTTTCTTCGCCCCTCCCCTCCCAGCCTAGAGCTGCTCGGGCGTGGGGTCTGCGCCTGCCCGCGTGCCCCGGGATGGCACACACTCACTCAGGTGTCAGCCCGAGCCTGTGATCAGGGGCTCAGCTGGGCTCAGCCTGGTCTCGTCACCAGGCTTTAAGCTTACCCTCGGAGATGCATGTACTGCCCCGTTCCTTGGCCCGGCCAGATCCCCTCAGAGGCCCCCGAGCCTGTGGACCCCTGCTTCCTTTCCACACAGACTCGGGGACACAGGCATATATTGGAACTAGAAAGTGTCTCTGAGGTTGGAGCCGCCCTTGTGTCCACCTGGCCTGTCAGCTGGGTGGCCTCGAGAGGAAGAGTGGGAAGGCTTGAGACGGGCTCAGGCTGAGGGTGTCAGACTCTCAACAGTTGGTCAGAGTGTGTGTTCCGGATTCTACCGGGCTTCCCAGAGAAGCAGAGCCAGCTGTCCAGGCATCTGGGACTCTGGCGTCAGAGTGAGGAGAGACCGGCAGCCTTGGCCACACGTGGCCTGGCAGTCTGGCCCTCCCGGCCAGCTTGGATGGCAGAAAGGATTTGGGGGCTTGACACTGAATTTATTCCTCGTTTACCCAAAGCCTTTCTTTAATTGGCACACTCACAAAACTGGGCCTTAGTCACCATTTGAGATTCTGCGTGTTGCTCGGTGATGTCTGATTTATTATTTTCATTCCTGTGGCGCAGCAGTTCCCAAAATGTGCTCAGAAGACCTACCCTCTTCGGGCTCTGAGTCAAAACTGTGTTTGTAATAATACTGAGACGTTATTCTCCTTTTCCAGTCTCATCTCATGAGTGCACGGTAGAATTTTCCAGAGGCTCTATGACATGAGTTGACATTGTCACTGCGCCAGCCAAGGAAATGTGTGCTTGCGTTTTTTCAAATTCTTAGGTTTAATTTCAGATACGATAAATATAGATAGACTTAATCTCCATAAACAGAAGCTTTTTGGCTCCCTCAGTAATTTTTTAAAACTTATTTTATTGAAGTGTAGCTGATTCACAATGCTGTGTTAATTTCTGCCACACAGAAGAGTGATCACACGCACATATGCATTCTTTTTCATCTTCTTTCCCAGTATGGCTTATCACAGGATGCTGAGTCTAGCTCCCTGTGCTGCACAGCAGGGCCTCGTCTGTCCATTCCACATGGGAGAGTTTGCCTCTGCCCATCCCAGAGCACAGTCCACCCCTCCAGTGGCCCCTTGCAGCCCCCGCTGGCAAGCCCGAGTCTGCTCTCTGTGTCATGGATAAGTACATTCGTGTCACATTTCAGATTCCGCATGTAAGCGATATTACATGGTATCAGTCTCTCCCTGTCTTCACTTAGGGTGATCATCGCTAGGTGCCTCTGTGTTGCTGCAAATGGCATTATGTATCCTTCTGTGTGGCTCAGTAATATTCCACGGCATCTATGCACCACCTCTTCTTCATCCACTCCACTGTCAGTGGACGTGGAGGGTGTTTCCGTGTCTTGGCTATTGTGAATAGTGCTACTCTGGACATAGGGGTGCACGTATCTTTTTTAATTATAGTTTTTTTCGGATGTCTGCCCAGGAGTAGGATTGCTGGGTCATATGGGAACTTTGTTTTTAGTTTTTTGAGATATTTCCATACTGTTCTCCATAGTGGCTGCACCAATTTATGTTCCCACCGGCAGTGTAGGAGGGCTCCGTTTTCTCCACACCCTCTCCAGCATTTGTTCATAGACTTTTTAATGATGGCCATTCTGACTGGTGTGAGGCGATACCTCATTGTAGTTTTGATTTGCATTTCTGTAATAATTAGCTACCATCTTCAAGTATTTATATGGGTGTAAAGGGGCCCTGAGACCAAAAAACATTTGAGGACCACTTCTGTAAAATGGTTGTATGACTGAACTACAAAAGGCAAGCAAGAATCTAGGCTGGCAGCTCCCACTGGCCAAGGAGAGGGCTGGGGTGCAGGGACCTCTTGAGCTCAGCAGCTTTCTGAGGTGACATCACAGTTCCTGGGCCAAGTGGGGTGGCAGCATCATGGGAACCCATGCCTGCTTCTCACAGTCAGCAACTGTTTCAGAATGAACATTTTTAAGTTTAGAACAAAGTATCAAATCTGTTCCAGGTCCCTTCGCATTAAGAGAAAAAAGGTCACCCTAGAGGGGAGAAGGCAATGGCACCCCACTC